>NW_004754931.1:1976139-2006139 GCF_000188695.1 Salpingoeca rosetta | reverse complement strand
CATCGCTCTCCCTCTACCTCACCCTGCCTCTTCTCTCTCTCTCTCTCTGCGGCAGAGGATGGTGGCGTGGTTTAGTTAGCACGGGCGAAGCTACGCAATCCTTGCTTGCTGTGGGCAGGTACATGCATAGCCCAAGCATACAGCATAGCCATGTTCGCAAGAAGGAGGGCGAACGAAGCAGAAGAAGAAGAGTCTGTCCTAAGCAACAACCAAATAAACGTCAACATGGAACAGTCCAAAATACATCAAACATCAACAACCGTGTCACACACACACACAGACGAGACACACACACACACACACACACACAGACGAGACACACATATGAAGGGCAAAACAGGAGAAATACAACAAACAAAACGTCGCGATTTGACATGGGCCAAGGCAGAGAAAGAAACATAACATGGTGTTCGATTATGCGACGACTAATGCAGCTGGTGCTGCTCTTGTTTTTGTAGCTGCGATAACAGGCGGTGGTGTTACTCTTGCGCGTCACCCAGCGGTGGCACCTCATCATGGCCATCAACCGCATCATCAATGTCCATCCCCATATCGGCGTCGCCGTCCGTGAAATCACCAAAGAGCGGGCTTGCCGCGCGTCCGTTGGGATCGTCACCCGGCTGCTGCTGCTGCTGCTGCGTGTGCGGTTGCTGATACTGTGGTGGCTGTTGTGCCTGATGCAGCTGGGGATACGCTTGTGGCTGCGGTTGTTGTGCTTGTTGCGGCTGTTGCTGATACTGTTGCGGTTGTTGCTGCTGGTAGTAAGCGGAGGGCGCTGTTGTGGCCGCTGGCGCTGCACCCGTCGGCAGCGACACTGGCGCCGTCATGGCATTCGTCCCCGTGCCTCCCGGCTGCTGCTGCTGGTAGTGCTGCTGGTATTGCGCATGACTGGGAGCGGCCGGGTACGCCGCCTGTGCGTATCCACCTTGCTGCTGCTGGTGTGTTTGTTGGTGTGTTTGTTGCGAGTATTGCGGCGCTGCTGCCGTTGATGCTGGCGGCGGTGGGTTGGATGATGACGAGGACGGCTGCTGGTAAGGTTGGCCCGGGTACTGCTGGTACTGCTGGTGCTGCTGCTGGTATTGTGGGTAGTACGCATATGGCGCCGCTGCCGATGCTGAGGACGATGACGACATTGCAGCGCTGTGCTGGGCAGACGACATGCCCGGCACACCAGCAGACAACGACGATGGCTGCTGCTGCAGCAGCTGGTGCTGCTGTGGAGCCATGGGCGGTTGCTGCATGCCACCCATTGACGGCGCGTATGTGTGTGCAGACGAGTACGAGGATGCAGAGGACGATGCAGACGGCGTGTAGTGCGGCTGGCCCATGTATGCACCGGCCTGTGGCTGCTGCTGCTGCTGCCGCTGCTGGTAGTGATACGGGGACGGGTACTGTTGCTGGTAGGGCGCAGCGGCCGAGTTGAAGGTGTTGGCGTACATGTTTGCGGTGCTGTGGAAGTCTGACATGAACGTGAGTTGGCCAAAGTCGGCCTGCTCCTCAACACCGCCGGCAGCGCGCTGCTCGGTGTTGGACAGGTCAAGCTTGTCCCGCGCATATCCTGGCACGCACACATGCATGACAGCAGCAGGACGGTAGGAAGGGAGGGGTAAAAAGGGTGTGTGTGATGGATGAGATGGGTGAGAGATTGTGGGTTGTATCGATGCATGAAGCTTTGGTTTCAAACAAACCAGTAACTCATGGCGCATGTTTGCACACACACACACACGCACACACACACACGCACACACACACACACACACACACACACACACACACACACACACACGAACACACACACACACGCACACGCGCACACACATCCGCATCCCACATACGTCTGAGTGCATCCTCCTGCTCGTTCTTCGAGAGCTCGTCGTCCTCCGTGCACTCTTCAAGCATCGACGAATGCATGAACGGAGCCTGTCATGCAGAGGGAGCACACAGAACACAACAACACAACACGGCGCAGGGTGGTGGCGTTAATGCGAGTCGCATGTGCTTTCACCAAGAAGCAGCACCAGGATGTGGGGTCGCCAGCAAAGTCACACACACACACACACACATACACCACAACACTCGCACGCACGCACGCCACTCACAACGAGAAATGGCTTCAACCAAACAAACCACCAAGCAAGCAAGGGCACACGGCACAGCGCACCTTTGCAAGGTGCTTCTTGCAGTCGCCCTCGCAGATTTTCTTGAGGATGATATCGCGCCCGTCGCTGATGTCGCGCGGCGCCGTCTCCTCCGTCACAGCAGCCGGCGCCTGCAATGGTGGTGGGGGTGGTGGCGGGGGGGAAGATTAGTGGTGCGAGTGAGGTCAATCGGTCAGTGGTGAAGGCACGAGCGAACACACATAGACACACAAACACACACAAACACACACAAACACACACAGACACACACACAGACACACACACAGACACACACAGACACACACACACAGACACACAGACACACAGACACACACACAGACACACACAGACACACACAAACACACACACACACACACACAAACACACACAGACACACACACGGACGTTGTATGTGAAGAGCTGCCTGAGCTGGTCCTCGGTGAAGTGGCGCTCGGGGTTCTCCGTGTCCACCACGCGGTTTGCCAGCCCGACCTTCGTCACCTGCCGGTTGTAGATCGTCTCCTCCATCGTCCCTGCAATGTCGCAGTGAATGTCGAGAGTAAGGCGGTGATGGAAAAACGAATGCAAACAACCAACGACGGCGTGCATCGTGCCATCATCACACACAGTGCACGTCCCACTTACGCTAAGGCATGACAAAACAACCCACGAACAACCCATGAACAACCCACGAACACCCCCCCCCCCAAACACACACACACACACACACACACACACACACACACACACACACACACACACACACACAAAGCCATGCTGTGGCTGTACCTGCTGCGACGAGCCTGTAGATGAAGCATGGCTTGTCCTGTCCGTATCGGTACACGCGGCACACGGCCTGCGCGTCATGCGAAGGGTTCCACGATGTGTCCAGGATGACAACCCGCGACGCCGCCGTTAGCGAGATGCCCAGCGAGCCCGCACGCGTGGAGATGAGAAACGCGTGCATGTCCAGGTTGGAGCGGTCGTTAAACGCCTCAATCATGTCTGCTCGCTCGGACGCAGACGTGCTGCCGTCCAGGCGAAAGTAGTGCTTCTTCTTCTGCCACGCCTCGCGCGTGCCCGGCACAACAAGGCGCTTAAGGAACGACTCAACGAGGTCAAGCGCAAACAGGCTCTGCGAAAACACGAGCACCTTCTCCCGCAGCTGCACGCACAGGTGCAGCATCTGTTGTTCCGGTGGTGTGGCGAGGTGTGATGTGTGCGGGTGAGGAGAAAGCAGCGAGGAAAGGGAAATGTATGTTCTAGCAAAGCAGGCTAGCAGGACAGCTTGTTGCATCGTTTACACACACAGACACACACACACACACACACACACATGCACAGACACATGCACAGACACGCAAGTCCCGGTCTCATGTTGCACGTCAAATGGCGGCAAACGCACGGTGAGGAGGACGACAAACTTGCTGCCATTATGCAAGCTGCCCGGCTTGAAGTCTGTCGACTCGAAATAGGGGCGTGCCCACGTGTGATCCGCAGCGTCGCGCTTTCTCTTCTTCAGCGGAACGCTCATCTCCGCCTCCTCAAGCTCCTTCACCCTGCACACAGAAGAAATGACACAGAACAAAATGACAAAGCCATGTGCACACATGCGTGCACATTGACACACATGCACGCGAGTACCACAGCGGTGGATGAGAGACACGAACGAGGTTGGGATTCTCAGTGTGGGCGCAAGTCAAAGCACACAACACGAGCCAATACATACGCAGGCAAACAAACGACAGGAACAAGTGACAGAAAAGAACACACACACACACACACACGCTCTTACACATCGGCCAGCTGCGCCTGTATCTCGTGGAATTCGATGCCGAGTTTGTGCCGGCGCTCTGCGGAGATGGGCGGTGATAATGGCACCGCTTGCAGGCGCGACACGGGCGGTTGTCGTTGTTGTTGTTGTTGTTGTTGTTGTTGTTGTTGTTGTTGTTGTTGTTGTTGTTGTTGTTGAGGGGGTGCTTGAGAGGTTGATGCTTGTTGCTGCGGCTGCTGCTGTGGCTGTGGGTGCGGTTGCTGCTGGTGCGGTTGCAACTGCTGTGGCTGTGGGGGCTGCTGCTGCTGAGCCTGGCCCTGGTGTCCCGCCTGTTGCTGCTGCTGAGCCTGGCCCTGGTGTCCCGCCTGTTGCTGCTGCTGGCGCTGCTGGTACGGCGCTGCCTTCCTCATCTCGGCCATGATGGCGTCCTGGCGGGCAAACAGGGCAACGCGCTGCTTCTTGAGCTCGGCAATGCGCTTGAGGAGGTCGCGTCGCTTCGCCTCCTCGGGGGCGAGCGGCTTCATGGCCATGTGGTAGAACACATCCGGGTGGTTCCAGATCATCACCGCCGTCGAGTATGCGCGGAACAGCCGCCCTTTGCGGCCCTCCTCCTCAAGCACATACTGCAGCATCTGCACACGCGACGCGGTGGGGTGGGGCGAGCAGGGGCGCAGTTCATTCGTGCAAAGGGAGGAGAGAGAGGGAGAGAAATGAGCAGGGAAGGCGGAAAAGCGACAGAGCGACTGCATTTGCACCTTGCACACACACCCACCCACACACACACACCCACACACACACAGACAGATAGATAGACAGACAGCCAGCCAGCCAGCCACACCCACACCCACCCACACCCACACACACCCACATACACACACACAGCCAGCAAAAGCAGCTGCGTGCAGCGGGCGTACGTGTTTGTAAAGGGCCTCCTGCGTGTCGGACATCTTGACGGGGAGAACGTATTCCAGCTTGCGCGGGAGCGAGCGGTTGAGAATGCGGTCATCGCGGCGCTGCACGAAACCCGACAGCATCTTGTGTAGTACGTACGTTCGGTACCGCATCAGCTTCACGTCCTGTGGGCAGCGGAAAGGGACAAGGGGGGGGGGATGGTCGATGTGGTGAGTGACTGAATGGGTGCAGGAAGGGCACCAACACAGATACGCACGTGCATATGCACGCGCACACAGAGGCACACACACATGCGCACACACAAACAAACAATACAGACAGACAATACAGACAGTCAGACACGCGTAGAGGGGTAAGCGTTGCGGCCCCCTACTACACAAGTCACCTCTTGTCGCGAGTCGACGCAGTTTCCGTTCATGATGGGATTGACAAACATGTTGCGAAACTCCTCCAGGGTGCCGAGGTGGTCTGGTCGCACAAAGTCAACCATGCACCAGTACTCCTCGAGGTTGTTCTGCAGTGGGGACCTGGCGTGATGATGGTGGTGGCAGCAGTCGCAGTGGATGATGAGGGTGAGGTGGTGACCACACACACACACATGTGTGTGTGTGTGTGCGTGCGTGTGTGTGCGTGTGTGTGCGTGTGTGTGTGTGTGTGTGTGTGTGTGTGTGTGTGTGTGTGTGTGTGTGTGTGTCGACATGTGTGGATGAAGGAGCATACCCCGTGAGGACGACGCGGCGGGCTGTTCGAATCTTCTTCAGCACCTGCATGCATGTGTCACGTGGTGGGTCGTGCAAAGTCAAATGAGGAAAACAACACAACATACCGCAACACACATACACATACACATACACATACACATACACATACACATACACATACACATACACAACACACAAATACACATACACATACACAAACACAACCCAACAAACACAACGCACAGATACAAATCACCTCCCTTCTTACTTTTGAGATTGCAGCCTTCTCGTTCTTGATGCGGTGCCCCTCGTCGCACACGACCAGGTCCGGCCCCGGGTTGAGCAGCGCCTGCTGGATCTCAGAAAACTCCTCCACGTCCTCGGGAATCGTTTGTGTCGACGACGACGATGCTGAGGAGGCGGTGGCGGTCATGGACTTGAGGGATTTGGCGACACGGCCCTCCTCCCGCGCAAGGCGGCGCAGCATTTCGTACCCGACAATCAGCACCCCGCCCTGATGCGGTGGCAGGTGACGTGCGGCACACGGGTGGTGAGAACTGCAGCCATGGACTTATATGTGCACAAACAAGTACGTACGAAAGAATAGCAAGCAGGTGGACACAACGACACAAAATTGCATAGACAGACAGACAGACAGACACACACACACACACACACACACACACACGTACAAGACACGCACACACAAACACACACACACACAAAGACAACAACAAAGCGCTGGGCAACATACCGCCTCCTTCCAGCTCTTGATGGTTTCGAGACGTTCCCGGAAGTTTCGTCCGTCGCGCGCAACAAAGATGTTGGGCAGATTCGCAGACTTGAGCCTGGCGGAGATGGACAGGCCAGGGCAGGGTGATATGGGAGAGAGGAGGGGGAGAGAGAGGAGTTGGCAAGGATCTTGTGAGCAACACACGCAGGGGAGCAGCCAGCCAGCCGAGCCCCAAAAAGCACAAGTACACACACACACACACACACACACACACACACACACACACACACACACACACACACACACACACACACACACAGAGCGCGTGCGCACCACTTGAGGTATTCGTTTCTCCAGTTCTGGACGGTGTTGACGGGGACGACGACCATGACGCAAGATGCGGGCGTGGCGCGGAGAAAGAGCTCCGTAAACGTCACAACCTGCAGTCGTCGCACAGCGAGCAGCATGAGCACATGTGTCAAACGCACGCACAATCACACGCACATAAACACACACACACACACCCAGACACCCACAAACAAACAAACAAACAAACAAACAAACAAACAAACAAACAAACACGCTCAATAACGCACCTGCAGGGTCTTGCCGAGTCCCATACAGTGGGCGAGGATGCAACCAAAGCCCTCGCTCGTGTCAAAGTCCTCCAGGCTGTCGACAACATTCTCCCACATGAAGCGCACGCCGCCAATCTGGTGCGGCTTGAGGTATGGGACAAGCTCCTGCGCAACATACACGGGGCCCTCGCTCCCCGTGCGGTTCACGTTGATCTCAATCTGATCGTCCTCGACAACATTCACCCTGCAGTGGCGGTGGTGGTGGTGAGTGTGGTGGACGTGGTGATGGTGGCGGTGAGTGTGAGATGATCAGAGAACCGTGCAGACGACGGTGATTGGATGAAGGGACAACGCAGTTCACGAGGGCAGTACAACAAGCGCGTGTATGCGTGCGACTCACGAGTCGTCGAGATGGAGGAAGCGCGGGTTGGTGGAGAACGACTGCACCATCTGCTCCACTTCCGGGTCCTCATCGTCCTCAATGTCGATGATCTGACACATCAGGGCGAGACGCAGAATGTGTGTGTGTGTGTGTGTGTGTGTTGGGGGGGGGGTGGTGGAGTTCTTGGTGAGCAATGATGCACTTGGGCGCAGGCACAGGCGCAGGTGTCGACCAGAAGACAACACACAAACATATACACACACACAAACGCACACAGACAGACACAGACAGACAGACAGACACAGACAGACACACAGACAGACAGACACACACACACACACACAGACAGACACACACACACACACACAAACACCTGCATGCATGCATCGTCGGCACCCCTCCCCCTCCACCGCCTCCATGTCACGCACACAAGTCCTGCAGTTCATACCTCCTCTTCGTCCTCTTCGTCCTCTTCATCTTCATCATCGTCATCGTCGTCATCAAGGGTGATGGGCCCAGCGTCCACGGGTGGGAGATCAAACATGTTATCAAAGGCATCGCTCTGTGAACCCCCGACCGCATACGCCCCAGAGGTTTCTGCTTCTGCTTGTGTTGTGGCGACGGCTGCCATGTCGGGTGGCGCCGGCTCAAGCTGGAAGATGTCGTCCATCATGTCCACCTCGTGTTGTTGTTGTTGTTGTTGTTGTTGTTGTTGTTGTTGTTGTTGTTGTTGTTGTTGTTGTTGTTGTTGTTGTTGTTGTTGTTGTTGCTGCTGCTCTTCTTCTTGCTGCGGCTGCGATGGAAACTCTGGCGTGGGTGCCTCGGACGGGTGTGTTGGTGTGCTCTCGCCCTGTTCCGTTTTCACAGCTGGTGCAGCAGCTGGTGCAGAAGAAGTGGTAGCAGCTGCAGCCGTTGCCTCAGATACAGCTGCGCTGGCTGCGATTGTCGTGTCTGCGGCGCCTTCCTCGACGCTCGCTGCCTGTTCCTCCTGCTTCACAGCCACCTCCTCCTCTTTCGGCTCCTCTGTCGTCTGCGATGGCAGTCGTTGCATCTTTGGCGCGGGCGTCTCGCTCCGGGAGGGGTGGCGGCTCTGTGACTGTGACGATGTGGATGACAGTCGGTGCTTGTGCCCAGCTTCATCGGGCTGAGCTTCCTGCTTGATTGTGCCGTCCGCGCACTTGCGGTTGCTCTCTGTCTGCTGCTGCTGCTGCTGCTGCTGTTGTTGTTGTTGCTGTTGCTGTTGTTGTTGTTGTTGTTGTTGTTGTTGTTGTTGTTGTTGTTGTTGTTGTTGTTGTTGTTGTTGTTGTTGTTGTTGTTGCTTGCCTTGTTGTTTATGTTTGAGATCCTGTTCGTGGGTGCGAAAGGCGGCAATCTTGCGCTGCTGCCGCAGCAGCTCGCGTTCCTGCGCCTGCTTCATGGCGGAGCTCTGCCGTTGGATCTCCTTGATGTCGCGGCGGTGGCGGTTGATGTTGCTCTTCGCTCGTTTGAGTGGCGGCACATCACCAGCCGAGGACGTTGATGTGTGCTGGCGGCGCACGCGAGCACCACCGCCTTTCACTCGGCGGCCACCTTTCCGTGCCCGCCTCCTGCTATTCCTGCTGCCGGGCCCATCGCCGTGCACGGCGACAAGGCCAGCATCATTGTCATCGTCGTCGTCCTGCTCGTCATCCTCCTCCTCTTCTTCTTCCTCCGCCACATAATCGCTGTCTCCGTCGTCATCCTCAGCGATGTATTCATCATCATCCTCATCATCGTCATTGTCGTTGTCGTTGCCGCCGTCATCGGCATCATAGGGGTGCTTCTGGCCGGCGTCTCGAGTCCTCAAACGACATGCACCACGGTGTGCCTTCAGCTGCTTCATGTCCTCCTCATTCAACTCATCTTCATCGTGGTCGCCCAGCTCCTCGTTGTCGATGACCATATTCTCGTCAATGTGGTCTTCCAATGCCTGCGGTTTGCCGCTCGCCTCTGCAGGCGGCACCACGTCCTGTGCGGTGTCCATTTGCCCGCTTGCTGTTGCTAGCCGTGCTGCTGGCCGTGTTGCTGGCAGTTGTTGGAGGGAAGGAACTGGAGGATGCTGAAAGCAAACCTCACCGGTGATTGGCAGAAAGCAAGAACAGAGTTGGGCACAAAGGGAGGGGATGTCTACCCTCTGTCAATGTCTCTGTGTCTCTTGTGTGTGTGTGTGTGTCTCTCTCTCTCTCTTTCTGCGTGGGTGCTGACGACTGCAAAACCAGAATGCGCCAATTGCCGGGGGGGGGGGGGCTGATGCGTGATTTGATGCGACGTGATGTCGCAGCTGGTGGTGTCGTCGGCCGTGCTGTCTGTTTGTGTTGTGGAGTTGGAAATGCAAGTCTGACACACAACTCACCAAAAACAGGCACATGCACACAAGGTTGGTGTCTTTTGTGTGCGCCAGAACGCGCGACTCAGAACAATACAAAAAAACAAAAATTGTTGTGGTGTCATTTATGCTGTCGGTAACATCAGCGCTGCGCGGCTGGCGAGTTTTGTGTTGCGTTGTGTGTGTGCGGTGCTCGGTCTACCCCCCTTATCTGTCCTTCTCGCGCTGTTCAGACCCTTTCCTCGTCTGTGGCGCAGGTTGCGTTGAAGCTTTGGTCTTCTTGTAGTGCAGTTGTAACAACGTCAAGCGGAATCACGGAGCCAATACCGAAAACAACAACGGACAAACTAAGACACATAAGACAAGCAAGGGGTAATGACAGCATTCACACACATTACATGACGAAACAGAAGGACGTTACAACACATCATAGTAAGGGCAGGAAGGGAGCGTGCCTCTCATTAACCAACCAATCAATCAATCAACGAATCAATCAATCAACCGATCGGAGGCATGATCGACCATTGCATGCAGCCCAAAAGCAGCACCGCTCATCACCACTGTCGTCATACGTCGTCATTGCTTCCGCTCGGAGGCAAGGGCCATCTGGGCAAGGCGCGCGCGCTCCTCCGCTGACGGCCCACCGCGCCGCCCCGCAGTCGAGTGGCCCGCCTGTCAAGCAGCATCAGTGGTGCATGATAGGCGTGAGCACAAGAGGGTTAATGCTTGTGTATGCGCAGGCGAGCTGGTGGACAGACAGACAGACAGACAGACAGACTAACTGACAGACAGAGAAGCAGGAGAGACTTAGAGGGAGAGAGACAGACAGAGAGCTACACACACACACACACACACACGCACACACACACACACACACACGGACACAGACACAGATAACCACACAGACTGACAAGATACACCAACACACCAACACACACACAGACACAGACATACACACACACACCGACCGAGGTCTTTGCTGCCTGCAGCGCCTGTTCAGCAAGACGGGCCCGCTCCTCCGCGGACGGCGGCACTTTCCGCTGCTGCCGGGGAAGCGTCGCCTCCTTCTCCATTGCCGCCTGCGCCTGCTGTGCCAACTGCACACATATGCACACATATGTCAAAATGCAGGGAGACGTTGGTGCGTGAGGAGGCCAAGTGTGGGCAGGTGTAGGTAGTGTGTACGTGCAAACGAGCGCCTTGCTGTCGTACAGCCACAAACTCACTCACACGCACACATGGGCAGACAGACAGACAGACAGACAGACAGACAGACAGACAGACAGACAGACAGACAGACACACATGAACACACACACACGCACACACACATAAGCACACCCCTACCCTCATGCGCTCCTCCATGCTCGGGCCCGAGTGGCCGCGGCGGGCAGACGCGTCCTTCTGCGCGAGTGCCTGCTGCAGCAGCTGTTCCACCCCAATCGGTGCCATGTGCAGCCAAGCGTGGTGTGTGTGTGTGTGTGTGTGTGTGTGTGTGTGTGTGTGTGTGTGAATGATCACCAACGGTGAGCAGCTGGCATTTGTTGCATAGCAGCGAGCGCATGTTCTTGCACTCACACCCGTGTTGTTGTTGTTGTTGTTGTTGTTGGCGTCGTCGTCACGATAACGCATCACAACCAACACCACTACCACCAGCACATCATAATCACCATCAGCAGCTCGGCACCTTTTGGCGCTCTTCCTCCGTCGGGCCGTGGCGCGAGGGTGTGGGGTCATCCGCCTGCATGCCGTAGGACACATGCGCCGCTGGTGAGAAAATGGCGGATGAGGCACACCGCACGATACGCCTTGGGCACAACGAGCTTGTGCAAGGGCTGATGAACCAAACGAGAAGATGGCCTGCTCACCTTCTTCAGCTCCTGCTTAGCGTCTCGTGCTGCCTATCGCATGGCCATTCCAACAACGCACAACATCATGTGCTGTGAGAAAACGACGAGCAACCTTGAGAGTAAGGAACGCAGTGCGTTTACACACTCAGGCAGACACACACACACACACACACAACACACAACACACAGGCAGACGCAGACACACAACACACACGCACACACACACACAAGGGGCAAGGTGTTGAGTCTCACAAGCGCCTCGAGACGAAGTCGCTCAAACTCAAGCTCCTGTGGTGTCATGTCGCCTATGCAATGCACAACGCAGAGTCAATGTGAGGTGGTGGCCAAGGGATTCGGTGTACGGAGGGCCATAGTAGCATGAATCGAAGCATCCCAGGAACACGCGTCATCACACGCGCACGCATGCAGCGGCCATACTTTGTTTGGGCTTCTCCTCTTTCTTGTCCTTCTTGTCGTCGACGAGGTCTTGAAGACTGCTGAGCGTCTCTGCACCAGGGTCGCTGGGAATGGGGGCGTACAAAGGCACCTCGGGAACCTCCTGCTTCGCAGGCTCGGCGTACAAGCTGCCAACCACCAACAAAACCAGGGTGTGTGTGTGTGTGTGTGTGTGTGTGTGTGTGTGTGTGTGTGTGTGTGTGTGTGTGTGTGTGTGTGTGTGTGTGCACGCGCGTGTGTGTGTATGTGGGTGAGGTAGGCGTGGTTGCGCAAGAACGGAGTCAGTTGGTCGGCCAATGCGGAGCGGAACCAAGACAGGGAAGGTGAAATGGGGGTCTTGAAGAGCGTGCACGCAGAGAAGGAGGACGACAAACACGAGTGCAAGCATGTAACACCACAACCAACACTACCAAGACTACCAACACAACCAACGTCATCAACCAGAGGGAGGACGCAGTACAAAAGGCAACATACGGCAGCAAGCAAGCCCAGCACGCAAAAAGATGGACATCCAAACGTCTGTGCACGAGCGCACAAGCTCAGCACAAGCTCAGCACAAGCTGTCAGGGCACGAAGCAAGCAACGAGGCGAGGCGAGGCGAGGCGAGGCGAGCAACGTACGGTTCGTCGCCCATCGCTTCTTGTGGTTTCGTCTGCTGTCTGTTCGGTTGGCGCTGCTTGCAGAGGACTCTGTTGTAGAAAATCAAATCAAAATTTGCGACAATTTTCCGCAAAGAAGTTTTTTGTCGTCTTCCACCACCACCACCCATGCACCAATCACGCACCACCTGCTTGTTCCATCACACGGTTCGTGGGTCAGTCAGTCATTAAAAGGGGGAGGAACTACGACACCAAGGAAGGAACCCACACGGAGAAACAAGTGAGAAGGGGACAGGGGTGCTCCTGGATAACTCACAAAGGGCACCAGCCGCGGGGAATGTCTATGGAGGCACAACAAACACAGAGAAGCAAACACACAGGCACAGAACCAAACACGCACACAGGCAGAGCAGCAGCAGCAGCAGCAGCACACACACACACACACACACACACACGCACACACACACACACACACACACACACACACACACACACACACACACACACACACACACACACACACACACACACACACACACACACACAACACAAGAGCAGGTGTATTCGGGGGCAAGGGGGGGGGAGCAACGAAAGGGGTCCGATAACAGTGTGCGACTCAAAACCATCGCCACCGCCGCGCATGGCTCCAATCAACACAAACCATAGGCAGCAAACAACAAGCAACAAGCAACAAGCAACAAGCAACAAAAGGAGAAAGGTGGATGGGTTCACGCGCTTGAGTCTGCAAAGGTGAAGCTGAACTCCAAGTCCTTGAGACGCTCCATTGACTCCTCCATCGTCTCCTGCAGTGTCGCCTGCCGCTTCTGGTCCTCCGCGGCCTTTGCCTTGTCAATCTTCATCAGCACGTACTCGCGAGCAGCCTGTTCCTCCTGCTGCTGCCGCGAGAACTGCTCCTGCATCTGTCGTCGCCGCTCCTCTTGCTCTTTTGCCCGCTGCGTCCGCTGCGCTTGGAAGTACTCTTCAAGCTCCCCGCCAAAGTCTGCGCACGCGTGCGTGTACGTGTTTTTCGGTAGAGGCGTTTCAGTGTGTATGAGAGTGTGTGAGAGTGTGAGTTGAGTTGTGGGAGTGTGTATGAGAGAGAGAGAGAGTGTGTGTGTGTGTATGTGTGTGTGTGTGAGTGGATATGTGTAGGTTTGAGGCTGAGCGTGCGTACAAACTGTGAGCATGGTGGGGGTTCCCTTGCACAGCAACAAACCAAGACACCCTCAAGCAACTTTCAACCACGAACCGTCCTCCCCCCCGCTTCCCCAATCAGCACAGCACGTGTAATGTGACCTGGAAGCGCAGAGGCATCGCCCTCAAAGTCATCGTCGTCGTCGTCTTCGTCTTCATCATCGTCGTCATCATCATCGTCACCGTCCATGACAGCATCATTGTACGCATTCATGAATGACGTGTAGCGGGACAGGCCGCGATCACCACGGCTCAGCCTGATACCGCTCATGCCGTCAGCATCAAACGTGTCATCACCCTCGCCATCATCATCGGCATCATCGGCAGGGCCGTCGCCAACAGCCTGCTCTCGCTCCAGATACCGATCCCGCACACGCACTTCTCGCGTCTGCACGTGGAAAGGAGAAGTGAGAAGGAGTGTGTGTCGTGTGAGCGTTGTGTGTCGTGTGTGTCGTGTGAGCGTTGTGTGTGTATGTGTGTGTGTGGGGGGGGGGGAGAGGGAAGTGAAACGGTTGCAGGACAGTTGAAGGGGTCGACCAACTCAACGTTCCACACACACACACACACACACACACACACACACACACACGCACACACACACACACACACACACGCACACACACACACACACACACACACACACACACACACACACACACACACACACACACACGCACGCACACCTGGTCAGTTTGCTCCTTGAAGAGGCGCTGTGGGTTGAGGGCTTGGTAGATGCGACTGTGCTCCTGCTGCGTGTCGGCCTCCTGTTGGGAGGGCAGCAGCCCCAGGCGCCGATACCGCTCCCGCTGCTTCGCTGTCAGCCCATCGCTCCCAACTTCCTCCTCCTCCTGCCTTTCGGCTGGTTTGTCTTGTCCTTCTTTCTCTGACACCTGGTCCTTCTCTGGCTGTTGCTGCTCCTGTTGCTGTTCCTGCTTCGCGTGCCCCGGCCTCTTCTCTTCCTCGTCGGCCGCGCCCCCTTCGTTCTCGGATTTCCCTTGTGCCGCTGTTGCTGTTTCCGCAGCGGCAGCTTCGGTGACGCTCTTCTCTCCTTCAGCGGCCGGCTTCTCTCCACCCTGCTCACCTTCCCTTTCTTCTTCTTCTTCCTCCTCCTCTTCCTCTTCTTCAGCCACGGCCTTCAGGCCTGTTCCAACTGCAGTCGTCGCTGCTGCCACCGTGGGCAGCGTGTCCGCCTGCTCCTCGTCAACTGTCACTTCGTCTTCGTCGACGGGTGTGTCCTCTGGAACAAGCTCCCCCGCCATCGTCACAACAGGCTCCTCCTCGCCTTCTTCGTCTGCTTCCACCGGTTTCTTCGCTGCATCTTCTTCCTCCTCCTCTCCCTGTTTCTCCTTCTCATCCGCCTGCACCGCTTCTGCTTTCGTGCTGGCGCTGTCGTCGCCCGGCGTCGCCTTTGCTGCCTGTGCGCTCTTCTTCATCGCTGCGCGCGAAACGCTTCGAAGTCGCATGCGAGACCGCGATGCCCCAGAGAACGTGCGGCCATCGCCGCTTTTGCCCTCGGCATCCACTCCGCCTTCCTTCTCTGCGTCTTGCGTCGTCTCTGCACCGGCTGCCTGCTGTTGCTCTGCAGCCGCGCGTGCGGCCTCGCTCGTCTCCGTAGCGGCCGCTGTTGATGCTTGCTTGTCCTTGATCGCCGACAGCGCTCGCACCCTGGCAGGGTCATCGTGCGAGGGCGGTTGAGGGGACGGGAGAGGTTTGGAGTGTGCGACAGAATATGAGTGAGCATGAGACGGTGTCAGTGAGAAAGAGAGAGAGCGCGGGAGAGAGATACAGAGAGATACAGAGAGAGTGTGTGTGTGTGTGCGTGTGTGCGCGTGTGTGTGACGTCGTGCACATAAACCAGGCAAGCAAGCACAGCAAACACGAACCGAAAGCAAAGCAAAGAAAAGCCCAGCATGCCAGACCTTGCTGCTGCAGCGGATGCGGTGGAGGACGCGTGCGACTTTGACGAGCGGACGGCGACAGAGACGGAGAGGCGACGCACGTCATCTGTCAGCTTCTGGTTGACGAGCTCTCCAACATCGCGCGCAGGTGGGAAGGTCTGCGCCGCCGTCGACATGTGTTCGCTCAGCTCGGCCTCAAGCTCGGCAAAGGTCGGCCGATTGCCCGGGTCAATCGCCCAGCACTGAGCAACAATCACGCACGATGCGTGTGTGTGTATGGGTGTGAACATGGAGTGCGTGCGTGTGTGTGTGTGTGTGTGTGTGGGGGGGTGGGGGTGAACATGGGAGTGCAAGTGTGTGTGTGTGTGTGTGTATGTGTGTGTGTGTGTGTGTGTGTGTGTGTGTGTGTGTGTGTGTGTGTGTGTACGTGCGAGGGCAAGCGCGTGTGTGATTGTGTGTTTGTGTGAGCATGGGTATACGGCATTACGTTGTGCGGCAGGGCAAGACGAAGCACAAAGGACACAAACGACACCACCGGCGTTCCCTAACAGAACCGAACAACAGCAGCAACAGCAGCAGTTACCAGTTGCCGGCAGCGCACCTTGTTGAGTGTGGCGTACACGGCGTCGGGGCAGCCCACTGGCTGCGGAAGGCGGAGGCCTTTGCGCACACGCGCAGGCACCTCCGGCACGGGGATCTTGGCGCAGTCGCATTGGAAGACGGCAAGGGGAGAGCAGGGTTGTTGTTTGGAGAGGAAGGGGGTTTGTTGGTAAGTGGGGCGGAGAAGCAGTAGAAGGGGGGGGGGCGGAATGCAGCAAACAGGGCATCATGATGAATCGTGCATGACTAAGCTTCTGGGCGAAACCAAGACACACACATAAGCACACGCACACACGCACGCACACACACATAAGCACACACAACCACCCCACCTCCTTGAACGGCGTGGCGCCCATGGAAAAGATCTCCCATGCACAGACACCAAAGGCCCACACGTCTGTTGGTTCGCCAAAGCGCTTCGACTTGAGGGCATCGGGCGGGATCCACTTCACCGCCAGCTTCAGTGTCTCCCGCATGAGCCAGTAGTCTTTGCCTTCGTCAAACGGGCGCGTGAGGCCAAAGTCGCCAATCTTCACCGTGTTCCCCGTGTGCAGCAGGCAGTTGCGTGCAGCCAGATCCATGTGCACATACCGCTGGTGTGTGTGTGTGTGTGTGTGTGTGTGTGTGTGTGTGTGTGTGTGTGTGTGTGTGTGTGTGTGTGTGTGTGAGGAAGGTGTATGAGCGCACGTATATGCCAACACGTGTATGTGGGCGTGTGTGATGCAAAACGGAGAGTGGCCGCCAAGGTGCAGGGCAGGTGCTGTTGGCACATGATGGTTGCAGCACCAACAGCTCACCTTCTCGGCCACAAACTTCATGCCGCGTGCAATCTGCAGGGCAAAGTGGAGCTTCTCTGTGTCGAAGAGGGCAATGTTTTTGGCCTGGATTGCATCAAGCACGCCCGAGAGATCGCCGTATTGCATAAACTCAAGCACGCACAGCCACGGCTTCTGCGTCACGTTCAGACCGACGACAGACACGAGATGCTGCACGCAATCAACAGAGGGGACGTGACGTGCGTATGAGAATGGGGGGGGGGGTTCAAATCGAAGCCATGTCAACTTATGAAGGAAACATACACACACACGTAAACATACTCCCAAGCACACGTGCGCAACTTCCAATACACACACATTCTCACACACACAAACCCACGCTCGCGCACACATCTGCACACAAGAGGAGACACGTGGCTGCCGGTGACAACGGCACACTGCTCACCTCGTTCCTCAATTCGCTCATGGTTTGCACTTCGCGCAAGAACATTTTCTGAACACGCAGCGGGAGAGAGAGAGAGAGAGAGAGCGTGCGTGCGCGTGTGGGTGTGTGTGTGTGTGTGTGTGTGTGCGTGCGTGCGTGCGTGTGTGAGTGAGTGCAACACGGAGGACACAAGGGGGTAAGGATGGCAACATGACAAACTGTATGAGAAGATACACTCCAAACTGCAGAGTGCAGCCTAAATAGCCCCGCCGACTCGCGGGAAGCAGTGACAGCAACGACAAGCAAGCAGACAGACAGATAGACAGGCCTGCAAGCGAGGAGATAAGCAAATCACAGGTGCATGAGATGCGGCACCTGTTCGCGTGCAGTCGACTTTCCGCGCAGGAGTTTCACTGCTCGCTGGACCTTCTCTCCGTCCTCCATCTTCTGGTCGGCAAGGTAGACCTGGGGGTGATGGGGGAAAGGCGAGGCAAGCGGTGGAAGGTTGACGGCCATCACAGTGTGAGTTGTGGTGGTGGATGTATTGCAGAGACTCAACGCAATGGCTGCGTGGTGAAAAAACCGTCACTTGCCGGATTAAAAACAGGGGAACACACCCACACACATACGCAGGAGCGCACACACGCAAACACATGCACGCACACACACACACACACAATACACACACACGTACACAGTACACACCTTTCCGTAGACGCCGGAGCCGAGGACCTTGAGGGCGATGATTTGTTCTCTGTTGATCTGGAGTTCTCGCAGCGCCGCCGGCAGCTCTTCCTCCTCGTTGGCGCTGTCGCTCACAAACGGTTTCGCCGTCTCCACCTCCTGCGAAAACGCCTGGAACGCCTTGGACACAATCTGCACAGGTGTACATGGCGAGGAGGACAGTCGGTAAGGACGAAAAGGAGGCAGAGGGTGATGCGGGGAAGGGTTGTGGAACCACTGGCGATGTGTGCAGCAAATTCTTCCACAACACGGAACACAATATTCCATAACCGCACACGCTGGGCAGCATCACAACGCCCTGAACACACACACACACACACACACACACACACACACACACACACACACACACACACACACACACATGCTCAACACCACCGCCAACCACCACTCCCCACCCCTCTTCGTGCGCACCTTGCAGATGTTCTCGCCCATGCCGTTCTGCACCTCAAAGACAAAGCACTTGTTTGAGTCCGTGCGGGCGTCGCGCTGAATAAACGCGAAAAAGTCCCGGCGCTTGTCCAGAATGCCTGCGGTGGTGTACGTGACGCTGCGAATAAAGCAGTTGTCCATGACGCGGGAGGACAGGCGGTCCACAATGCGAATGGCCTCGTTGGTGACGGCAAGCAGGACCCCATCGCCGGCAAGGCGACGCGATGATCGCCGCTTCTTCTTGTCCGTTTTCTTGCCAATGATGCCGAGGCTGGAGAAGGCGTGGCATGTGTGTGTGATGGTGTGTGTGATGGTGTGTGTGTGCGTGTGTGATGGAAGGGAGGAAGAGTTGTGGGTGGAATATAATGGCGTGTTAGGTCGCGCATAACACCACATCTGATGGCGCATGAACGCACGCACATCCACAGTTCAGCACAACGCTTCACAATTGGCACCCAGAACCCACCTGCCCACTCAAACACCACACACACACACACGCGCGCGCAAACAACGATGAGCGTACTCTGTGAGGGCCTCGTCAATGGCGTCTGGGCCCTTCATGGCCTTGACGTTGGTGGACCCGAGCAGCTTGGCAACAAACGTGCCCATGGACCGAACATTGCTGGCGGCCGCGCTGGCACTCTCATCTTTCTTCGCCGCTTCCTTGTTAGCAGCGGTGTCATCATCACCAGCGCTGCCGTCGCCGTGCGCCTTCTTGCTACCGGCGCTTGTTGTTGCTGCGCGCGTCTTTGTCTCCTCTGCTGGCCCTGATGACGAGGACGGCGATGGCTGCTGCTGCTGCGTGGCATCGGGTGCATCGCTGCCCGTGAGCGCTGTTGATGATCCTGGCATGGACGATGAGGTCGGCTCAATGTCCGCTTCGCCCTTCTGCCGCGTCAGCAAGTTGAGCGACCGGCGCTTCAGGCGCTGGAACGCCCCTTTCTTCTCAGAGCTGTCGCCACGGGCACTCCTGCTGCTGCTGCTGCTGCTGGCGGTGGCGGTAGCGGTAGCGTGGGATGCAGAGGTGGTGGCGGCCCGGCGGGCTGTGCGGGTTGTCAGCGGCTTCACCTTGATTTCCTCCACGCGCTCGTGAGCTGCATCCTCGCCGAGGGACTGTACGCATTTGTGTGTGTGTGTGTGTGTGTGTGTGTGTGTGTGTGTGTGTGTGTGTGTGTGTGTGTGTGTGTGTGTGTGTGTGTGTGTGTGTGTGTGTGTGTGTGCGTGTGTGTGTGTGTTGGGCCGACGTGTTAAATCGCGTCACCGGTACAAAAGAGACAACAGATTGGGACTGTAGATTGCCACATGCATGCAAACGCCTGCAAGTCGCACTTACAGCTTGCTCCTTGAGCACTTCAAACGCCTTTGCGATGGTTGCTGGAAGGAGGCGGGCCTTTTCCTTGATGGTGAACATGTGGCACAGCGTGATGCGGATGTCTGGATCCTCGGACACATACGCAAACATGGAGTGGTCGCTGTGCAACAGGCCAGAGTACACAATCTGCACCCATCATGTGTGTGCGTGTGTGCATGTGTGGGAAGGTGTGTTTGGGTACCGCAATGGTGGAGGAGCAAGCACACAAGAGGGGATGTGGTTGAGGGACCGTGGTGAGTGCGGGTGCAGCGGAACAACACAAGGCGAACGTGCTTGAGTTGTGCAGTGGGCGCAGCCACGTCATGGAGACAGCATTGGCACAGGCACAGGCATATGCAAACAAGAAAGCGCATGCACACACATACGTGCTCGAGCGGGGTTCTCTGCAGCCTGTTGTGTGTTTTGCGGCCCCAGGTGGTGACTTGTCGGCTGGACACGCCGACGTACACCTACACCATCCCATCAAGCAAAACCATGTGTGAGTGCCAACGGCAGAGATCCACGGAGCTGCGCCAGAGAGATGAAGCCCGCCTCTGAACTCTGTGTCACACACACACACACACACACACAAAACACACAAACACACACACACACACACACACACAAAACACGCAAACACACACACACACACACACGCACGCACGCACGCACGCACGCACGCACGCACGCATACACCTTGCGTGGGATTTGGTTGAGCGTCTTGCACTGATCAAAGCACAAGGAGACGGTGAAGTTGTCCACAGGCACATCTGCAGGCTTGTTCATGGGCACTGTGCCGAGGTACACGGCCTTGTACAGACCAAGCACCACGTCGCCCTCCGCCTCTGCCCGTGTGCGTTGCACGAGGGGATTGTTGTAGCATGTGCGCATGTCAGCGTGTGAGCGTGGATATGTGATATGTGTGTGTGCGTGTGTGTGTTTGGGGGTGGTGCATGTGCGGGTAAATGGATGCGTGGGCGTACACAAGTGCACAAACACACACAGACACACACACAGACACACACACACAGACACACACACACAGACACACACACAGACACACACACACACACAGACACACAGACACACACACACACACACAGACACACACACACACACTACTCCCGCCCCCAACAACCATCCACACCTTGAATCTCATGTGTTCGCATGGTGCTGGTGTCTTCCTGCTCAGCTTCTTCATTCGTGGCAATTGACGAAAGACTTCCACCATTTTTCGGCACGCCAACTTGTTCCACAAAAAGCGAGCGAGCAAGACAAGCGAGCAAGACGAGTGAGCACATGTGAACCACCACGCCTTGAGACCAGTGCGTTCCCCGCCACAACAACAACAACAACAACAACGGTTGTTTGCATGTTCCATTGGTAGCTTGTTGCTGGTTTCATTGCTTTGTGGGTGCGAGAGGAACCACATCAAGCGCCTCACGCCCTCCAAAACGACACAGATAGACCACAAGGGGTTTCACCTCCGACATGAACAACAAGAATGACATCAACGAGCATGACAGCAACATGACATGGAACAGCCACAACAACAATGACAACATCACGTGACAACAAAGCTGACGACTGACAAGGCGTCATTGGCAAGTGGTGACGTGACCAACAACGCAAGCTTGCGCGCGATCGTGAGCGCGAGCGTATGTGGGTGAGAGGTGTATTGCTCAAGAGTAGAGGTCCTCGTCGTCCTCGGCCGTGTCCTGTGCGGGCGCCTGGCCAACTTCGCCTTCACCACCCTCGACCTGCGTGCCAGACTGGGTGGGGAACCTGAGCACCATCCAAGGAAAGAAAGGGTCAGGGGGTTGGAGTGAGTTGAGCGAGACAAGGAAGGAAGTAAGCAAGCAAGGAAGATAAAAAAGAATCGCATCACACGAAACGACAAACACACACACACACAACACACACACAACACACACACACACCTGAAGTCGGTGCCGAGGCCGCGGGACTGGTGGAGCGTCTGGGCGAACATCTCGTACTTGCGAATGTCGTTGTCCGAGACGGAGCGGCGGGCAAAACGCATGGCCTCCTCAAAGTGGCCGCGGGTGATGGCGGGGACCAGGTCCTCCTCCTCCTCCGTGTCCATGTACGCGTCCGGGTTCTCCTCGCGGGCGCGCTCCATCTCCACCTCGCGCATGATGCTCTCGCGGATGGCCAGCTTGGCCGCGCGCTGGCAAATCTCCGTCAGGTCAGCGCCAGAGAAGCCGTGCGTCTTGGAGGCGAGGAACGACAGGTCCACGTCGGGCGCAATGGGCGACTTGCGCAGGTTGGCCTTGAGGATGCCCAGGCGCGACGCCTCGTCCGGCAGCGGGATGTAGATGAGCTGGTCCAGGCGGCCGGGCCGCAGCACGGCGGGGTCAATCACGTCCGGGCGGTTGGTCGCCCCAATGATGAACACGTTCTTCTTCTGGTTCATGCCGTCCATCTCCGTGAGGACCTGGTTGATGACGCGGTCCGAGGCGCCGCCGGCATCGCCGAGGCTGCCGCCGCGCGCCTTGGCAATCGAGTCGAGCTCGTCAAAGAAGAGCACGCACGGCGCAGCGGCGCGCGCCTTGTCAAAGACGTCGCGCACGTTGGCCTCAGACTCGCCAAACCACATGGTGAGCAGCTCGGGGCCCTTGATGCTGATGAAGTTGGCCTGGCACTCGTTGGCAATGGCCTTTGCCAGCAGCGTCTTACCGCAGCCGGGCGGGCCATAGAAGAGCACGCCCTTGGACGGGTTCATGCCAAACTTGAGGAACTTCTCCGGGTGCTCCACGGGATACTGCACAAGCTCCTGCAGCTCGCGCTTGACCGCCTCCAGGCCGCCAATGTCGTCCCACGACACGTTCGGCACCTCAACGACTGTAATTCAAGGGATAGGATAGCAACCAAAAAATTTTTTTTGGGGGGGGGGGAAGGGAAGGAGTACTGTTGTTAGGGACAGCAAGGAGGAGGAGACAACACACAGAGACGCGCAGACATACATGAACACACACGCGCGCGCGCGCAAACACGCAATCACACAAGCACAGACACAAGCAAACACACACACACACACAATCTCTCACAATCACACAGCCACACGCAAAAGCACACGACACGCACCCATTTCGCGGAGGGCGGAGGGGTTGGACTGGCCGAGGGCAAAGCGGAAGTTGTCCATGGAGACGGCGAGGCTGTTGAGAATCTCGGCGTCAATGGTGTCCTCCTCCAGATCAATCACGTCGATGCGCTCGCGAATCTGCTGCAGGGCGGCCTCGGAGCACAGCGCAGCAAGATCTGCGCCAACGTACCCGTGCGTCTCCTTGGCCACCTGCTCCAGGTCCACGTCGTCGGAGAGCTTCATGTTCTTGGTGTGGATGCGCAGAATCTCCAGGCGCCCCGTGGCGTCTGGGATGCCAATGTCCACCTCGCGGTCAAAGCGGCCAAAGCGGCGCAGCGCGGGGTCGATGCTGTTGGGCCGGTTGGTGGCGGCCATCACCACGACATGCGCGCGCTGCTTGAGGCCGTCCATGAGGGTGAGCAGCTGCGACACGGTGCGGCGCTCCACCTCGCCCTGCGTCTTCTCGCGCTTGGGCGCAATGGCGTCAATCTCGTCAATGAAGATGATGGCCGGGGCGTTCTTCTCCGCCTCCTCAAAGGCCTTGCGCAGGTTGCTCTCGCTCTCGCCAGCCATCTTGCTCATAATCTCTGCAAACAGACACAGACAACAAACAAGATGGCAAAAGTTAGCGCGCGCGCGTGGTGTGTGTGTGTGTCGATTTCACAGGGAAATGGGGATTGATGAGTGGAAAAGAGCAACATCACATGGTCGGGGGAGGCTGCATACAAACATACAGACAAACAAACAAACAAACAACAACAACAACAACAACATAAAAAAAAACACAAAAAAAAAAAAACACGGCAAGAACAAATGCCTCAGAGCAGCAGCACGAGCCGAACCTGGGCCGTTGATGAGGAAGAAGAAGGCGCCCGTCTCGTTTGCAACGGCGCGGGCCAGCAGCGTCTTGCCGGTGCCTGGCGGGCCGTACAGGAGGATGCCGCGCGGGGGCTTCACGCCAATGGACTTGAACAGCTGCGGGTGGCGCAGCGGAAGCTCGACCATCTCCTTGATCTGCGCCAGCTGCTTGGAGCAGCCGCCAATGTCGTCGTAGCCAATCTCATCGAGGCGCGCCTCCTCGTCCTCGCGCTTGATGGGGTTGCCCTCGCAGTGGATCACTGTCTCCGGCGCAACAACGCAGTACGGCTCAGGGTCCGTCTCAACAACCTTGAACTCCACGGCGCGCATGCCACCGCGCACAAGGAATGTGTCACCTAACAAGATGCAATTGTGAGTGAGTGAGTGTGTGAGTGAGTGAGTGAGTGTGTGAGTGTATGTGAGTGAATGCGTGTGCTCACAATGTACGCTTGCATGCTGGCCATTCATCACAACACCAAACAAACAAACAAACAAACAAGCAGCAGCAGCAGCAGCAGCAGCAGCAAAAGCTCACCCTTGCGGACGGGGCGGTATGCCTCGAGGAAGTATGGGCGGAGGTAGGCGTCAAAGAGGTTGCCTGTGAGGCCCTCGACAGAGTCGTCAAAGGGAAGCACCTGAATGCGCTTGCCGTATGGAATGTCGGGGAAGGGCTGCAGGCTGACAATGTCGCCAATGCGCACGCGGAGGTTGTTGCGGGCCACGCGGGTGAGGCGCACGCGGTCCTCCTGGCAGCTCGGGTCCGGCAGCGCAATGCACACCTACAACACGTTTGCGCGTGCGTGAATGTGTATATGTGTATGTGTGTGTGTGTGTGTGTGTGCGAGTGAGTAAAGCATGTGTGTGTGTGGGCAGTCAAGCGTGCATGTTGCATCGCGAAAGAACAACGACGTTTTGGTGTGAAAATGACAAGGCGAAGAGCAAGATGCAGCTCATTCGTCAGCACAAGCGTGGCGCAAGCCAGTTGTGTGGAAACGCACCGTGTCCTGTTTGCGCTTGCCCTTGATGAGGGTGACGTCGCCGTGGAAGAGGCCGAGCTCGTCCATGCGTGCCTGGTTCAGGGCCACGACAGAGTCGTCGTCGTTGACGGCATCCTCAACAATGAGGCGGTGTGGGCGCCGGCGCTCTTCCGGCTGCTGTTGCTGCTGGGCCTGTTGATCTTGGTCACTGTACGCGCACGCGCGCGCGCGCGTGTGTGTGTGTGGGGGGGGATGTGAATGTGAGTTTGTGTGGGGGGATGTGAATGTGAGTTTGTGTGGGTGCATTTGTATTTGCGCGTTTGCTTGTGTGCGAGAGAGAGAGAGAGAGCGCGCGCGAATGCGTATACGTGTATGCGTGTGCACATGTGTGTTGGGTGGAGACACCGGCAAGATGCGTCGTCGACAAGAGTCAGTTTGCACTTTTCAAGCAAAGCGCGCGCATGCATGGAAGGCAACGCAACCCTACGATCAACACAATGAGTATGAGGAACACAACTTGCACACTCAACGCACCTCATGACTGTCTGGTGATGTGAATTGCAAGGGGAAAAAAAGGCGGTTGTCCAAGCGGTTCAGAAAGCCTTGTTGTGGATGCGGTTGGGCTGGCGTTGGTTCTTCTGAACAGGAAGTAAATGGAGCGTGGCAAGGGGAAAAGACCAAGCACGGCAGTGGTGGTGAGCTTGGTGCGCACACCAACGAGCAAATGAAGGGCATTGCGTCGACAAAATGCAACGCACGCACACACACACACACACACACACACAGAGCGCGCAAGCAAAGGCGACTGTGAAATCCAACGTGTGTCCACGACAGCAACGTCACACCGCATCACACCATTGGCGGGAGCACACTTTTAAGGACGTGGCACCACATACACACAGGGTGACGCACAGACGCGCGCACAGAGAAGCATACACACAGAGACATGTACATTCTTCCTCTCGTATTCTCTCTCTGTGTGTGCAATGGTGAAGGACATACCAGGCAGACAACGGCTGCTGTATTTGGTCTTCGTTGGCTTGGCCTTGCTTCAACAAGGAGAGGTTGGCGTCTCTGTGGGATGGACGAAGCAACGCACACACGCAAACGCAAACGCAAACGCAAACGAATGGATGCAATACATGCACGCGCCACAGAACAACAGAAGTGAGTTCACATAAGTGAACAAGGAGCAAACGGCAACGACGACGCCGCCGCCGCTCATGGTGCTGGTGGTGGTGCGCACCCACATGACCGCACGAACGCGCGGCTGGATGTAAGAGGAGGACGGTCAAGCGAGCACCAACGCACACCATACACGCACCTTTCGTTCGTTTGTTTGTGTGTGATGGATGTGTGTGATCTTGCTGTGCGGTCGTGGCGCTGACATGCAAAAGTGAGAATCTGACGACACACAGCAACAGCAGACACGTAGCAGCAAGAAGCAGCAGAAGCAAAAGCAACGCAAGAGTAAGGAAAAGAAACCGTCTCGATCGCGTGGAATCTTGGGAAGACTCGGCCAATTTTCTGTGTCGACCATGTGCATTTATTTTTGGGGACGAACGGCGGGGAACAAAAGGCATTATTTGCTGTCGGGAAAGACACGCGCGCGTGGACCGTGGTGGCAAAGATGACAGAGGTGCGCTGGATGCTTGTACTTTTGTGTGCGTGGATGTGTGTGTGTGTGGTGTGTGTGGTGTGTGTGGTGTGTGTGTGTGTGTGGTGTGTGTGTGTGTGTGTGTGTGTGACTCTGTGAGTGTGTGTGTGTGTGTACTTGTGTGTGTGTGTTGGATGTACTAAATCCTTGCTCATTGGAACACTTGCTCACTTGTGCTCCGTCGTTCACTTGAACTCCGTCGTTCGCTTGTGCTCCCTCGTTCGCTTGTGCTCCCTCGTTCACTTGTGCTCACTGTTCATCACACGCCCTGTCGACAGCAAAGCAACGATGCGAAGATGAAGGAGCTTCTAACCCAAGTCGAAAAGCTGGAGAAGGAAAACAGCTTCCTGCGAAAGGGTGCGTTTTGTGTTGACATGTGTGCATGCTTGTCTGTGTGTCTTGTCGACGGCTATGTGTGTCTGTACGTGTGCGTGTGTGCGTGCGCACATGTGTGTGTACATGCGTGTGCGTGCTCGTGCATTTCGCTTTGTCTTTCTTTCTCTGGATCTTTTTGTCAGTACATGGCCACACTATGTGTGGTGCCTGTCGACAAACGCACTCCAACACACTTACACACTCGTACACTCCAACACACTTACACACTCGTACACTCCAACACACTTTCACACTTTCACACTCCAACACACTTACACACTCGTACACTCCAACACACTTACACACTCGTACACTGCAACACACTTACACTCGCACACACGCGTTCGCATCCACTTGACAGAGCTGGACACAATGAAGGAGGAGTTTCAGATGATGGAGCAGCGCGTGTCCGAGTTGTGCAAGGAGCAGGAGGAAGCCAACGCTGCGTTGACGGAGGCAAGTCACACCAGCCACCAACTCCCCGACACAGCCAGCACCAGCCCAACAACGCCTGATTTCAAGCCGTTTGTCAAGCCAGAAGGCGCAGCATCAACGACAGAGAAGACGGCAGCAAAGGAGGCGCAGGCAACAGGCAGCGGCAACAGCGACAATGACAGCAGCAGCAGCAGCAGCAGCAGCAAACCCGGCGGCACTGTCGACAAGGCAGACCAGGCTGACAAGGCCGGCACGGACAAAGCAAGCGATGACAAGAAGGACACGGGCGATGACAAGAAGGACGCGGGCGATGACAAGAAGGAAGCAGAAGCACAAGATAAGGACGGCGACAAAGGTTGCTCCTCTTCAGCACAGTAGTGGCAATAGTTGCGTCAGCCAACCACACTCGCTCACACGCACACACCACTATTGACGCACTCGGATGTGGTGGAAGCTGGAATGGAACACTTGTTCTTTGTTTGATTGTTTTTGCTGGGCGCTGGCACGACATGATGCCTCACTGATAGTGGCACGGGGAGAGGTTGCTTCCCTGTCGCTCTCGCTCTCGCTCTCGCTCTTGCTCTCGCTCTCGCTCTTGCTCTTGCTGTGTTATCCCCCTTCCTTCTTGCTTCCCGCCCTCCTGCTTTGCTTCTTCATTTGCCTTGCTTGCTGATCTGCTTTACTTTTCTCCTCGTATCATTGATGTCAATGCCCACCCCACCACCTTGTCTTTGTGTATTTGTTCGTGGTGGGAAGCAACCTGCAACACACCCGACACACACACACACACACACACCCGACACTCACTCACTCACTCACACACACACACACACACACACACACACACACACTCTCTCTCTCTCTCTCTCTCTCACCACACACACTCTCTCTCATTCTCTTGTCCTCCCGCTCCCTACGACTATTTGTTGAAAGTTTCAAAGAAATAGAACGCACCCGTGAAATGGAGGGAAATGTGTATTTGGCTGCATCCATCAAATCCAAAATTTCCATTACTTGCCTCTGAAACCCACGCACGCGGGAACCCCAGCACCCCGTGTGCCTTTTTCACCTGTGCCTCCTCTCCCTTCCACACACAAGCAGACCGCCAAGGTGAGCACGCTGCGGATATGAGTGCGACATGAGTGCGGCTGCTTGGGGTCGTGTGCGTGTGCGTGCGTGTGCGTGTGTGCCTATGCACGCACCTTCCCGTGTGTGCCTGTGTATTGTGCATACGTGATGCCAGAGCCACGCACGAGGCGTGCCCATGCATGCGCTCGTGTGTACCTCCTTGTCGACACCCACCGCCATCATTATCGTCGTCATTATCGTCGTCATTGCCAGCCTCAGCGACACCCCTCACACCTTGATACACCTCCCACCATATCAATCGCTTCGCACACACACCAAACACACACCAAACACACACACACACGCACACACAAAAGATGGTGATGCCAATCAACAAGCCCAACATTGTGAAGAAGCGCACCAAGCGCTTCAACCGCATGCACTATGACCGCTACAAGTGCCTCAAGGTTTGTCGTGTGTGTGTGTGTGTGTGCGTGAGGTGGTTGATGATTCGTCGCCGCTGCACGATTTCTTCCAACCACGCTGCACGAGCTAGGCGACGACTGTTTGTTGAGGAATACACTCCACCACAATGCTGCAGCTCATCAGCTCATGTGCATGTTCGGTTCCAATTGCATCGTGCTTTCGCTTGCCCTCTTACCCTCTTGTTTTTCTGTTCTTCGCGAGCGCAGCAAGGCTGGAGGAGGCCCCACGGTATTGACGGCCGCTTCCGCCGGCGGTTCAAGGGCCAGCAGAAGCACGCCAAGATTGGCTTCGGCAGCAACAAGAAGGTATGCGCGTGTGATACAAGAGGCGTGTTGCTGGTCGAGTTGGACGGCGGATGAATGAGGCGAAGCTTTGGGACAAGCGAGGCATGATGAACAAGGACAGCCCGGGCGGAGTTGGGGTGTTGGATGTTTGTTGCGAGGATGTGTGGGTCATTGCGGATGACAGATGGGCGTGCGGTTGGTAGTGTTGGATATGGTTTGGTTAGGTTTGGTTTGGTGATATGACATGGCAGGGGAGAAGAAGACGAGGAGGGTGCCTGTTGCGTTGCTTTTGCTTGTCCGGATGAGGTGGTTATGGGTGGCAAGTGGGGGCGCTGTGTTTGCTGCCCTCCCCTCTTTGTTTGACTCTGTCGCACATTGGTGGCTCACAAGATTCCGCTTTACCTGCTGCTTGCCGTTCTTCCCTTCCCGTCCTCCCCTTTGTCTTTGTCAAGACCCGTCACATGATGCCCGATGGCTTCAAGAAGTTCCTCGTCCACAACGTCTCGGTGCGTGGCCATTGCTGCTGCTGCTGCTGTTGTTGTTGTTGTTGTTGTGTGCTCGTTGGGGTCGAGAGTAGCGTTGTGTTGTGTTGTGTTTATTGTATTGGATGTGTCCTTGTGGTGGTGTTGCCTTATGTCCTTTTTGACACGTTGGTTGGTGGTCTTGTTTGCCGTTTGTTGGTTCCCTGTGTACGCACTGCTGCCATCGGCTGCCTCTGCTCTTTGTGTGCGCTGACACAACACACACTCACGCACCAATCAACTTGCCTTGTATTCCCTTGCATTATTTTTTCGTTGTTGTCCATTCGCCTCGCATCCCTTCTTGACGACTTTGTTCTTGCTCGTGTTGTGTGCTCTGCAGGAGCTTGAGGT
>NW_004754931.1:1946139-1971139 GCF_000188695.1 Salpingoeca rosetta | reverse complement strand
TGCATACATGAACGCATGCGCATGCAAATTAGGGTGCGTGTGCGAGCGTGTACGCAAGTGAGTGCGTGTGCGAGCGTGTACGCAAGTGAGTGCGTGTGAGGGTTTGTCGCTTCTGCGGAAGAGACGAGCGAGTGTGCACGAAACAACAGCCCATCCCGCTGCGCTCTTGCCCTTGCCCCTCTTCCGATCCCAGGCAGGTAAGCCTCACCATGAAGCTGTGGTAAGACTCGGGGTGGTCGCGTGGGAGGCCACAGTATTCATCCATGTTGAAGGTGACCACATGCTTGAAGGACACCTTGCCGGCCTTGTGCAGCTTGATCAGGTGACGATACGTCGGAAGTGGCGTGCTCCCTGTCCACGATGGCAGGTGTGCGGTGAATGAGAGTGAGAGGGGGGAGGGGAAGCGAAAAAAAAAATGCACTTCTTGTGATTTCACCTCCCTTCACATTGAGCAGCACCTCGTCTCCACGTTCCAAACATCTTGTCTCCAACCGGATCTACTTCACGCCATCCTCCCTTTCTCCATCACACACACACACACACACACACACACACACACACACACACACACACACACACACACACACACACACACACACACACACACACACACACACACACACACATATCGTTATCAAAGGGAGATACACTGGTTGGCCGCAGACAAGTCAGATTGTCTTTTGCACGCGACAACTCGGTTTGTACTCCTTTGATGACATTGCTTGAAAGGAACACACACACACACACGCACGCGCGCACGCACACACACACACACACACACACACACACACACACACACACACACACACACACACACACATACACACTTAAACCTGACGCTCACGCTTTCATTCGTGTTCATTGTTCGTCTTCGTGCCATTTCAACAGTGTGGACGCCGGCATTCTGGTGCCTGTTCCACCACAGCCTCACCAAGATCGCCAAGGAATCAAAGTTCCTGCACCGCGAGACGTAATGGTTGCTCCATTTGTTCATCAACCTGTGCATAGCTGCTTCCCCCTCCCCCTCCTTCACACACGCTGGCGTGTGGTGTACTGCCCCTCTCGTTTGACGCCTGACGTACTCCAACTGCCAATGATGTTGACCATCAGCGCAGCCTCCTCCTCCTGCCCCCCCCCCATCTCCCACTTCCTCCTCCCGTCCATCTACACGCAACAATCCAACTCTCCTTGCAATGACCTTGAAGAACGAGGGGAAAGTATACTGTGATCGCGAATATGAATGCGTGTGGCTGAGTGGCGGAGAACCAACCAACCAACCCAGTTTGCACTGGCGGGTCGCACGTGCGCAGGGAGCGCGAGGCAACGCCGCACCCAAAGACACACATGCACGCGAGCACAAGCAGGCAGGCAAGCATGTTGAGGAACAACCAGCGGAGAACAACGCATTCCACGCGACAATGCAACAAAACACGCCACAGCAACAACAACAGGCGGAAGGGAAATGAAAAACCCACCAGCCAACCAGCACACCAAACGCGGCATGCATCGAGTAGCATCGCAAACCAAACAGCAATAGGAGAGAACTGAAGATAAGGGAGAAGAACAACAACTCCGTCTGCAGGCTGAAAGACGAAAGAGAGAGGGGGGGGGTGAAGAAAAGTGCAGAGAAGAGAATCGATTCCAAGGAGCAAAAGCAGAAAAAGAGGGGAGAAAAAGAAGCATAGGCTGAATGCCTCTTGTAGGATAGAGCAAGTGACAAGCACAAACATACGGCAAGGGAATGGAAGTGTCGCAAAAAAACGACGCAACCATCCAAGCCACACAGCTTGCTCTCTTCCTGGCACTACGACCAAAACAAACAAACAAAAAAAAAGACAACACATGCACACCGCTACGGCAACACAACGACACAGAAAGAGCACGCGAGACAAACCACACACGCACACTCAACATAACGCACGATAACAAGAGAGACAAAAGGCGATGGGTTCGAGAATGGCAAAAGGGGGAGGGGGAGGGAAGGGGGGTCCATTTAAGCAGTAGCATCGTGGTCAATGGGGACCGTATCGTACGCAGGCTCGCCCTGTGTCGGGTTGTCGTACTGCGGCATGCTGTTGCCAGCCTGGGCATACGAGGGGTTGCTCATGCTGCTGGGCATGGCGGCATTCTGCGCAGCACCAGAGCGCGGCAGCACATCAATGTACGACGCATCACCCTGCAGTGTATGGAGGTTGAGCGTTGCGGGGTGGGAGGGGGTGAGGGGGGATGAGGTAAGTGCAAACGCAAGCAGTGGCGGCGGGCGAACTGAGGCAAAATGGAAGCTTGCAGTTGGAACAGGCACTCGCAAACAACAGGGAAAAAGTGACAACAGAGGGCATCAGTGCGCAACCACGCACAGCCACACATAGGTAAAGGCAAGTACTGTCATGATATACAACGTACCGTGGCAGCAATGCGGTGCTGGGTGTAAGCTTCCTCAGCCTCGTTCCTGGCGTCGACGTCAAAGTACATGTCAGATTCCTGTACACATAATGAGCAGGTCACGACCAGTGGTGAGCATAAATTGTCAAATACAACCAGCAACAAGCAAGCGCATGTTCCAAAAGGGACCCAACGTGCCGAGAAACACACACACAACACACACGCGCGCGCGCATCACGCATCACACGACACACACAACACATAACACACGGCAACATGGCTCATGACATGGTCGACGGGCCATCCGGCACCAATTCCCCAACACCCCAACACCCCCACACCCCCAAACAACTTCCTCACCGCCGAGGCTGTTGGTGCTGCATATGTGACGTTGGAAGGTGCCTGGCCTTGTGCGCGCTCGTAGGTGGGGTTGCTCATGGACGAGGGCTGCCCGTCAACGGGTGCGTACATGGGGCTGGAGCCGTTCTGCTGGCCAACCTGGTACATAGGGTTGTCGAGGGAAGCGGCGGCGTCCGTGGACGACTCTGCTGTCAGCGGGTTGTGGCGGGCAACAGAGGCCAGGCGGATGCGGCCCTGCTCAACCTGCATGCGGTTGTTGCTGCGCAGAGACGCATGGCCGTCTGCGGTGCAAATTGGTGGATGGAGGGGTCGACAGACGGTTGTGTGGGAAAAAGAAGAAGAAGTTGATGAGGAGGGATGAGGTGGATTGTGAGACGCTGGTACATGAGAAAGGTGGAACGCAAGATCGCACAATAGCACAGTGTTGAAAACAAACAACAGAGTACACGCATACACAGTCACGCATACGCATTCTCACATTCACGCACGCACACAACATCACACGACAACACACGAAGACACGGCCATCCATGACGCATGCGGCCACGCACCGTTGACGCTGTCGTAGGTCGGCTCCTGGATGCTGTCGTACTGGCCGTTGACGCTATCGTACTGACCGGTGCCCTTGTTGCCTGTGGCGCCCATGGCGTAGAAGGGGTTGGACAGCGCGTTGGGCCCGTTGACGCCCGCGCCGCCGGTGCCCGTGGCCGCGTAGTGCGACACAAACGTGGGGTTGTCAAAGGAGGCGGCCTTGTTGTCCGCAGTCTCGTACATGGGTGCCGTTGGCGTGCCACCACCAGCACAACAGGCCGCACCACCGAGGCAAGCGCACAGGGCAATGTTGCAGCAGAAGCTGAGGAGGAAGAGCACGAGGATGATGAAGAGGAGGCCGCCAATGACGGCGCCAACAATGATGCCTGTGGAGGCCGAGTTGTTGGCCGAGTTGGTCGACGCGGAGCGGTCGCCGTTGGGGCCATCCACCTGGTCGCACGGCTGCAGCGACGTGCAGTCAAAGTTCTCGTAGCAAAAGTCGGTTGACCCAATCGGCACGCGGGGGCACTGGCAGAACTGCTGGCCGCTGGCAGTGAACGCGCACACGCCGCCGTTCTGGCACAGAGTGCAGTCCGAGACAGTAAACTGGTCTGGCACGGTAAAGGTGACGGTGGCAGCAGCGGTGGTGGAGACAGAGGCGTCGCCGCGGGGGAAAGGAACCTCGTCGCAGGGGCTCAGGTTGGTGCAGCGGGCATCCTCGTAGCAGCGCTCAACACCGCCCTGGCGCACGCGCGGGCACTCGCACGTCAGCTGGCCGGACGACGTCACAACGCACGTCCCGCCGTTCTCGCACTGCGAGCAGTCGTCGATGACGTCGCTGTCCGGAACCGTGTACGGCACCTCAGGGCGGGTGGCAGGCGTGGACGTGCTGGAGCCCGTGGCATCGCCACGAGGGAACGGCACCTGGTCACAGGGGAGCTGCGAGGTGCAGTCGGCGTTCTCGTAGCACAGCTCGAAGCGGCCCTGCTGCACGCGTGGGCAGTCGCACGTCACCTGGCCAGTGGGTGTCCTCACACACGTTCCGCCGTTCTGGCACTGGGAGCAGTCGTTGATCTCGTCATCGTCGGGAACCGTGAACGTCACAGTGGCCAGCGGCGATGTCGTCGTGGTTGTGGTCGTCGTCGTCGTCGTTGTCGTGGTGGTGGTCGTGGCTGCCGTGGTCGTGGACAAGGTGGTGGTGGTCGTGGTGGTGGTTGTGGTGGTGCTCCCGTCCACGCACTCAAAGTTGGTGTCGTCGACGCGGCGGCAAAACTGGCCCTCAGAGCAGGGCGAACCATCGCACGGGTTGAGCGTGGTGGTGGTGGTGGTTGTGGTTGTGGTTGTGGTCGTCGTGGTGATGCCCGTCTCGTTCTCGCACATGTCACCATCGTGGGTCACGGGGCAGTCACAGGAGAAGCCAGGACCGACATTGGGGGTGGGGTTACACGTGCCGCCGTTCATGCAGGGCGTGTCGTCGCACGGCGTCACCTCGCAGTCGTCACCACCAAAGAAGTCGGCGCACATGCACTTGCGCTCGGGCAGGCCTTGGTTGCTCACGCCCTGCGAGCACACGCCATCGTTGACGCAAGGGAAGGCCTCGCACAGGTCTGGGGTGCAGTTGGGCGGCGTGGCGCCCTCGTCCGCGCACGTGCAGGACGCGTCGTCGCTCGGGCACACGCCCGTGAGCGTAATCTGGACGTGGGCCGTGGACGTGAGGTTGCGGTTGCCGCGCGTGGGCGCATCCGACGCCTCCACAAGCAAGTCAAAGAAGGTGGGGCCATCCGTGGGCAGGCGCGAGTCCAGCACGAGCTGGCAGTCGTCGATGCGGAAGAGGCCCTTGGGGGAGGAGAGGAGCTTGCAGGACACGGCGTCGCCATCGGGGTCTGTCACGCCAAGGTCAACCACGGTGGTGTCAATCTGCGTGGCCACGGAGAGGAGGACATCAAAGATGTCCATGGCAAACTCGGGCGGGTCGCGGTTGGTGGGCAGCACGTTGACGACGACGCGGGTGCGCGACAGCACGCCGACTTGGTCGGCAATCTCCAGCATGAGGGTGAACATCTGCCCGCCGAGCTCCGTGGTGGAGGACTGCGCAACAATGTTGCAGCCGGTGGCGCCGCTCGTGGCGGCGGCGACGGTGAATGGGGTGCCAGGGGTGGTGAGGCGGCACTCAAACGTGTTCTTGCGGCTATCATCGACGACGGGGGCAAAGCCGACGGGGCCAATGTCGCCGGCGAAGATGGTCAGCTCCGGCAGCTGGTCCGACTCAAAGACGGGGAGGTCGTCGCGGTCCTGCACGGTGACGCGGATGGTGGCCGGGTCAGACACGGCGCCGCCAAGGTCCGTGGCCACGACAGTAATGTCGAGCACGGGGTTGGTGAGCTCCTCAAAGTCGACGGGCTTCTCCAGGGTGAAGTCGCCAGTGACCTCGTCGAGGGCAAACAGGCCGAGCTCGTTGCCGCCGGTGATGGAGTAACGCACCTCGGCGTTGTCGCCCGTGTCGTCGTCCGTGGCGGAGATGGTCACCAGAACAGTGCCCACGGCGCGGCGGCGGCGGGCGGGGCGCTCGCGGAGGGTTTCGGGCAGGTTGACCTCGTACAGCGACTGGCTGAACACTGGCACGTTGTCGTTGACGTCGGAGACGGAGATGGTGACAAACTGGAAGCTGCGGAGGCACTGGTCGGCGACGGGTGGGGAGTCGACGACCCAGCGGCGCACAACGTACGTATCAAGGGCCTCGCGGTTGAGGGGGCCGGCCAGGGTGATGGAACCGTCCGCCGGGTTGATGGCAAACGTGCCATACGGGTCTTCAAGCGAGTAGCGGAAGGTGATGCCGGCATCGATGCTGTCGATCAGCTGTGCGGGCGGCACAACCTCCGTGCCCGGGGACGTGTCCTCCGGTACGCTGACAATGGGGCGGAAGTCTGTGAAGAGCAGCTGGTACACGACAAGCTGGGCGTTGCTGACGTCCTTGCCGGCCGCGGCCTGCACGGCGACGTGGACGAGGCCGCTGCTGCCGTCGGAGAAGGTGCGGTCGTGCACGAGCACCTTTGCAGGCGGCAGTGGGCCGAGCGACTGGGCGTGGTTGAGGGAGGTTGGGTTTGGGGTGCGCGAGGACACAAAGAGGTGGGTCCTGCTGCCGTCAGGGCTGTCAATGAGCTCGACAATGACCTTGTCTGTGAGCGCGTCCGGGTTGTCGTTGCACTCGATGGTGAAATAGCGGAACTCGTTTGCGCTGAGGCTGAGGGCGATGCGCGCGCCAGCACGGAGCAGGCCCGGGATGTCGCACGTGTCGAAGCTGAGGCGGTCCACAATGGTGAAGAGGGAGGAAGGGTCGGCCAGCTCGTAGACGTGGCGGTCCATGGGCTCCGAGGCCATGGCCTCGAGCTCCGGCAGGTAGTAGTCGCCGACGCCAATGGCGTAGATGATGATGCCGCGGTTGCGCAGCTGCTCCGCCACCTCGTGCGGCTCAAAGCCCGGGTTGGACTTGCCGTCTGTGAGGACGATGAGGACGCGCGGGATGGCCTGTTCGTACTCGCGCATGCCGTTGCGCAGCTGGAAGATGGTGTCGCGAATCTGCTCGAGCCCGGCCGACATGTGGGTGGCGCCGTCGGGGAAGACGAGCGAGTCGAGCGTGGCGGCGAGGTCGTCGTGGTCCTGGGTCATGGAGAATAGCTGGTCAACCGTGTACGAGTCGCTGGGCTGGTACTTCTGGCCGAGCGGGTTGCACGTGCAGTCAGCGCAGCCGTGTGGGAAGAACTGGCGAATCTCGCAGTCTGGCAGGGTGTCGATGTTCTGGTCTGTGGCGCCTTGGCAGCCACCGGCCTCGAGCTCGTAGTAGCCCGTGCCGCAGGCGGAGCCGGTGCACTGGGAGCCCTCAACCTCGCAGATGCAGCCCTCGCCATCGGGCTCCCACACGGTGCCGAGCGGGCAGTCCGGGATGGACTCGTTGTAGCTGAGGTGGGACACGCGCGGGCCGTGGAAGGTGACAATGCCGACGTGCGTGCGGTTGCGGCCGACGTCAAAGTAGGCAGTGACGTCCTTGACAAACTGGATCTGCGAGTCCCAGCCAGACTGGAGGAGGGAGCCGGAGCCGTCGAGCAGGAAGGCAAAGTCGAGGGTGGCACCGCACGACTCAGGGACGACGGCAACGCGCACAAAGCTGAACTGCGCGGCATTCTGTGGGGTGATTTGGAAGTGGCGCACCCAGTCCAGGCGGTCCCTCCACGCCAGCGCCGCGAGCGTGCCCATGTCGGCGGCGTTGTTGATGATGTCGCCGTTGCCCGTGTTGTACAGGGCGAGGTCCACCATGCGGCCCTCGTGGAACAGCTCGGGCGAGGTCTCGGAGCCCGTGGGGTCCTCGTAACCGTTGCGAACAGCGAGGCGCAGGGGGGTACCGTCGGAAAGCTTGAGCTGCTTCACAGTCTGGGCGAGGATGTCCAGCACCTGCGCCATGCGCGGGCTCATGTGCCGGGCAATTTCCTGGACGAAGAAGATGTCCTCATTGTCCTACAAGGAAAAAGAAGAGAGGGGGTTGGGGAGAAGTGTGAGTGTGTGTGATTGTGTGTGTGTGTGTGATTGTGATTGTGTGAGTGTGTGTGATAGATGTCGCGCACGTGTGTGTGTGTGTGTGTGTGTGCGTGTGTGTGCGTGTGATTGTACGTGCATGTGGTTGTGCAACACGAGTCGTTGTGTGTGTGGAAACGTCTACTTTGAGCACGCTAAGCTCTCGTATTCATGTGTGATGGTGGTGGGAAGAAGCTCACGTTGGGAGGGAGAAACTGGTCAAACTCGGGTGTGCCCGGGTAGATGAGTTGGCGCACGGGGCCAACAACGACCTCGGGCGAGATGGCAAACTCTGGGCGGGCCTCGCCGGGCTCAAGGGCATCCAGGGCACGGGCATTCCGCTCAAGGGAACGCGTGTTGATGATGGACGGCGCTTCCACTGCCGTGTGTTTGTGGGGGGACGGGTGAGTGCAGGAGTGTGTGTGTGTGTTTGTGGGGGGGGGTGTATGAGTACATTGTGTTTGGTGTGTTGATGTCCGCGCGCGTGTGTGCTTGTGTGTGTGTGTGTCTGTCTGTCTGTCTGTGTATGTCCGTGTGTTGGGCGCCAGAACCCATGTGAAAGAGCGAAAGAGGAAACAAACAGAGGCAATGTGATGTGCAGCACAGTGGAGAGCAACGCACCGTCTGCGGAGTGCAGGACGGTGGTTGCGTTTGCGACAGCCAGGGCCACAACGAGGGCCAGGCAGACGCGCAGGTACGCCATGGCGGCTGACAGCGGTGCTCGGTGCAAGGTCGCGGGTGGATCTGCGGAGCACGGCTAAGCGAAGACAAGTAGGGGAGAGAAGGAAAGAAAGAGAACGAAGAAGGAGAAGGAGGAGGAAGAAGGAGAAAGAAGGACAAGAGACGTGCGCGCCACCTGATATCCGGTCGGCGATGAAGCAAAATGAACACGAGGATGACCACAAAAGAGCGAGACAAGACAGGACAACACACACAAATGTGAGTGAATGCATGTGAATGAGTCCCTGTGTGCGGGTGTACGTACGTGTGTCTGTGTGTGTGTGATGTAAACAAGGCATTGTGGTGAGGCCACTTGCGGGAAGCAGCGGATATGGGTGCTGTTGCTGTTGATGCGGGTGGTTTTGTTTGTGTTTGCAGAATCAAATTGTCCACGCAACGTGCACGCTTGGCGGCAGTACTGGTTGTTTGCGTTGCTGGTCTATGTTTCATGTGCAGGCGCCAGTGGCGGTCCACAAGATGATGTGGAGGTCACTGCAAGGGGAAGCTGGCTGGCTGGCTGCTGTTGCGGTCACGTTCATCTCCACCACCCACGACCACCACCATCAGCATCATCTTCAACCCTTGCACCACCAACCAGCTGCAGCACAAGATCAAGCCACCCATGAACTCACCACAGAGACGAAGAAGCCACGCCAGAAAGAGAGAGAGAGGTAAATGCTGAGCTGGGAAAAGCAACAGCGCAAACCGCCCTAATGCGCACACGCTGTGGTGGATACGTTGCGGCGTTCCACGCCTGCTGGTGAGCCTTATGGGACGGGCCCAGGTGCCCGCCACGAAAATAAAACGAAGCAACTATTCTGGAAGCAAGAAGGTGAGTGGTGTGTGTCAACGAACGACCACACGCTGCCGAGAAGTCGTGAGCACACCATCATCACCATCAGCAGCTGCAGCATCATCATCGTCGTCGTCGCAGACTCACCACGCTGCGCTCTCAACTCAACAACACCACCACTGTTCTCTCTCTCTATCTCTCTCTTTCTGTGCATACGTCGGCGGGAAGGCACCCGTGGTTGATTTATCAGCTGGGGTTCGAGCACAGGCTGCTGGATTTATTTTGGTCATCGCCGTCGCAGTTGCTGTTGTAGTTGTTTGCTGGCATCACCATGACGGGAAGGAAACGCAAACACTCCCCAGACCACTCGCACAAGGTACGAACGACTGACTGCGAGCTCGCTGGCTCACTCGTGCGCACGCGTGAAGTTGACACACGTGTGTGTGAGAGGGTGTGTGTGTGTGTGAGGGAGAGAGAGGGTGTGTGTGAGGAAGGGTGTGTGTGTGTGTGTGTGAAAGAGGGAGAGAGGGAGAGAGGGAATGCTTACAACTGCTGTTTGCTGCATTTGGATCAAGCCATGAGCTGCTCGCGCCTGATGTTGTTGTGTTTGTGCACGTGTCTTGCTGCTTGCTCGTTTTGTTGTTCACACGGTGTATTGCTTGCTCGTTTTGCCGCTTGGGTGGGTGATAGCGCCGACCACAGGACGATGGTCACATGCGCGTGCGCACACAAGACCAATTGCGTGCGCCAGACACAACGTACACTGTCGACAAGCGCCTTGGTGAAGGCACTTTTGGCCGCGTGTACGAATGCACGAGGTTGGTGCGCCATGTGGGTGTGTGGGTGTGGGTGGGTGTCTTGTGTGTGCAACGTGTATTTGTGCGTGCGTGTGTGTGTGTGTGTGGTGATCATGCAGCGCGTGTTGCTGTCGCACGCTGGTTCTTCTACCCCTTTGTGCGCGCGCGTGAGCTGCGCCCGCTCGCGCCGTCATTGCCTCATCCCCTTTCCCTGTCTTGTTGTTGTTCGGCTTCTACCTTGGCTGTTCACGTCAAACTAGTGGAGGTCACAGGGTTGCGGTCAAGATTATTCGAAACATTCCCAAATACATGTACGTGCACCCATACATACACACACCCATGCACACACACATACACGTACACCCACACACTCTCTCCCCTTGGCATGCTTGCTGTGGCATTGTGCGCTCGCTTGTGACGCTGAGCTTCAGCATATTTTGTATCGTGGCATGATTCCCCACCCTTGCTGACACATCACTCCTTTCCCACCGTGTCATTCCTTTCTTCTCACCTCCCACCTTCTCTTGTTCCCCCATGCTGTCCTCTGGCTTACCACCGGCTTTGTTTGCAGAACCGCTGCGCAAGAAGAGCGGAAAATCTTGACCTGCATCTCCAAACGAGATAGCGAGCAGCAGCAGTATGTCTAAACAACCCCAACCCCTTCTCTTCCCCCCCCCCCCTTTCTGAGCTTTCTCTCTGTGCATCCATGACACTCTGATGCCTCAGCAGCACTCGAGACACTCGCACGCACCCGCACGCACCCACACCACCCCTATCACCCACGCACACATGTTGTCGCCTTATTTTTCATCGCATCCTCCCTCTTCCCTGAATCAACATCCACCATTCTGTTATCCTTGCTGCTCCCTTTCCGCTTCCCTTCCCTTCCTTCCTTTCTTTCTTCTCCGCACGCACCACAACCACCGCCTCTTCACCTCCACCCCTATCACACACACACACACACACACACACACACACACACACACACACACACACACACACACACTCCTCCTCCTCCTCCTCCCGTCATCACCACCCCCACCGCTTCAACTTCGCCCCTCCACCTCTTCTCTTCTTCTTCTTCTTCTTCCCCTTCTTCACATCCCTCCCCTCCCCCGCTTCCACCACCGTCCAATCATCTCTACCTTCCTCCTCCCCCGTGACCATCATCATCCCACCGCCCCACTGAACCTGACGCTGGCTCTCGAAAACCCCTTTGAACAGTCCGTGCGTCCATCTGCTGAACTACTTTGAACTGGATGGCCACGTGTGCATGGTGTTTCCGCTGCTCGGCCAAAGCCTCTATGATGTCCTCAAGGACCACTCCTTCATCCCTTTTACAATGGAGACTCTGCGCTCCATCTCCCACCAGTGCATTGCCGCCCTCACTTGTAAGCCGGGTTGCTTTCCGTGCCGTGCAGGGCAGAGAGGAGTAATTGAATGCCTCGTGTGTATGTGTCTGTGTGTCTGTGTGTGTCCGTGTCCGTGTCCGTGTCTGTGTTTTGAAAGGCAGATGCTCGCGCTGAATGCTGTGTGCTTGCCCTCGTCTGCGCTGTGCTGAATATCCTCCGCTCACGCACGCGTCGACTTGTATGGGTGTCATTTTGATGTAGTCTTGCATCGAAACATGATCACACACACGGACATTAAGCCAGAGAACATTCTCTTTGAAGGCCCCGTCAACGTCAAAGAGGTCTCTTTCTTGCGTTTGCACGTGTGTGTATGTGGGTGTATATGTGGATGTGTGTATATGTATGTGTGTGTGTGTGCTCGTGTTCTCCTGGCAACAGCAAGCGCTTGATTGGATTGCGTCAACATTTCTACTGCTGGCCCTGTCCGTGTATTCACCTTGCGGTTACATTGCACTACTTGCGTTCCGTGCTTCCTACCAACAGCTGTTCTCCAAACCAACCGAGCTGCACGTCGACAACCCGCGCATCAAGGTCCCACATTTCGCTTCACGTCTCTGCGTGTGTGTGTGTGTGTGTGTGTGTGTGTGTGTGCCTGTGTGCGTGTGTGCGTGCGTTTGCGCCCTATGTGCGTGTGTGTCTGCTTCGCCCCTCACTCGCTGTTCCAACAATGGCGTGCACAGATGATTGACTTTGGGTCGGCCACGTTTGATTGGGACTACCACACGCGCGTCGTCACCACAAGGCATTACCGCGCCCCAGAAGTCATCCTTGGTACGTTCCCATGTGCTCAAACGCGGAGCATACACGCCTACGCTCACACCCATATGGATATGGGAGGGAGCCATGCTTCGCGTGCTCCGTTGTTCGGATCTACATCAGCGTGCATGCGTATTTGTGTGGTTGGAGGTGACTGAGGGTTTCTTTTCTTTGTTTCCTGTGCTCATGACCCTCTGCCAATGCGCTGTTGCCCTGCACATGTTTTGCAGAGACGGGCTGGTCGCATCCGTGCGACATCTGGAGCATCGCATTTGTGCTGCTCGAGCTCTACACGGGCGAAACCACCTTTCAGGTACATGCCGTTGTCGTTTTCGTTGCTGCTTACAGTGTGCGTGTGTGGGTGTGGGTGTGTATATGTGTGGGTGTGCGCGCGCGTGTGGGTGTGGGTGTTTGCCTCGCTCGCGTATCATCTCACACAACACTCAAAAGGCACTCACGCACACACGCGCGCACATGCACATACGTGCACATGCCCCTTCCTGCCTGCACCCCTCTGCCCACACATCAGACACACGACAACGTTGAGCACCTTGCGCTGATGGAGGCGCTGCTTGGCCCTCTGCCGCCGTCCATGCTCAAGGAGTCATCGTACGTTACCAGTCGGGTGCCTGTCTGTGTGTGTGTGTGTGTGTGTGTGTGTGTGTGTGTGTGTGTGTTGCTGAACAGCCATCGACACATGCAACACCAATGCGCCCAGACAACACATGCACACACGTCACACGTGGCCACCCAGCTTACAAATCCCCCTTCTTTCTCACCCCTGCAACACACACACACACACACACACACACCCTCTGTAGGAAGCGGTATGGCGATGCTGACGGGCTGCTGCGGTGGCCGGAGCTTGCAGAGGGCACGTCGAGCGTGCGGTATGTGGGCGACCGACCGGAGCGGCTTGACGAATACTTCACGTCGCTGCCGGAGGACCAGCAGATGCTGTCGTTTATCCGCGCCATGGTCGCATATGAGCCCGCAGACCGCGCAACGGCGGCAGAGCTCATGCACCACGACTTTTTTGTCAATCCAGTCCCCACATCCGTCAAAGAGAAGCGCAGCTGACGCTTTGTGATCCCCCCCCTCCCGATTTTGACCTAATTGCTCCCCTTCCTCCCTTCCTTTCCTTCTGTTGCGGTCGCTGATCTGTACACTTCTTCCCCGTGTTTTTGCCTGTTGATGGCTGAACGCGTCCTTATTTTTGTCGTCTCGTGTCTCTTTGCCTCTCTTGCATGTGTGCCGCTGGCCCGACTTGTAGTGACATGACATGACACTGATGTAGGGTCGCCATGTTCTTGTTCTTACGTTAGTGTGTATGAATAACCTCTCTCATCGACAGACAAGTCGGCATTAGACGAAGCGACATGCGTCAACACAAGCAAGTGGTGTGCGAACCGAAGCAAAAACAAAAAAAAAAAAAAAAGGTGGGGGGGGGGGAGGGCAACACAACGAACACACAAACACACAAACACACACACGAACACAAGTTCTCTGAGCAGGCACACACACACACACACACACACACACACACACACACACACACACACACACATGCACACACACACACACACACACACACACACGTGCACATTCGCACGCAGACACACACGCACACACACACACACACACACACACACACACACACACACACACACACACACGTCGTGACAACTCGGCTTAGGCGTCTGCTTCTTCCGTCTGCAAATCCGCAAACCCAGAAACAATCTCAATGTCACCACCCTCCTTTTCTTCTTCCTCATCTTCCTGATGTACCTCTGTTTCTGCCTCTTCTGCCTCTTGCCCATCCTCCGCCTCTTCCGCATCATTGTGCTTAGCTTCCTCGTCCACTTCACCCTTCTCCCCCACCTTCTTCTTGTTCTCCTCCTCATCCGACGTTTGCGGCTCCTTCGTCCCGTCAGCATCGATGCCCTCGGGCTCGCCATCAGCCTTCACCTCAGCCTTCACCTCCACCTTCACCGTCGTGTCTTCGCCCTCTCCCTCCGGCACCACCTGCAGCTCGCGCGCTGCCTCCACCTCCTCCGCCTCGTCAAGCGGCACCGAGGCAACAGATATGGCTGCCGATGACGCCTGCCGCGTGCTGCTGTCGCCAGCAAACCCGCGCAGGGCGTCCTGCAGGCGCGCAGTTGACGCCGAGCGTACGTCCTTGATGACAAAAGAGCCCGACTTGGACGAGGGCTGGCTGCGGGTGCCGCTGCGACCTGTGCGCGTTGGGCGACGGCGCGGCCGCTGGCTGTGGGACGACAGGCGCACACGCTCCTTGGCTGTGTGTTGTGTGTTGTGTTGTGTTGTGTTGTGCGATTGTGTTTGGAAAAAGGAAAAGTGAGCACACATGAAGCTGTCAAACGGTGTAACGCCTCAGGTCCACGACGATGAGCTTCAAGCGCATCACCTCACACATAACACACACACAACACACACATAACACACACACATACCACACACACATAACACACGCACGCGCGCGCGAACCTGCTGTGTTGTTGAGCATGGTTGTGCGGCCAATGTCAAAAGACTCCTCCACGGCGCCAGACTCTGGGCGGAAGATAAACGATTCGCTCTTCACGCGGCGCTGCGCCGGTTTGGGCATAGATGTCGTTGCCGATCGTGTTCGCTGCTGAAACAGTCCGGGTGGTGGCCGCGCCGCGAGCGCCTGAGGACACGCGTGGTGCAAGGCGTAACAAACGGCGGCATGCGGGAACAAGGGGGCGAAGCGTGAGAACGTGCGCACATGAAATGCAACATGCACGCCCTGCATATGTACTGCATACGTACACACAACAACACATGCATGCACAACACACGTACACAACACACGCACACAACACACATACACACAGGTATGAGTTGACGTACAGCAGCGATGGTGCCAACACGCCCGCGCGGCTTCTGAGCCACGGGTGGCGGCGTTGCTGCCGACGACGATGGAGATGGCTTCGGCTGGACGATGGGACGCGGTTTGCTGCTTGAGCCCGGTGTCGACCCTCCTAGGGGCTTGGCCTTGACCTCTGGCTTTGGTTTCGGTTTTGGCGCAGGTTTTGGGGTCGTCTTTGGCGTCTCCTTCTCCGGTAGCGGTGCTGGTGTGGATGGCGTTGACGGGGTGGCGGGCGGCGAGGACGTGGAGGTGGAGGTGGTGGGGCTCTTGGCCGCCTCTGCCCCGTTGGTTTCTTGGTTGTCTGTTGTTGACGAGGTGTTGAGTTCTTCCACATCCTTGTGCTTTGGCTCGCTGTCTGTGGTGTTGGCATCTGGCTTTGCTGCTTCATCACTTGCCGTCTTTCCGTTCACAGCCATCTCCTGTGCGCTGTCGTCCTCGCGCGCGAATGCGTCGTTGTCTGACTGGGGTCCCTTGTCGCCGTCAGTGCTGCTGGTGTCCTCGGCGGGCTCCTTCTGCTGCTTTTGTGCACCATCTCCGATGGAGGGCTCTTCGGCATCGCCGCCCAGCGACGAGCGGCTGCTGCGTTTCCGAAACAGCCAGCCGAACATGCCAGAGCCTTTCTGCTTTGGCGTCGTTGGCGGCGTGCTTGCGTCTCCTTCACTCATGGTTGCGTTGTGGTCGTGATGGGGAGGATGTGTGCTGATGGCGTATTTGCGCGCAATATACGCGGGCGCTTTGGTTTGTTGGTGGTAGTGGTGGTAGCGGTGGTGACTGGTTGAAGGAATGGCAATGAGAAAAGGTGATGGGTATGAATGGCGATGGTGGAGAACCAACCCGAGGACAAATCCAACCGGACCGACCGTCTCGCTCTTGGATGTGGTGGGCCTGAGGCCGAAACCTACGCAAGGCCAAACAACAAAAAAACCACGGTACAACAACACAAAGGAAGACGATGAGCGCACAATGGGAAATTGAAAGGGGTGGGGGAGGGACACATGCGCAGACACATACGGACACACGCACAGAGTCAGACATGGAATGCGACACCTGCTTCGCTGTTGTTGTTTGCTTTGGCTGTGTGTGTGTGTGTGTGTGTGGAGGAGGACAGAGCAAACCAAAACACAGGCGCAGGCGAAAATTAGCGGTGCCATTCCTACAAATTGACGCCACTCACTTTCGTTTGGCTGCTGGGAAAGGAGCAAAAGAAGAGAGAAGCAAGCAAGCGGTGCGAGGTGTGTGTGTGTGTGTGTCTGTGTGTGTGTGTGTGTGTGTGTGTGTGTGTGTGTGTGTGTGTGTGTGTGTGTGTGTGTCTATGTGTGTGTGTGTGCTCTATCTGCCCATCTGCCCATCTGTTTGCCCATCTGTCTGCCCATCTGCCCATTTGTTTGCCCATCTGTCTGCCCATCTGTCTGCCCATCTGTCTGTCGGTGTGTAGCGAACAACTCACGGCAGCTTGGTGTTTTTGGCCTGGTTTGGTACTTGGTGTTGCAGCAGCAGCGCATAATTTGTTCCACAACAACCAACCAACACCGGCAAAACAGACAGCCATGATCAGTGGTGTGTTTGTGTACAACAACAAGGGCGACTGCATCATCTCCCGCATCTACCGCGATGACATCACGTAAGACCATGCAAAGTGGCCACAAACGGTGTGCCACGGCGAGTGGTGATTTCTCTGCTGTGACCAATACCTGTGCGTGTGTATGTCTGTGTACGTGTGGGGGGGGGGGGTGCATGCATGTTTGGGTGTGTATGCGTGCATGTGTGGGCGTGTATGTAAGCGTGTGGGCGTGTGGGTGTCGTGGGAAGTGCAGCGCATTTCGATTGGATGTGCATCTACGATTGGTTCCTTTGCGCATCGTCGCACACACTCTCACACAATACTCTTGTGTTGCCTTGTCAGCCGTTCTGTGGTGGATGCATTCCGCGTCCATGTGATTCACTCTCGACATGAGATTCGCTCGCCAGTCACCAACATTGGCCGGTCTGTTTCCTCTCCGCGTTGCGGTTTGTCTGTGTCTGTGTGTCTGTGTGTCTGTGTGTTGTTGTATGTGCATTCAACCTTTACGCAAGCATGTCTCTGTGTCAAGCTCTCTCTCTCTCTCACACACACACACGCACAACTCCATATTGGCTGCTTTCGTGGATGTGTGTCCAGTACGTCGTACTTCCACATGAAGCGGGAGAACCTGTGGCTTGTCACCGTGACGCGCTTGGTATGCTGGTGTCCCGTTACCAGTTCCTTGCCAACCCCCACATCATCAAGAATGTGACCATCTGTACACGCCATCAACAATAACTACACACACATGATTACACCACCCACTTGTTCGCTCTGCCACTGCTAACGGGGCCTTTTTCTTCATTGTGCACCTGGATGTTTGCAGAACGCCAACGCCGCAATGGTGTTTGAGTACATGGCAAAGTTCATTGAGCTCACATCCTCCTACTTTGGCCAGGTGCGTGTGTGTGTGTGTGTGTGTGCGCGCGCGTGTGTGTAAGTGTGTGTGTGTGTGCGTGCGCGTGTGTGTAAGTGTGTGTGCGTGCGTGTGTGTGTGTGTGTGTGTGTGTGTACATGTGCATGTGTACATGTGCGTGTGCGTGTGTGTCGTACATGCGAGTGCTGGAGTTTCTGTGCATGTGTATACAGGTTTCTTGTCATGTCGTACTTGTTCGATGATGTTTGGTGGCCGCGTGCCCACAGTGCTTTCTTCCTCATGCTGAAGCTGTCCTGCTGCACGTTGCTCAGTTCAACGAGCTCAACGTGAAGAACAACTTCTCCCTCATCTACGAACTCCTTGATGGTGCGTACGGCAGCTGGTGCCCACCCCCAATCCAACGCCCTTTCGTTCCCACTCGCTGCACACTTTGCTCCCTTCACCTCAACTCACGCCAACGCGCTGCTTCCTCATCCCCTCACACCGCCTCAACACCACCACCACCACCGCTTCATCTGCGACACCAACTCCAACGCTGACAGAGGTGATTGACTACGGGTATCCCCAGAGCACAGACCCGAACGTGCTCAAGCTTCTCATCACACAGGAGGGCTTCAACGCCGCAGAGAAGGTGCAGTGGCCAATAAACGCAACAGCATGGACGTGAATGCATTGTACCATCACCTGTGCTTCCTTTTCTCGTGTTAATGACACCAATCTGCCAATCAATGCGTGTGCGAATGCATGTATGAGTGTGAATGTGAGTGTGCCCATGAGAATGTGTGTGAATGTTTTGGTGTTTTGATAGCCTTGCGCACACATTCATCAACGGTCCGTTCACGCATCTATCTTCACCCACACCTCCCTACTGTTGTCCACTGCTCGCGCTCCCTCCCACCTCTTCCAACTGCCGTCGCTGCCGTCGCTGTTGTTGTTGTTGTTGTTGTTGTTGCTACTGCTGCTGTTGTTGTTGTTGTGCAGCCGATGGAGGAGCAGGCGAAGATCACGTCGCAGGTGACGGGCCAGATTGGCTGGCGGCGAGAGGCCATCAAGTACCGCAAGCACGAGCTCTTCATCGATGTCCTCGAGTCTGTCAGTCTCCTCATGGGGCCCCTCGGTACGCGCGGGCGGTGGTTGGGGGGGGGGTGTATGTGTTGGGATTAGCATGCTTGTCGTGGGGATGGCGGATTTGACGTACTGCTACACGCATACAACAATTTGCACATTCCGTGTTTCCCACTCTCCCTCACTCACTCTACTCACTGACTCATTCACTCACTCACTCGCCTCACTCAACTCACTGACTCATTCACTCACTCACTCGCCTCGTAGGCCCGTTGAACGCGTACGTGAACGGGTCTGTGCGCGTCAAGTGCTACCTGTCTGGCATGCCCGACTGCAAGTTTGGGATCAACGACAAGATTGTGATGAAGGACGCTCGCCCGCCGAACCCGCTGGAGGCGGCGGGAAAGAAGAAGAAGAAGAAGCAGCAGCAGCAGCGGGCAGCGCCAATTGCCATTGACGACCTCACGTTCCACCAGTGCGTGCGACTGGGCAAGTTTGACACAGACCGGTCCATCTCGTTCATCCCGCCCGATGGCGAGTTTGAGCTGATGAAGTACCGCACGACACAAAACATCAAGCTGCCCTTCAAGATCACCCCACTTGTGCACGAGAGCGGCAACAAGGTGTCCATCAACGTCACCCTCAAGGCCGAGTTTGACCCCGCACTGCTTGGTCAGCGGATTGAGGTGCGCGTTCCCGTGCCCAGCATCACCTCCAAGGTGCACGCACGCTCCGACAAGGGCAAGGCAAAGTACAAGCCGGGCGAAAACGCAATCGTCTGGAAGTAAGTGTGTTGGGTGTGTGTGCGTGTGTGTGTGTGTGTGCTGTTTTGCTGTGCTTGATTCGTGTGCGTGTGTTTGTGTACACTGTGTGCGTGTGTGTTCATTCATTGCTGGCATCGTGCACTGTGTGTGTGTGTGTTGTGGTATCGCGTCACCATGAACCCCATGCAGGATCAAGCGCATCAATGGCGGGCGCAGCGCACAGCTTAACGCCGAGCTCGATCTCCTCCAGTCCACAAAGAAATGGACACGCACCCCAATCTCTGTCAACTTTGAGGTGTGTTTGCTCTGTGTGTGTCTGTGTGTGTTCCGTGTGTCTGTCTGTGTGTTCTGTGACTTGCACTCTGTTGATAGCTGGCTGTTTTGTTGTTGTTGTCGTTTTGTTGTGCCTATGAGTTGGCGCCCGACCGTGCTGTCGCTTTGGTTTTTCTCGTGCTCATGAGCAAATCACCGCCACCGTGTCGTGTTCTTTCGTCAGGTTCCGTTTGCGTGCTCTGGATTGGAGGTCAAGTATCTCAAGATCCTGGAACGGAAGCTGGGGTGCGCGTTGTGTGTGTGTGTGTGTGTGTGTGTGTGTGTGTGTGTGTGTGTGTGTGTGTGTGTGTGTGTGTGTGTGCGTCTGTGTATGTGTCTGTGTCTGGGAATGTGTCTGTGTCTGTGTCTGGGAATGTGTCTGTGTCTGGGAATGTGTCTGTGTCTGGGAATGTGTCTGTGTCCTCCTGCCTGTCTGTCTGTCTGTCTGTCTATCTATTTGTCTGTGATTACGTTGTGCTGCACTGTGTGTTGCTTGTGTTCAACTGCTTCATTAGCAGCCTTGTTCCGCTTGCTCACACCTCCGTGATCGCGTGGCCATTAACATGGATATCCTGCTTCTCATGTATGTCCCGCGACACTACCCGTGCCACTGCGCAGGTATGACGATGGCTCTGTGCTGAAATGGGTGCGGTACATCTCCAAGAGCGGCTCGTACGAGATTCGCTACTGAGCTCCAACTCGGTCAATGATTGTTGTCTCCTGTGCACCTGTGCTTGTGCTCTGTGCATGCACCCGTGCTTGTGTTTGTGGAGCTGTGTTTTGTTTACAACACTGCGGCTGCCACTTGCTTCGTGCCTTTTCGTTGTTGCCATGTGCGTGTCTGCATGTCTGTGTCTGTTTGTCTGTCTGTGAGTGTCTGAGTTTGTGATGTTTCTTCCCGCACAATTTCTGTGGTGTTATGTTGCGTTGAGGTCCGTTGACGACGCACGTAAGAGCAAGCGTTAGTGAGACAAGGGAGGGTGAGGGGAGAGAGTTACATTCTTTTGTTCCATCATGAATCACTTTTCAACAAGCAACGAGGCGTACACACGTGTGTGTGTGTGTGTGTGTGTGTGTGTGAGGGCAAAGGGAAGGGACACACACACACACTCATCCTTTCCCATTTCTCCTCTGTTGTGGATTTTTCATGAAAGATACACCAACTTTTCCTCAAGCCAACGCAATCGCAAGCACCAACAAAAAACCCGCGTTTCTGGGCGCGTGTAGCTTGCCCTGGTGGCAATTCTCCCTATCTGACGCCGTCCACCAACAGCAAGCTCAACCAACCAAGCAAGGCAACACAGGGGGCAAGCAAGGCGGAGTCAGCGAGGTTGGCGGGAAATCGCAAGCACTCTCACAAACACAAGCAAGCACACAAACGCATCAGAAGCAGGGAAGCAAGCAGAGACCAATAAGACCCCCACCACGCGTTCACCCTTCGAAGAAGCAAAGCACAAGAAGAAGACAAGGCCAAGAACACGGCCTGTTTGTTCCATCTTCTGTGCTGGTGTTTGTTTGTTGTGCGGTCGTCACGCCATTCGTTGCTGTTGTCGCTTTCAGCTAGCTCCATTGTTGTTGCTGCTACTGCGGTCGAACGAAATCACGTGTCAAGTCATCCGGCCGCTCCCTGCAAGCAGCAAACAGCCACGCCTTGTGCTCGCACTGTGTTGAGCCCGTGCTCTTGCCTGTCTCACACACAAGTGGCGTTGCAACCGACGGTAGAGCCCAAGTTCAACAGGTTCAGCAGACCTCTCTTACTTGTGCATGTGCAGCAAAGTGTGCCAAAGCAAAACCCACCAACCAAGCAAGAGAGCCACACGATAAGCACGACGAAAAGCCACCGTGCGCACACCGGCGGCACCCCACCTCCGAACAACAACAACAACAGCGTGTCGACAGTCAGCGCCACCATCACTGATCACAGCAATCACGGCACCAACCACAACGATTGCCGTCACAACCGCCTCCGAACACCGCTGACCAACCACAACGACACAACCACCACCACTGATCACAGCACCAACCACAGACCGCAACTCACCATGGCCGCGCCAAGAACGCCGACCATGACGTCCCTGATGACGTGGTTCAAGGACAACAAAGACATCAGTGCAACCACCGACACCGAGAACGCCGCACGATCCAAGGAGCTGCTCGAGTACGCAACCCCTTCCCTGCTGATGCGCGTGCAATCGAAGATGTACAACCAGTGTGTCGGGCGTGGCCCGTGTTCCAATGCTCTCGTGTTTGCTTGCCGTTCCTGACGCTGCTCTTGCCTTGCCTTTCGCCCGGCGTTCTTGTGTGGCTTTGCAGGCTGTTGAACAAATGCAGAGAAGTTGCGGAACGATCGCTTGCACTCAAGATGCTTGCGCACCTGTCGAAAGGCCCTGGCCAGCCCATCGTCTCCAAGTATGCCACTGCTTCGTAATGCAGACCCGTTGCGTCTTTCGCCTGGCCATGCGCACGCTAGCACCCTTGCTTGCCTGCTTGTGGATTCACGTGCATACCGGCTGACTCGCTGACCTGCCTCTGCACCGGGATGGCTGACTTGCATAATTTGCAGGTGCTTGCATGCTGGGGCATGGCAAACGCTGTTCGATTGGCTGACCCGAGCGAGACAAACAAACCAAACTGCCGTCCTCACCGCGCTTATGGAAGTGAGTGTATGTGTCTGTGTCTGTGTTTGCCTGTGTGTTTACGCGTGTGTCTGTGTGTGCGTGCATGTGCGTGTCTGTCTGTGCGTGTCTGTGTCTGTGTCTGTGTGTGTCTGACTGTCTTGACTGTATTGTGTGATGTTGTGTGCCGACGCGCAGTCTCCTTAGGTTTCCAACCGAGCTCTTGCTTTCACGTGTACTCACCTCCGCTTCTCAACCTCTCCCTCCCCCCCCCCTACCACTTCCACCAAACAGACGCTACAGGTTCTTCCCGTGACACTGGATCTCCTCACACAGAACGAGCTCGCCCGCACCGTCAAGCAGTGCCGCAAAATACCCGGTTCGAAGCACACCGACACCCTTGACACCAACATCACAAAGCATGCACATGCGCGTGGGAGGACTGTGCGAGTTGATACTTGCTTGCTTTGTCCTGCTCGCACATGCTGCAACCACCTCAACCGAAACCCTGTTTGTTCCCATGTGTCGAGGAACAATAAACACAGGGTGGGGAAGACCACTCTTTGTGCCCCACGATGTGCATGATTTGCAGCCGTGTTCGTTCACGCCCTGCCTCCTCTGTGAATGTGCGTTGCTGTGGTGCCACCCTGCTGGCGGTTCTGCTGCGGTGAAACGTGGGTGCCCGTTCTGAAATGCAGAGGTGAGCGCGAAAGCGAAAGCGTTGGTGACCAAGTGGAAGACCATTGTCACGCAAACCGGTGCCAAGTCCGCTGCCAAGCCTTCTCCCACCACGAGCACAGCACAGCAGCCGCAATCGGCACGCCCATCGACAGGAGTGGCGGCGGGCGCTGCTGCGGCCACCGCTGCCAAGACTGCCGTGAAGACTGCGACGGCGAAACGAAGACCCTCGCACGACGCAGAGCCGCAGGCAAAGGTGGCGCGCGTGAAGACAGAGGGAACAGCACAGCACTTGTCGGAGGCACAGATGCGCGCCAGCGGGAAATTTATTCTCAAGGAAGAGCCCGGCCCATCGCGGTATGTGTCTGTGTGTGTGTGTGTGTGTGTGTGTGTGTGTGTGTGTGTGTGTGTGTGTGTTTGCAGTGCATCGACGTTTTTTTTCTTGTTTTCTTGTGTGTTTTGGTGCTTCCGTCTTGTCTTATCACTCCTACAGTTGTGGCATTCTCGTGACGTTTTGCACATGAACTGTGTCCACCTTCGCTTACCGTTGTTGTGCGTCGCTGTTGCAGTGCCAAAACCGCATCGGGGACCGATGCAACAGTCCCCGTCGCTTCCCGCAGCTTTGGAAAGGTGTGGCGTCGGCGTGTGCAACTCCTGTTCCACATGCATCCACCCATCTGCCTGTTTGGTACCCTCTCTCGATGCACGCTGACCCTGTATTTGCGTCCTTCTGTGGTTTTGGCTGCCTCGGTTGTCTTGATTGCCTTGCTTGTGTGCGCTGTCTGCTGCATCATACACGCACACACCATGAACAGAAGCACCGCACCACTGGGCCCGGACCAAAACCTTTCCTCCAACCGCAAGCACGAAAAGTCATGTACGAACCGCTGCTGATGTGCTTGCGTGCTTGATCGTTTGCTCAATTCAGCTGCTGGTGTATAGAGGATGCACCCGTGTGCTATTTCGGTTTGCGGTCTTTTCGTGTGCTGTTGAGTTGCCCCCTTCTCCCTCTTCTTCTTGTTCCTCGCCCTCCTCTTTTTCGCGCCATACGTCGACCTCATCTCACGCCCCTCACCTTTAGTTTTCACGTTACTCTTCTCATTTCTGTGTCGACAGGCTCAAGCCCTCGACCGCCCGGCCAGCACCAAGAGCGCCAACACGCCCCACCAGTGCAGCAACAGACAAGTCGCCCCCAGTCGCAACAGCGGCATCAACCACGCCTTCCTCGGCAGCGACACGGACTGCAGCACCGCCCAAACCCACTGGGCCAGCACCTCCGACGCGTAAGTCGTCTTGTTCTTGTTCTTGTTCTTGTTCTTGTTCTTGTTCTTGTTCTTGTTCTTGTTCTTGTTCTGTTGCATTGTATGTCATGGTGCTGACCACGCGAGCAACATTGCCGCTGTTCTTTTTTTTTTGTTTTTTGTTTTTTTTGTTTTTGTTTTTTGTTTTTTTGGTGCACAGGGAAAGTCATGGCTCCCCGCGTTCCCCTGCTTGGGCGACAACGGTACGAACGCAGACATGCCATAAAGCCACGCGTTGCATCTTCACGCACGCTGCGCTTCTGTGGATATGCGCAACTTCTCACGCATGTGTTTGAACAAGCCTTCACGTTCTTACACACACACACTCACTCATTCACTCACTTGCGAACGCACACACATTTACACCTCACCCCCCTCCCCGGCCCTCCCAAGCAGACGGGGCTCGACAAGCCGGTCATCGTCTCTGTCAGACCAGGTGAGCAGTCACGCCGTGCTTTGCACACATGCCATGGCGATGCTGCCCAGCCCCAGCTTACAAGCACACACGCTCTCTCTCTCTCTCTCTCTCTCTCTCTCTCTCTCTCTCTCTCTCTCTCTCTCTCTCTCTGTCTCTCTCTCTCTGTCTGTCTCTCTATCTCTGT
>NW_004754931.1:1906091-1945294 GCF_000188695.1 Salpingoeca rosetta | reverse complement strand
CTCTCTCTCCCACTCACTCACTCACTCTCCCACTCACTCACTCACTCACTCACTCACTCACTCACTCACTTGTGCGTGTACATCGTGTAACTCCACCCACGTAATATTGCAGGAGGATCTGCCGTCGCCGACAGCCATGAGTCCATGTGAGTGCGAGTGCTGCCGTGCAACTTGTTGTTGAGTTATTCGTGCAATGCATACCCTGTATATGAGTGTCCGTGCATCCGTGCGTGTGTCTGTGGTCTAATCCACTGTCATTTGTGCGGCCGTATGTTGGATTGATTGACAGTGGCATCACCTTCCCCGAAGGCTTCGCCGGCGAAAGTGACTGCTGGCGCCTCCACCACGCCACCCATGGCGCAAGCACCCGCTCCTGCGCAACCTGCACCACCCAAGTGAGTGGCTGACATGTTATGCGCCTTTGTCAACAAGGACAGGGAGGCACTGCGTGCGCACACGCAAGAAAGTGCGGTGGGAGGGAATGTCGCTTACTTTCTTGCTCTGTCAATGGGTCGCAATCTCAACTCGCCCTTGACTCTGCTGTTGCTGCTGGTGGCAGGAAAAAGCGCGTGCACTGGAAGCCCGACTTGGCAGAAATCAAATACTACGAACTTGAGGAGGAGGAGCGATCCAGCAAACGTGTGTGTGTGTGTGTGTGTGTGTGTGAGCGACTGTGTGTGTGTGTGTGTGTATGTGTGTGAGCGACTGTGTGTGTGTGTGTGTGTGTGTGTGTGTGTGTGCTGGGTTGTGTCCTCTTGTCCCAATGTCCGTTTCCACCCATCCGCCCATCTCTGCAAATGAAGGTTTCCTCCCCAACCGCTCATTCTGCGCCCTCACCTTTGCTTGCCCTCCTCCATGCCTCCAGAGAAACACTTCCGGGATCTTGCGTCGGGAGAACATGAACGAGAACGGTATTGCGCTGCTCGCATTCACGTTGTGCATCACATGCGTGCATGCTTCGTCGGTCCACGGAAAATATTGTCTTGGCTCGCCTGGAAACAACTCACGCATGATGGCTCGTGTGTGCATGGCTACTGCCGTGGTACGGACACGTCTTCGTTGACAGCGTTGCGTTGCAGGAATTGCGAAAGCAGCACGAGATCAAGCCGACACTCGAATGGCACCGCCCAGTCCCGCTCAACCGAGAAGCTTTGCAAGCTGTTTCCGCTGGACTGGTCTGTGTGTGTGTGTGTGTCTGTGTCTGTGTGTGTGTGTGTGTGTCTTGTGTGTGTGTGTGTGTGTATCTGTGTATGTGTCTGTGCGCGTGTGTGTGTGTGTGTGTAATCATGAATGCCTACCCCTGTTTCTCTGCCTGTCTGCCTGTCTTGAGACGTTGGATTGCAGCATTGACACCGCTTGCGCGTGATGTGTGCTCGTGTGTGTGGTTTGCCAGGTGCTTGAGCGTGGAGCAGAAAGCACAGAGCGCGACGAGCAACTTCAGCGCTGTCGAGTGACACTTGGTTCGTGCCAAAGCCATTGCTGCTGCTGCTGCTGCTGCTGCTGCTGTGCTTGTTTTGAACTCTTGCAACATGATGTGGCGTGGTTTGCTCATCTTCACGTGTTTTGCCTTTCGCACGGACGCCTTGCTTTTCCACCCGACAGCATCCGTGTACAGCGGAGAAAACCAGGTTCCTTCCAGCCCTGCAGAGCCCGACGAGGAGCCAGCGGCACCAACACAGCCGTGCGCCACCATCCCCCTTTCCAACGAGGAAGCGCTTGCCATGGAGGCGATGCGTGCTGAGGAACAACAACAACAGCCGCAACAACAGCAACAACAGCCGCAGCAGCAAATGCTCTCATCCATCACAGACTTGGACGTCGATGACTCGTACGTGTGTGTGTCTGTGTGGCTGTGTGTGTGCACGTGTGTGCGTGTGTGTGTCTGTGTGTGTGTGCACGTGTGTGTGTGTGTGTGTGTTTGCGTGTGTGTGTGTGTGTCTGTCTGTCTGTCTGTCTGTTATCTGTCTGTCTGTCTGTCTGTCTGTCTGTGCCTGTTCTCCCCCTCCTCCACTCTTTCTTTCCTGTTTCCTTTGTGTTTGTGTGTATTTCACTGCTTGATGGATCCGAATATTGCCTTGCTTAATCCCTTGGCCCACACCCTATTCTTTCGGTTTTTGTTTCCAGCATTGTCGATGAAGCGACGCTGCAATCGCTGGCTGCTGCTCTCACCTCGGTATGTCAGCCACCACGCGCTTGCCGCGCGGCACATGCCGTTTTGATGTGTGTTCTGTCGAGCATCAGCAGCCCCCGTCCTTTTTGGCTTGTTTGAAAGTTGCCTGCGCCTTGCACATTCCAATTTCGGCTTGCTCACACGTACGGTTGCCCCTGCCTTGCTCGCTGTGTCCGGCATCGGAAACAGCAGCAACAACCGCCTGCGGCGCCGTTTGACCCTTCCAGTGTATGGGGCGAGTCTCAGGCGAGCCCCACGCGGCGCGGGGCGCCCGAGTATGCCCATGTGGAGTATGCTGGGTACGACCGTTATCGGCAGAATATTGGCGCGGCCCAGCCGCCCATGCACCGCGAGGAGCGACCACCACCTTATGAGCACCACCTGCCACATCCCCACCACCCTCGCCCTCACCCCCACGCTTCACCGCCCCCGCCGCCACCGCCGCGCGGTCCTGCCCCCGCCGCCGTCGCAGCACACGCACACGCGCACCAGCACCCGCCAGCCGGGTTTGGGTATGGGCGTGGGGACCGGCGTGACTTCCATCGCCGATCGCCGCCCGCAGCCAGGCGGCGGCGGGATTGGAAGCCGCGGCACGAGATCCCGTGCAAGTTCTTTGCCCAGGGCCGGTGTGCGCGGGGCGACAGCTGCGAATTTCTGCATGAGCGCAGATAGTGTCGTGCTGCGGCTGTGCTGCGGCTGTGCTGCGGTGCAAGCGTGAAGGCGAGATGGTGCGTGAGAGTGAGATGGTACGTGAGAGCAGGTGATGACGGGACAAGGCAACCAGTGTTGTGCGTGTGTGTGTGTGTGTGTGTGTGTGTGTGTGTGTGTGTGTGTGACTATGCGGCATTAGTATTAGTAGGTTGGAGGGGCGACGCCAGAAGCTTTTGGATGGTGGAGGAGGGAAGGAGAAGAAGAAGTGGTTGAGGAGAAGGGGGGCAAGAGGTAGGGTGTGTATAGACCGAGAGTAGGGCACGAGCGAGGTGAGGCTGTCATGTATGCCAGCGTGGTCACATCATGCCAGGTGGACAAGCCATCACAACAAGTGGCGCGTGTGTGTTTGGGATGAAGGTGAGGGCCGCACTGGTGAGCCCAGCATTTTCCTTCTCGTTGCAGCCACCGACAGCAGCCACCGACAGCAGCAGCAGCAGCAGCAACACATGCCACGCCGAGGAACAACCCAGATCCGCTCGTGATCTGATGGCACAAGTCCCAGTCAAGCCGGCAACTCAAACACAAAAGCACGCACACGCGCAAACACACAAAAACACGCAAGCCCTCACGCACAAGAAGAAGCTCGAGCGCGCTAGTGGACCAGCCATTGATTGAGTTGTGAGGCCCAGCACGAGCACAAGCAAGCAAAGAAGTGGCCGTTCTGTTGTTGTTGACAGTGTGGTGTGTCCGGGCGTGGCCACACACACACACACACACACACTGGCGGCGCGCAATTTTTGGTTTGGAGTGATTTGAGCACGTTGTTTGTTTTTTCCTGTTTGGGTGCATTGTTGTTGCTGTTTAAGTTTTGCGCGGGAGGTGTGTTCGCATCAGGACAGGACACTTTCGTTGTATCTTGACGTTGCTTGTGTGCATCAAACCATGCGCTTGCGCAGTAAAGGCTACCTCTGGGCACCTACTGATCTGAAGCTTTTTTAGTGTGCAACGCGCCTCAACGATGTTGAGATCGGTGCCTCGTTTTGGATTGCTTGCATGCATCAAGCGGTGGGACATAACCCGGACACACAACACATACATCAAATGCGCACGCGAGCAGTCCCAGCTGTTCCCCTGCTGGACGCCAGCTTGGTGGATAGCGACGATTGCTGCTTCTTCGTTTACCGACTGGATGTGCTTCTGGGCTTGCACACTGCTCGTCATCTTCCCCCTCCCTGCTCCCTGCTGCTTCTTCTTTGTTGTTGCTGTGCTGCCTTCTCCCGCACAAAAAAGCAGCAAGGCGAGGCAAGCAAGGAGAGAGAAAAAGGGAGCAGGAATCAGAATCAACACACACACACGTTGCTGTGCGGGTGAGTGAGCGAGTGAACTAACGTCGCTGTGCCTCTTTTTGAGCCGTGAGACATCGCCATTCCCCCTATCTGCCCGCGACTTCCATCCTCCCTGGAGAGCCTCCTCACCCACCCATCCATCCATCCATCCATCCATCCATCCATCCATCGGTCGACCCAGCACTGACGCCGTCTTCGCTGGAGCAAGCAAAGCCAAGCAAAAAACAAAGGTCAGCATACCGCAGGAGAAGCAGGAGCACGAAGCAAGCAATGGGCTCTCCTGCCTATCCTTTTCTGCCTTCATGGATGTCTCCCTGTCTCTGTGCAAAGCCGGCATTGGTTGTCCACCATTTCCCACTCACGCAGGGCTCCGCTCTCGTCTCTTCCATCCATCACACTCCACAGCAAGGTCAGATCATCAAGGGCCCAGTTGCAAGGAGGACGCGCACACTTGGTCATCTGCTTGCCACTCTGAAGGCAAAGGAACTAGAGAAACACAAGAAGCAAACCATACGCGTTCGAGCTTGACCGCCGCCCCCACCAAACAGAGCAACGGTGAGCAAGCATGTCATCCTCCCTGCCACACGTCATCGATGCATGCTTTTTGCAGACACCGCGTGGTGGCTATCGTTTCTCCTTGGCGTGTGCATGTGTGTTTTGTGTTGTTGGGTTGCTCGTGTATGCGCTTGGTATCCATATGACACAATCCCTTGCCGTTGCAGCTGCCACATCGATCACTCGCTTGTCTCTTAGCTTGTTTGAGAACCTGCCACCTCTACATAGATCTGTTGCTCCTGCTTGAGCGTGTCTATGTCTAGTTCCTTGCCATCGTGTATTGTTTGCTGTGACGTTATATCGGCTCATCTCACCAACCCTCTTTTGCGCCCACCGCTCCCTCACAAGGCAAGACCACCTGGCGGGCCAACGGCAACAACACGCGCACGGCGCCTCTCCTTTTGCTGCTGCTGCTGCTGCTGCTGCACTGTACGTTGTTGCTACCGCCATGGTGTGTATGTTTGTTTGTGTGCATGTCGCTCTGCTTCGTTGTTTTCCTGCATGGCTTGCCCATGCATGCAGGCACGCACGGCTGCGTCAGATGTTACCTTGAGTTTATGTGCTTGGGAGAAAAAAAAAGGACATCCTCAACCTCTCCTCCTCCTCCTCCTCCTCCTCCTCCTCCTTTTTTTTTTTTTTTTTTTTTGCCTGGTTGCTCCCATGCCCTTCCTCGCTCGCTCGTATCCGATCGCACATTCCCTCACATCAAAGCTTACACTTTGGTGGGTTTGCAGATGTCAAGCTTGGCTTCGCCTGCATTGACAGATTCTGAACGATTGTCTCGCGACAGCGGTATCCGCCTCTCTGCATCTCCTCCACAGGCCGATCAACAACCGGTGCGCTGTTCTTGCATGCCCTGCAGATAGAAAGTGCAGTCATAGCAACTTGCCCCGAGAATCGCTGCATACCTGCACACATGCAAGCAGCTGCAAGCAGCAATTCTCGTTGTGCCTTTGCGACGTTGCGACGTGCCGTGTCCTTTGGATTATAGGGCACCTTGTTTTCGCTTGTTCTTGCTTGTTCTCTCCCCACCCATCCCAACTGCTCCCACGTTCCTTGCTTCATTCGCCTTCTGTCAACGCCCATTGTTCCTTTGTTCTGACACCCCTCTGTTCTCTGTCTTAGTTGATTGCTTGAGTGTGCTTTCCTCCCCCCCCCCCAAGCCGTTGCTTGCGTGACTGAGATCACCATCGTGTCCTCGTCTTCGCGTCGTTCTCACACATGCTCTGGTTTATTCTCTGCGATTGTCCATGCGCTCTGTTCAGACCAACCCCAAGACCCTCAAACGGTGAGTGTTGCGGTCGCGCCGCACGACAAGCTGTTGATCCCACCAGAGCACACACCACCTACTCTCGCCTCCTCTGTCACAGACCCTTATCCAACACTGCAATTGATTCAACTTGTCTGCTCTTTGTGTGCGTGCGTGCGTATCGCTGCGGTCTGGGCCTCACTCCCTGGGTTGTGTTTCAGGCGTTTCTGCAACGTCTCACGCCCTCGCCATTTCAACCCACTTTCCGTCAACATTGTTCCACATCACCCCACTCCACTCTCACACGTTTGCCCCCTTTCTTTGCGTGACACTGCCAGAACTCCCTATTCCATCAACACCGCCACCATTTCCAACATCGACACAGAAGAAGTCAGTAGGATTGACAAGGGCGCAAAGCCCGACAACTTGCGCTTGTCTCTTTTGATGCCGGGACCCACATGCTACGTTTGAGCGCATTTTTTTTGCACCGTTTTGTTAACGTCTTCACGCTCTGCAAACCCGCCGTCAACTTCATCATCACTCATCATCATCATCATTGTCATCATTACCGCAATCAGAAGGACAGCCCCGCAGCAAAGGTCGAGCACGACCTGCGCAAGTGGGAGGTGCGTGCCATCCCTCCCAAATAGCAACTGCACCGCTTCACTACTCATTCACTCCCACGCGCTACGTGCTGCCATCTCTCGCACTGTTGCTACTGTCGCTCGTCTTGTCCAACGTCATGTATGCAAGTGGCACTTTGTTCTCGCTCACACTCGCACACACACACACGCACACCCAAACTCACACACACACACACACCAAACACACACATACACACATAGGAGACGATGGATGCCGTGGATCCGCAGAGCAGCATCAAGAAAATTGAGGACGATGACACGCGCTGGCTCAACACGCTCGCTGACACGGATGTCTTTGACGACGGCCCGACCACTCCACCCCTCACCACAAGCGTGAGCGGCGGTGCGTTTAGCCAGGACGACAGCGGCCTCTCGGCGCTGCCCTCCTTTGGCACGCCGTCTTCCACTGTGGGCACCGCGGCCACGCTGAGCAACACCAGCAGCACGCACGGCACCATGGCCCCCGGCACCCCGCTGCACCCTCACGATGCAATGGCCTGGGCCACACACGCCACGCCGTACCCCGAGCCACCGCAGCAATTCGCCGGCTTGGAGCCGGCACTGGCATCGCTCTCGCTCTCCGGGGCAGGCCCTTGGAGCCAGGCGGGGCCACAGGACAGCACAGCCAGCGGGCCCATGCCCACGACGCAAAACGAGCAGCAGGGTGGGTGGTCTCTGCCGCAGCACATGTCTGCGCCGGACAGCGCAAACATCTCCCCGCCCCTGGCAGATGACAGCGGCGTGGCCACAACGCCTGCGCGCCCCCAGGCCGAGTTTCACCAGCAGCCGCAGGCCTCCGCTGGCGGCGGGTTCCAGCCATGGTCCGCTTCAATGCACCCACAACAGCAGCCACAGAGACAGGCCATGCAGCACGCTCACGCCCAGGCCCGCCACCCACAGTTCCAGCAGGCGTACATGTTCCCGCAGCGTGCCAAGTCCGTCTCTGCCGACCCAAACATGTTCACGGGCGGTGGCACGGGAATGAGTGGCAGTGGTGGCCTCATGCTTGCGCCCGGGTCCCAGGACTGGCTGCCTGCCAACCCCCCTTCTTCTCAGCAGCAGGAGCAGCAACAACAGCAGCAGCGGCATGACCCTGCCCAACAGCGGCAGGAGCAAAAACCGCCACAGCAGCAGGGCATACCCCCACCCCAGCAGCATGTTATGGGTGCTTCGTTCCAACCCCAGCACCCACATCATCAAGCCCTCCATCTCGGCCACCCCCACCACCATCCCCACCAGCAGCACCTTCATCATATGCAGCCAGGCATGGTGCCCCCGCCGAACCATCGCTATGCACGCGCCCACAGCGAGCCGGCCCCAGGCATGCACTTTCACGCGCCCGGCCCTGCAACTGCCCCTCACACCCCCCACTCTTTCCTGCCCCACACCCCTGGCCCGCTGATGGAGGAGCCGCATGGGCATGCCCCACCGTTCCACGCGCACCCGCACCCGCACCACGCTCATCACCACCACCTCCATCATCACGGTCATCCCCACCATCCACCGTCCGCCTTCATGTTTGCGGGCGCGCCATTGGCCTCACCGTCGACTGAATTCAGTCATGACAGGTACGATGGAATTTAATGTGGAGTTTCCACCCTTGCTGGCCCTGCATGTGTGCCGCACTAATTTTCAATGCTCTTGCATCGCTGCTTGTCTCTCTTTCCCCCATTGCTTCCGTTTCCTTCGTTCGTGTTTTTGGAGTCGCCAAATCATCCACCCGTCTTCTCTTGGGGCGGCCTCTGTGCTTTCACTCGTCTTCTCGCTTGTCTCTCCCTCGTTTCTTTTACATCACATCACTTGACGTCACACACTGGCATTGGCGCGCTCGCCACGATAATTAATTTTTCGCTTTGGGCGCAGTTGTGTCTTCGTGTCATCATCAGCACACATTGCCACACACTTCTCTTCCTCCTCGTTCCTTTTGTCGAAGACCTGACACGCTGGCTCTCCCGTCTTGCTTTTCTCTGACAACAACCATGTCGACTCACCAGTCTGCCTATGCTTCTGTGACACCACCATCACACGCACCACCTCCTCCGCCTCCGTCGTCGCTCCCGCTTGCATACGCGCCCCATCCCCACGCACCACCCCACAACCACCACCATATCGTGTCAACGACGTCTGGAACGGCCGCACTCCACCACGTCCCGCCACAATTCCCGCAACCTCAACACCCGCACTCCGCACCATCACCCCACCTCGCGCACAACCCCTATCCGGAATACAATCCCCGCGCTTCCCATGCACCCATGCAACAACAATCACAACCACACCAACTTGTGCAACACCACCAACCGCACCAACTCGTGCAACAATCACAACCACACCAACAACAACCTTATCATCAACAACCATATCATCCCCAATACCAACAACAATACCACCCCGGCGCACCCGCACCACTTCCTCCCCATCATTCGCATGTGCACCCGCATCATGGCCATGCTGCCGTTTCGCACCTGCAAATACCCTTGCATCCCCAACACGCTGTGGCGCATCATCCGCACGCCTTTCATGCGCAACCCCCGGCCGTACCCGACCAACCACGCAACAACAACGTCAACACCGCCAACGCCCACGACAACAACAGGGATGGCCGGCGTCGCCCATCAAGCAGCCGCAACAGCGCCGAACGCGGCACGCCGCGGCGCGGCAACAACGGCCTGCAGAACACCTTCCGTCGCCTCAACCTCGACAGCAGCACGCGGCTGCGGGACCTCGCGGGCCGCATTGTCGAGCTGTCGGCGGACCAGCACGGTTCACGCATGATTCAGCACTGCATCGAGTCTGCCACGCCGGCAGAAATGCACAAGCTGCTGGAGGAGGTTGGCGAGCAGCTGTACCAAGTCATGACTGACGTCTTTGGCAACTACGTCATCCAGAAGCTGCTGCAGTATGGCGATGGCACCGTGCAGCACGCCATTGTCAACGGCATGCGCGGCCGCGTGCCGGCACTTTCCATGCACAACTACGGCTGCCGTGTTGTGCAGGAGGTCCTTGCCACCGTCACCTCTGCCGAGCTGCGCAACATTGTTCTCAAGGAGCTGGAGGCATACAATGTGAGCGATCTCATCATGGATCAGCATGCCAACCATGTCATTCAGAAGTGCGTCACCTCGCTTTCCCCAGACAACCTCGGCTTTGTCATCTCCGCCTGCGAGCGCCAGGTGTGTGTGTATGTGTATGCGTGTGCGTGCGTGCGCGCGTGTGCATCTGCTCGTCTGTGATGGTGTGTATGCGTGTGCGCATCTCTTTCCACTGCACATCTGGTTTGATGCTCTTGTCGCGCCCACTCGCTCACACTTCCGCCCACCGGCCCCATTGTTCGACAAACGCATCATGTGCACGTTGCGTGCAATTGCTGCGAATGTGATGTGGTGTCTTGTGGCAGGCCTCGGCCATGTCCCGCCACCTGTACGGCTGCCGCGTGATTCAGCGCCTGATTGAACAGTGCGAGTCGACGCAGCTGGCTCTTGTGTACAAGAATGTGCTTGACGACTGTGCCTCCCTCATGAAGAACGCGTACGGCAACTACGTCATTCAGCACGTGCTCGAGCATGGCAAGCAGGAGCACCGCGACGTGGTCATGGACTGCGTCTCCGGCAACCTCCTCACGCTCAGCCAGCACAAGTTTGCCAGCAACGTGATTGAGAAGTTTCTGCGCGTTGCGCGTGCGGACCAGATTTCCTCGCTCGTGGCCGAGTTGTGCCGCAGCACTGCGCTGCCGGACGGAACCACGGCTGCTCCACTGCACATCATGATGAAGGACAAGTACGCAAACTATGTCATCCAGACGCTCATGCAGTTTGCCCCTCGCCAGACGCAGATGGCCCTTCTCGACTACATTCACGCCAACCGCGAAGTCCTTCGGTGCGTGTCTGTGTTGTGTTGTGTTGTGTTGTGTACGCGTGCTGTTTTGTACGTGTGTGTGTGTGTGTGTTGTACGTGTGTGTGTGTGTGCGCGCGTGTGTGTGTGTTTCGTGTGGATGTTGACAACTCGAGCTGCCTTTGGTTTCTGCCTACGCGATCTGCGTTACTATTCGCTGCACACCCTCACGTGTGCACAAATGCGCGTGCATTCATGTGACTGGCAGGGGTTACAACTATGGCAAGCACATTGTTGCAAAAGCAGAGGCTCTGCGTACACAGCGCCGCTAGGTGCTGACTCTCCAACCACAAGAAGACCAGTAGCACACGCCGGTGCTCTCTGTACTTGCGTGTGTCTCATCCCCCTCTCTTGCTCCCCCCCCCCCTTTTCAAGTGTCATTGGCTGCTTTCCTTGCACCAGGGCACTTTCATGAATCCGATAACTGTCTGTATGTGTTCTGTCCATGTCGATTCTGCTGTTTCAACTTACTCCCCGCTCTGTATTTGTCCATGGTCGTATGTAGGCGCGTGTTTTTTCCTTTCTATCCATGTCCATGGGTGGCTTGAGTTGGGTGTTGATATCCATAGCTGTATGCTTTTTACATATCTGTTGTTTTTTCCTCTCCACTTCACCCACTTCAACCACCGATCAACGTGTGGCTGTTTCGTCCCCCCCCCCTCTCTCTCTCTCTCTCTCTTTGCGTTGCGTTTTTCTCCACCTTCCGCGCCCAACGAGCACCAAGCGTAGGTAGTTGCCACCACTAGTGGAGGGTGTTGTTTGTATCCTTTTGGCCCGGCAGCGTTTTGTTTCAACCAGTGAGTGGGTTGTCACCGTGCGTTGATTCTTCAGCTCCTTCCAGCAAGCTCTTTACCCTTTGTGCTTTGTGCTTTGTGTGTGTGTGTGTGTGTGTGTGTGTGTGTGTGTGTGTGTGTGTGTGTGTGTGTGTGTGTCCGATCAGAAGGACCAGCCACGCACTGTTGGTTTTGAGCTTCTTCCTCCTCTTCCACACACGCACACATTCTCGTTGTGTGTCCGAAGAATTCATGTTGCCGGTGCAGCTGTATTGTCCGTGCCATGGACACGTGGTGACTTTTTTTTTGAATGTCATCCTTCACCCCCTTCTTCCTTCCCCCCTCCCCCTCTCTCTCTCCATCTCTCTCAAATGCCATATGTATGTATGCGTGTGTATGCACTGATCCGTCTGTCCACTTGCCCCTCTTCCCATCGCGCTGTGTGTGTGTAAGTGCGATCTTGTACATCACATGGCGCCGCATTCCATGTGTACGGTTCTTTTCTTCGTCGGCGTACGCTGCCCTGTCGAGTGTTTACCGCACTCAGCAGCCAACTGTGGGTGTGCGGTTGTGCTCCCTCCGTGTTGTTTTGTGTGTGTGTGTGTGTGTGTGTGTGTGTGTGTGTGTGTGTGTGCAGATCGCACATTGCCTGCCGACCTGGCTTGTGTGTTGTGTTGTGCGCGCTGACTGGCAACGTCTTCTGCCCTGGAACTTGCCTGCTTGCGCTGTTTGCATCTCAACGCAACCAGTTGGTTGTACGTAATCCGCGGTCTGCACAACGGTTCACGGTCGTCGTCGTTGTCGTGAAGTGCGTTGTGTCGCTTGTGTTTGCTGCTGAGTGCGAACTCTGCTCCATCTCCTTGTACCTACAGATAACCACGCACTCCTCGCTTGCTTGACCAAGCAACGTTTCATGATTTTCCATTTGTTCAGCTGCTTTTTTGTCCTCCTCAGCCTTTTTTCTTACCGCTTACTCTCTCCTTTCCTTAGCGAGCCGTTGACCTGTGTTTTGTTGTCTGTTGTATGCTGAGTGGCTTTGTTGTGTTGGTTGGAGTACACAAGTTTTGTCGAATGACCTATGTGACAGACAAGATATGTCATGTGTTTGTCGACATGTGATGATACATGTGATGTGTTGTGTTGTGATTTCATATCACAATCCCTTGCGCTGTCGGAGCAAACGCAAGTGGGAAGAGGGGTGGAGAGGCAGTGTGGTGATGCCTTAGCGGCAACGAACTACACAATGACATTGCACGAGCACGCGCTTGTTTGCTTGTTTGCTTGCTTCAGTGTGTGTTGGTCAACTTGAGAACCTTCTTGAGGTTTATTTCTGACACACAAACGCCCATGAACACATACACACACGCGCACAACACAAAACATTCAAACATGGAGGAGGTGCAGGGTTGAGAAACCAAAATAGGCGGAAAAGAAACGAGTGTGGTGTGTTGGCAGGTGGAAATCCGGTTCTGGAAAGAAGGTGTGTGTGTGTGTGGTGTGTTGTTTTGTTTGTTGGTTGGTATGGTTGGCGGGGTGGTTCACGCCAGTCAGAGTCAAAGTTAGAGGCTTGGGGACAGGTTGGAGGGATGAGAACACAAACAAACAATCCAAACGTGAGAAGGCACAAGGAATCACCAAACAACACAGCAATCAACGCGACGCAAAGAACAACAACAACAACAACAACAACAACAACAACAGAGACAGAAAAAGGAACAAAGGACGAAAAGGAAGGCGGCGTGCAAGCGAACAACGGTGTTGATACAGTCAACAGCCAATGCCTTTGCACAACAAGCGATGACAAAAGCGCATGAGGAACCGCTGAGCGCGCCACGCACCCAAGTGAACAACACACGCGCGAAAAGTCGCGTACACCGAGAGGAAGCAGAGTGAAACCGCCATGCATAAACGGAGGGGGGTTCACGTACATACGTACACTTACGTACACACACATACATACACAACAACAGCACACCAGAAAACGGAAAAAGAGTGGTGTGAGGACGGACGACTCTTAGTCGCTGCCGTCTGTGTAGTAGTTGACCCAGTTGCGCAGGGCCGAAATCATTTCCTGCAGAAGATGGCGGTGGAGAGAGAAGGGAGAGGGGAGGAAGGAAGGGAGATTGGGCGTGAGGAAGAAATGGCGAGGAGGAAAGGCACAAAAGCGAAGAGACAGAGACAAGACTGGAGAATGGCAAAATGGAAAATGGCCGCACCCCCCCCCCACACATGCTTGCATACATACACACACACACACACACACACACACACACACATACACACATACACACACACACGCAACGCCAAAGACACACAGGCGCACACGCGCACACGCGCGCGCGCACATACACACAGACGCAAAATGCACAAAGACGAACCTGAACTGTTGCGTATGTCTCGACGCGAAGCTCTTCGCACTCTGCCTCGTACTGGTTGAGGGCGTTTTGGATATCGGTTTGCGCGTCGCTCGCTGCACGGTCAATGTTGCTGAAGAACTCCTCCATGGTGTCGTAGAGATCGCGGGCGTCCTGGCGGGCAGTCTCAAAGTCATCCATGACATCGTCGCAAGAGCCGTCGTAGTTGTCAAAGCTGGCAACCGCAGCGTCGTACTCGGTCTTGAACGCGCGCCAATCGGCGTCTGTCTCAAAGGCGCGGATGGCCTCGGCAGAGCCAGGAAGACCAACGTTACCCTTGATGCCGCCGTCACCGCCGTCGCCGCGCTGGCCCTTGTCACCAATGGCACCACTAGGTCCCGGGATGCTGTCACCAACGTAACCGCGCATGCCCTTGAGGCCATCCGTACCATCAAAGCCTGGTTGGCCCTTGGCACCTGGGCTGCCATCAGCGCCATCGACACCGTCCGTACCGGGCTGACCCTTCACACCAGTGGGACCAGTGTTGCCCTTGTCGCCCTTGAGACCGTGGTGGCCGTCTGAGCCGCGTGCACCATCGCCAGCATCTGCGCCGCGTGGGCCAGGGTCGCCACGGAAGCCCTTGAAGCCGCGGTCACCGGCGTCACCGTTCTCGCCACCAGGGCCGGGCAAACCATCCTCGGCATCGGCACCAGCAGGACCCTGGGGACCTGTGTGTGATGTGTGTGTGATGTGTGTGTTGATGTGATGTGTGTGTTGATGTGATGTGTGTGTGTGTGTGTGTGTGTGTGTGTGTGTGTGTGTTGATGTGTGAGCGCACAATCAGCGCGAATGTTTGAAAGAATAAAATTCAAGAGCACGAGTTGTTGAGTACAAACATGTTAACATGCGCAATCACGCCACAACACGACACGACACTACGCAGCACGACACACGCACACGCACAACAACAACAACATAAAACAACAACAACGACGTTGGACATGCAACAAGTGCCGTACCTGGATCACCGCGAGCTCCGTCAAGACCAGGGGTACCAGCGCGACCCTTGGGGCCAGGCACACCATCGTCGCCATCAACACCAGGGATACCGCGAGGGCCTGGGCTTCCATCCAAGCCATCCTCACCAGGGGAACCAGGAGTACCAGGGGAACCGGCGTCGCCGCGCTGGCCCTTGTCACCGGGGGTACCTTCATCGAGACAAAATGCCATGACGAGAAGAGGAGATAGTGTGTGTGTGTGTGTGTGTGTGTGTGTGTGTGTGTGTGTGTGTTGGTAATCGTAAGAAGGAGTGACAAGGGGGTGTTTGAGAGAAGGAGCGACAACAAGAAAGAGCCGGGGGGAGGTGCTTGTTGGCGGTGGCGCAATGGCAGTGGGAAGGTGGAGAAAAATTAACATACAGACGCATGATGAGGGCAGTGCACATCATGAACGATGGGCTGTGTCCGTACCTGGTGTACCGGGGGTACCAGGGATACCGACGCGACCTTTCTCGCCCTGTAGAATGAGAGGAGAGTGAATAGGCACGTATCACGAGCGGACAGACAGAAGTCAGTGGGTGAGAAGATGTCGGCGCAAAGTGTGCATGTGTGTATGTTGATTGCGTGCAATGGCGACAGCATGTAAACAACGACAGTGCAGGTGAACTGACAACGACCACTACGGTGGTGCGAGTGATGGCGAGTTGGCGCAAGCCACCACGACACCAAACATAATACAAAACAATCAGCACACGACACAAGGTAACAACAACAGCAACAGCAACAGCAACAACAACTTAAACAACAACAACAACAACAACAACAACAACAACAACAACAACTTAAACAACAACAACTTAAACAACAACAACAACAACTTAAACAACAACAACAACTTAAACAACTTAAACAACAACAACAACAACTTAAACATGCACAAGAAGCATGTGCGCGCGTTTACACGTACCGGAAGACCGCGGGGACCTTGCAGACCCTTGGGACCAGCATCACCACCAGGACCTTGGGGACCGGCAGGGCCCTGTGTTCCCGGGTTACCTGGGTTACCATCCTCAGCAATTGTACCTGCGCGTGTAAGGCAAGGAAGAGGGGTGGGGAGAAGGCGTGAAGAGGAGGGGTAGTAGGGAAGTGATGTGTGCGTGTATGTGAGTGAGCGCGAGAGCACAGCGAGTGCAACACATGACATAGCATGGCAATGTGAATCATACCACACCGCACACCGCACACCGCACACACACACACTCACACACACGCCACATACACCACACCGCACACCGCACACCGCACACACACACACACACACCGCACGCACACACATACTCTCTCTCTCTCTCTCTCTCTCTTGTACGTGCGTGTGACAACTCACCAGGGGTACCAGCGCGACCCTTGAGACCACGCGGGCCTTGGGGCCCACGAGGGCCAGACAAGCCGTCCTCGCCAGGAGTACCAGGGGTACCTAACGCAATACAAGCAGCATAGCATGGTGGTGAAGCGGTGAGTGAGATTGGTAGTTTGAACGAAAAAAAACCGTGTTGTGTGGGGAGGGTTGCAACCGAACGACTGAGGGAGAAACGAGCGCTGGAGGTGGGTGGTGCCGATCGGCAAACGAGTTGCATCACGCAACATAAAGACATTGAAATGGGTTGTGCAAACACACCTGGAGTACCGTCGCGACCAGCGTCACCGCGGAAGCCCTGCGCAACACGCAAAGAAAGCAATGTGTGAGTTGCGCATGGTAAGTCAAACGTTGACAACACGCATGCAAAAACAGTAAACGACAAAACATCAAAACGACCACTGAACGAACGAAAAGCAACCAACCAACCAACCAACCAACCAACCAACCAACCAACCAAACAACCCAACAAACGATCAAGCAGACAACGTGCAACGAACATCAAACAACCACACGAACACAAGCACTCAAGTTGCACCTAGTCAAGCAGACAAAGCTCGCGCAAGCAGCACAGCACGCACCTTGTCGCCTTGGGTACCATCAGTACCGCGGAAACCCTTTGGACCACTCGGCCCAGGGAAGCCACGAGGGCCAGGGGCACCATCAGCACCATCCAAACCATCCTCACCAGGGCGACCGTCCGTACCATCGCGCCCAGCGGGGCCACGCTCACCCTTCACGCCAGGGGCACCTGAGGTTCCGCGTTGACCCTTGCGACCAGGGACACCGTCCGTACCATCAAAGCCTCGAGGCCCATTCGCACCAGTGAAGCCTGCAGTGTGGCGATCGTGTGTGAGAGTTTGGGGGGGGGGCGTGGAGGGTTTGGGGGGGGGGATGAGCAAAGTTGGTGATGGTAAAATGGGTTTGATGCGCAGGACACAACGTGTGAAGTGGGGAGGACATAACCTGATACATCATTGTTACAACAACAACAACTGAAACAACTTAAACAACAACAACAGAGACAACAACTGAAACAACTTAAACAACAACAACAGAGACAACAACTGAAACAACTTAAACAACAACAACAGAGACAACAACAACAACAACAACAAGCAACAACAACTGAAACAACTTAAACAACAACAACAACAGAGACAACAACAACAACTTAAACAACAACAACAGAGACAACAACAACCTAAACAACAACAACAACAACAGGCAAACGACGCACCTTGTGGACCACGGGCGCCTTGAGAACCACGCTGGCCCTTGCGACCTGGGGTTCCGTCCGTGCCTGGAATGCCTGCGTCACCAGTAGTGCCGCGGGGTCCGTCGCTGCCAGTGAAGCCTGCATCACCATCGGGGCCTTGAACACCGTCTTCGCCAGGGGCACCAGCGTCACCGTGCTCACCCTTCAGACCGTCACGGCCAGGCTCACCAGCCGGACCCTGGGGGCCAGCTGGACCCTGGTCACCTGGGGCACCGCGTGGACCAGTATCACCAAGTGCACCCTGTTGTTAAAGTAGTTGTTGTTGTTGAGGAAAAGAAATGATTGTGTCAATGAGTAAACGAGTGCGCGCGTGTGTATGTGAACGTGTGCGTGTGCGTGTACGTGAACGTGTGCGCGTGCCGGCGTTTGTTCGTTGGTGGGTGGATGATCCATTCGTTTCACGAACACACACACACAAAAAAAAAATGCGACACGCACACACACTCGAACAACTACACAAACATACAACTCCTCGAAAACACGACGATACAACCACACACAAAATGCGCAACTACACACGCAGCAAGGCAATGTACACACCTTGTCGCCAGGGCTACCGGGGATACCGTCGGGGCCAGGAGCACCGTCCAAGCCAGAGGCACCTTGGGGACCCTGTGCACCTGTTTGTGGTTGAAGTGAAGAAATGCAGTACAAAAAAAAAACATCATTTGGTGATGCATTGGCGTGAGTGACAAAGGCGCGAGGGAGAGGACGTGAATACCGTGTTGTTTTGTTTGCGTGTTTGTGATCGGAAGCAGTAATAGCAACCAATCGTAGCAGCAAGACAGGCGAGAGCGCCGCAAACTTACAACAGCAAACAACAAGCGCAAGGATGCAAGCGCACGCATGTTCACGCACACGCAGGTAAGCGCACGCAGTATGCGAAACCACAATAACGTACCAGTGTCACCCTTGGGGCCACGAAGACCGTCTTCACCGTTGCGGCCTGGGGTGCCTGGGGTCCCGTTCAAGCCAGGCTCGCCAACGTCACCAGGGGCACCATCAGCACCATCAGCACCAGAGACACCGCGGAAACCTTTGGGCCCAGCGGGACCTGTCACACCCTTGAGACCTTGCTCTCCGTCGCGGCCAGGGGTACCTGGGACACCAGCTTCGCCCTTCACACCACGGGGCCCTGGCACACCATTTGTACCATCGACACCAGGGTTGCCAGGAGCACCTCGGGGCCCACGAAGACCCTTTGCACCATCCGTGCCTGTAAACGTGTGTGAGTGTGTGTGAGTGAGTGTACGAGAGTGTGTGTGTGTGTTTGATTGTGCGAGTGAGTGTGTGTGTGTGTGAATGCGAGCAAGGAGGACATCACACAACAGTCGCAAACGTTCACGAAGTACAAGCACAAACGCAAGCACAAACGCAAACGCAAACGCAACAGCAACAGCAACAGCAACAGCAACAACAACAACTTAAACAACAACAACTTAAACAACACCAACAACAACAACTTCAACATAACACCCTCTTTTACAATTTCAACAAACGCACCGTCAAAGCCTGGTTCGCCTTGGAAACCCTTGTCACCAGTGATACCAGGGGGACCTGGCTCACCACGCTGACCCTTGTCACCACGTGGGCCAGGGGCACCACGAGCAGCAGCGTCCACACCGCGAAGACCCTTGAGACCCTTGGGCCCGGGTGTACCGGCGTCACCGCGAGCTCCGTCCGTACTGCACAACGAAGGGAAGAAGAAGCAAGCAGAACAGACGAAAGCCGTGCGTTATCGTTGCGTCGGTTGATTAACAAAGCCGCGAGTAAATCGAGAGCGAGGTAGTTGATGGAAGAGTGTCGTGTGTGTGTGTGTGTGTGTGCGCGCGCGTGTGCGTGTGTGTGTGTGTGTGGAAATGTATGTGCAGAATGTGCAAGTGGGTGCGTGCGTCTGCATGACGATGTCTGCATCTGCATTCAACTCACCCGTCCAGACCGGGGCTACCACGAGGACCAGCATCACCAGGGTCACCTGTGCACAACAATCAACGTGTGACATTGCAAAAGAATTAAGAGGGGGGGGGGATTTTGCACATGAAGGTGAGGTCATGTCAATGATGACGTCCGCGACGTGAAGGCATGCGTGTAAAAAGACGACAATGCATAAAGGCGCAACGTGTGACAGAAAACAGAAATATCAAAGGAACCACTGCAACGGCACGTGCATACACGCACGCACGCACAAACCCACACATCCATACATACGCCCAGAAGACATACCTCGGGTGCCTGGGGAGCCTGGGGTACCAGGGGTACCGTTGAGACCGTCCTCGCCTGCGGGACCTGGGTCACCGCGACTGCCATCAACGCCGTCAGTGCCACGGAAACCCTTGGGCCCAGCCAAACCCGAGGGCCCAGCAGGTCCCTCAGGCCCGCGCTGGCCCTTGCGACCGGGAGTTCCTGGGGTTCCGTCACGACCTGTACAGCACACACAAGCAACCGCCAGTCATTTGTTTGTGTGTGTGTGTGTGTGTGTGTGTGTGTGTGTGTGTGTGTGTGTGTGTGTGTGTGTGTAGTTGTTGTTGGTTGTTGTTGGTTGTCGTGAGAGAAAGCGACACATAAAAACGAGCGCATGGGCAAAAAATACTTCCCGTCGCTGAATGTCACCGCTTCATCGGTGGACAAATCAAACCCGACAATGATACACGCTGCGCCCAATGATTATCAACTGCACACACACGCACACATGCGCGCACATGCAGCGCCACTTACCAGGGATGCCAGTGTTGCCGCGCTGACCCTTGGGACCAGCGGGGCCGTTGAAACCTGTGGGACCTTGAATACCATCCTCACCAGGCGTACCATCGACACCTGAACATGTACAATTGCGTGTGCGTGTGCAAGGCAAGTGTGTGAGGCGAGTGTGGAGGGATGCAAAACGAAAAAGATGTTTGCGCAATGCGAACGGAAGGCGTGCATCAGGTACACGAGGTCGCAACACGCACACCAACCACGGTGTCACATACAATGACATGCACGCAGACGCACATCAACTGCCACGTTACACACACACATACACACGCAGACGCGCGCGCACACACACACGCACACACACAAGCATACACACGCACACACAGACGCAAACACAAGCATACACACGCACACACGCACACACATCAGATCAAACACGGCAAACACAACACGTCGGCAATCAACATCGGATACGCACCTGGGGTACCGCGAGGGCCCTCTGCACCACGGCGGCCCTTGTCACCTTGAGGACCACGGGAGCCGGCATCACCAGCCTGACCCTTGGCACCGTTCAGACCGTCCTCGCCAGGGCGTCCATCAGACCCCGCAGGGCCCGTGGCGCCGCGGGAGCCTGGTGTGCCTTGCTCACCCTTGGCACCCTTTGCGCCGTCGTCACCAGGGCGTCCGTTCACGCCGACCGTGCCTGTTGTGCACACAAGCCATGCACACACGCGCGTAGACATGCGCAAAGAGCGTGGTTGCAGTTGTGGTGAGTACAGTAGGCAAGACAAAGGAGGGTGGGTCACCCAAGCATCATCATCATCACACGAAAAGGGGGGGGGGGTTATACAAGTACACAAATAAACAAGTTTTAGGGGGGAGGCTTCGAAGCAACACCATCATCAACTTGGCACACGCGCACAAAACACACAATGATGAAACAAATAAGCGCGCGCGCACAAAAGCACACACACACACATACATACACACGTAAACACGCGCACACAAGCACACACATACACACGCAAACATGCGCGCACAAGCACACGCACACACGACACATGAGCGCAGGCCACACACCCACCACACACCCACCGTCAAAGCCATCTGCGCCGCGGAAGCCCTTGTCGCCAGGGAGGCCATCTTCGCCTGGGCGACCGTCCGTGCCTGGGAGACCAGACTCGCCTCGGAAGCCCTTGTCACCATCAGCGCCATCTGTACCAGGGTTACCCTGAGGACCGCGAGGCCCAGCAGGGCCTTGGTCGCCAGGCTCACCAGGGGTCCCTATTATTGTGCGTGTGTGTGTGTGCGTGTGTGTGTGTGTGTGTGTGTGTGTTGTGTTGTGTTGTGTTGTGTTGTGTTGTGTTGTGTTGTGTTGTGTTGTGTTGTGTTGTGTTGTGTGAGGAGACGCGTTGGGCATGATGCATGACAAAGAAGAGTAGGCGTGGAGGCGAGCGGATGGCTCCTCGCGGCACAAAGGTGAACACAAACAAGACCATTCCCTTCACTGCTGACAACCACGTCACTAGACACACGACACACACGTTTGCGTACCTGGAGCGCCCTGTGCGCCCTTCTCGCCGTCGCGTCCTGCGAAACCCTTGTCACCGCGATCGCCGGGGCGACCATCTGCACCGTTGATACCGTTGAGGCCACCGTCGCCTCCGTCACCGCCGTCGCCTTGTGCACCGTCCCAGCCAGGGACACCAGGCTCGCCAGGGTCGCCTCGCTCGCCCTCTGTGTGGTTTTGTTTCGTTGTTGTTGTTGGTGGTGGTGGTGGTGGTGGTGGTGTGTGCGAATGAGTGTGAGGTGGAAATGTCGTGTCACCAAAGAAAGAAAAAACCAAAAGAAGAAAAGATATCGAGCGCCGCACCAGCGCACCAGATTCAACAAAGACAAAGGCTACCATCACTACCATCAAGCTGCATGCAGGCAGAGGCATGCATCCAAAACGAGGACCAGGGCACCGCACTTCTCCCTCAGAGCACTTCTTTCTCCCCAATGCCACACGTACTCAGTTCAGCGTTTGCGATGGCAGCGGTTGCCAGCAGGGCCAGCACCGCAATCAGCGCAAGCCGCATTGCCGTGTTGCTTGTGTGTGGAAAGTCGCAGTATGTGTCTGTGCGTGCGCTTCAGTCCGCCCGCCTTGTTGCCGAGGCTTGGTTGTCTTCTTCCTTCACCTGCCAAATGCGAGCGAGAGAGAGAGAGAGGGGGGGGGGAGGGTGCGTATGGGTGAGAAGACGTGGTGGTCATGCACGCAGAAAGGAAGAAAGGTAATAAAGGAAAGGAAATGGAATGTTGTTTGTTGGGGGGGGGAATCAAGCAACGAGCATCGTCCATGCTGTGCCCCTCCTTTCAAGTCTCTCTCGTTCTCTCTGGACATGGCAAGTTCTGCTGCTCTCCGTGAACACAGTCGATACATCTCTCCACGAACACATCTCTCCGTGAACAGGCGACCATCTCATGCATGCAAGCAACGATCACCGCCCCTTTGCTTGCTTGCCACCCACCCAGGTCCACCAACCTCACCATCATCTCTTCCACCAACATCACCACCATCTGTCCCTGCATCAACTCGCAATCCCCCCCCCCCGGGCGTCCGTCCACGATAACCTTCTCTTCCCTCCTCCCTCCCCTCTCTCCCCGCATCATTCATGGCCACTTCACACACTCACCGAAAGGAAGGTGGAGTCGGGTGTGATGAATGTGATGTGTGTGTGTATGTGGTTGTGTGGTTGTGGTGTTGCGTGGGTCCCTGTTGAAATGAACGTACCAGCAAGCAAGGGAACAAGCAAGCGACGCAGCGCCAGGACACATGTACACACACACACACACGGAGGTCACGTCAACCAAGCACAAGAACAACGAATGCGTGGTGGAGTGGAGTGAGAAAGTGCGCGTCAAGGCGGATCAACAGAGTCAGGTGGGGGGTGGGTGCAGCGAGCGGGTGCCCTTGTTGCTTGCTTGTGTATTTGGCACGGTGTTGCGCCGTAAGCGAGTGTGGCTGTGTGTGCGCGCTTGCAGGTGATGGCTGATGATGGATCGACAGGAAAGCTTACGCAGCGGTGTGATGTGAATGCGAACGTGTGTCTCTCTCACAGCACTCCACATCACAACACACGCTCAAGCAACGCTGGTATGTCGGTTGCGAGAGGGGGAACAAGCACAACGAACAACCCAACCGAACACCGCACCTCCCTCCCACACACGCGCACAGCAGAGCACAGCAATCGGCTGGCTAAGCTGAACGGTGAACCAAACACACACCACAACAGCACGCACGCTCTGCCACGCGCACTTTGCAGGCAATACTCACTGAAACAGAAGGCGAACACACCCTGCGAGGAATGCACACCAGCCAGCCAGCCAGCGGAGCGAGCGAGAGACAGAGAGAAAAAACAATGGGTGGGGAAAGCACGCACGCACGCACGCACGCACATGCACTCAGTCAAGTCAGGCTTCACGACCACCACACCGCACGAAGTAAACACAGACGTCGCAACCAGCCCAGGGAAAAAAACGGTTGCCCTGACGGTTGAACCGGTGGCTGACGACCGTTGGACGGCACCGTTGCTCGGGAAAGCGCCAAGCATCACCATCGCCAAACACCGTGCATGCATGCAACAACAGAACCCTGACAAACACAAAACGCCACCAAAACGGTCAAACTGCGTCGAAATCGGATCACATCACACCAACAACCAGCGCAGCAATTCTGGCGCACACACACTTTGAGCTTTGACGATGATTTGAATGAATTCTTCTTCTTCTGGTTTTTTGTGCGTGTGTGGTGGCGGCAGGGAGCCCTACGCAACCACCAATCAGTCGCGCAACGGCAAGCAAAACGATAACGGTTGTGTGCGTGCATGTCATGCAAGTTCGGGGCTTCGAAATGCACAACCCACATGGACATTCGGTGTTTCGTTGAAACGCGTTGAACGTACCGATGCAACATGTGCAAGAAGCAAGACGATTGTGGGATGGCAACTTTTTTGTTACTGGTTGCCGCGCAGTGTTTGACTGGCAACGTGGCATATCGGTGCGCGGTTGTTGTGGTGGCGCCACTGTTGCAGTGCAAGGCTTGGCCTTCCAACCAAGCGCGTGTGCCAGCAACATCGTCGCAACCGCGCCATCTTCGCGCCCCCAAACGTGGTTGTAAAGCCCGATGAAGCAAGAGCTCCCTTTCGCACTTTGCTTCGCAATCATCGAGTGCCACCGCAGCCCACTGCAGCAATTATTTGCGATGGGTGGACTTGGCATGCTGCTGCGCTGCTGTGGCAGTGGGTTTTGGGTGGCGACTGTAGTGTATAAGTGTATGGGTAATCTACTCATCAAGCAACAGAGCAGCAGAGCAGCAGCGAGAAGATGAAGCAATGACGTGTAGTGTCATGAGGAAATGCTGGAAATGGAAGGGTAGGGTACTCAACCACGCATGGGTGGATGGCGGCATGGCCACTGCTTTGCCAGTCATGCTTCTTCACTTGGTTGACAAGAGTGCTGTCCTTTCCACGCTTCCTCATCACCCATGGATTCAGCGGTGTCATTCGTTCATTCGTTCATTCGTTCACATCAACAACAAGGGGAGAAAAAAAAAAGAGGGGGCCAAGTAAGAAACACCGAGGGCGATGAGATGACATGACAAAGCAAGACATGCTCTCATCTCAACACAAAAAGCAAAGCACAGGCAACAACTACGGCATTGAGTGGAAAGGAACAGGGATGGGCGCACTTGTGCAACAAGCCAATCACAATACGAAATACAGAAGAAAAAAAAACACACACACACACGCACACACAATAAGGAAAGACAACATGTGGCCGGAGAGAGAATGAGTGAGTGCTGTGGGTGAGGTGGTGTGAGATGGAGACGATGTGGGGAATAGTGTGTATGTGTACGTTGGGGGGAGGGGATTGGAGGGCGGGAGGGAGGGAGGAAGGAGCACACAACAACGTGTTGGAGCCCAACGATCAAGATCACACAAACCAACACACACACATACACCCAAAACGACATATACGTACACACACACAGCACATAATACTACACGCACACGCGCACACAGCGAACGAAACAGTCCCCATCAAGGTGGAAGATGCAGTCATTGGGCAAAAAGGTGTAACGCCAGGCAACCACCATCAAGACCTAAACGCGCCACATTACAATGGAGACAAACAAAACAGTTGCCCCCCCCCCCGCAAAGAAGCAAACAACCAGCGATGATACGTGTCTGACAGCGAGAGGACAACATCGGAACGAAGAAACGAAAAGGAAAGAAAAGAAAAGAAAAAAAGGCGTCTACATAAAAGGCTTCTATCACATACAAGCACGCGCACAAGCACGCGCACAAGCACGCGCACGAACACGCACACACCACTGCAGGCACACGAGCACACGCACACACCACTGCAGGCGCATGTGACCGTCATCAGATCTTGTCATCGGATGTGGTGAACTCGGTCATGACCACGTCGTTGACGGGGCAGGCAGACTGGGCAGCCCACGCCGCAAACTCGTCAAACAGCACAACGCCGCCGCCGTTCTCGTCCATGAGCGCAAACTCATCGCGCGCGTCCTGCTCGCCCATCTTCATGTCCAGCACCTTCAGGCCCTTCTTGAACTCCTCAAAGTCCACGCGCCGGTCGTCGTCCGTGTCAATGTCGTCAAAGGCGTCAAACAGGCAGTTGAAGTAGAGCAGGTTGGACAGGAGCGCAGGGAACTCCTTCTTCTCCACCCACGAGTCGCCATCGCCATCGCGCAGCGTCGTCTTCTTGTACGCCCGCATCAGAGCAGGCTTGTTGTTCAGCACTGGAAACCGCTCAACCTGCACGTGTGTGTGTGTGTGTGTGTGAGGGAGGGAGGGGGTGTATGTGTGTGTGAGAGTGTGTATGTTTGTGTATGTGTGCATGCGTGTATGTGTGTGTGCGAGCGTGTATGTGTGCGTGTGAGTGTGTTTGTTGTGCATGTGTGTGCGCGCGCGTGTGTTGTGTTGGACGTATTGAGACAGGCAATGCAAACAAATAAACCCACACGCGCGCAGAGCGACCGCACACACACTCACTCACTCACGAAACGCACAACACACTCACACATGCTGACGTACCACAAACTTGTCAATCTCGGCCAGGCTGACAATGTTGTTGCCGTTGAAGTCGAGCTGCCGCCAAAAGGCCTTGAGCTGCTGTGGATCCTGCAACGCAGCCTTAATCTCCTTCTCCGCACCCTGGAACTTGCCCGTGCTAATGGACGGCGTATCATCCACGTCGTCGTCATCAACAACAGCGGCGCGCGCTTCCTTCACGGGCCGGTCCTCCATGGTGTCTGCCGTATCCTCGACAGCATCAGCCTGCTCCCGTGTTGGCGCAGCCATCTCATCGCGCACTGCACCGTTGGCCTTCTTCTTCTTCTTCTTGTGCGAGCCATCAGCCTCCACGCGGATCTTGTTCTGCATATGTGTGTGTGTGTGTGTGTGTGTGTATGTGTGTGTGTGTGTGTGCGCGCGCGTGTGGGGGGGGGGTTGCAGTGGGTGCCCGTTAATGTGAGTGACATGCACTGCAGAATCGAAAACAACACAACCACACAAGTATGTACACACTCTCACAAGCAAAGCAACACACACACTCTCTCTCACAAGCAAAGATACACACACACACACACACACACCCGCGTGTGCACGAACCGTCATGTTGCCGCGGTCTGTGGCGAGCCAGTCGTGCACTTCAAAGACGATGCGCTTGTTGGTCACAGTATCGCGGACCGTGACGCGCTCAACAAACCACGCGCTGCTGGCGCCAGAGTCATCCTGCTCCAGCGTGATGGCCGTGATGTCGCCAATGGACTTGCTCTCAACAGCAAACACGTCCTCGTTGCCAGCCTGCGATTGTGTGGCGGAGAAGCCAAAAATTAAAATTAAAAAATAAATGAAATAAAAACAACAACAACAAAACCAATGGCATCGGTGGTGGCCACAAAGCGCGCGAGTGGGCGAGTGGATGTAGCAGCACATGCATAACGCATGCGAGTGGAACGAACACATGGATGTACAAAAATGGACGGGAAATAATGCCGCGGTCAAACAGCATCAACACAAAAGGACACCCACATGCACAGCTGCAGGAACGCCAACATGACGCTGACACTCCCGCGGTAAAACACCACAAGAGTCAGAAAGACTCGTTGCAGAATACCGAACCGCCCCCCCCCCCTTTCCCTTCCTCTCCACTCCATTCTCTATCTCCCCTCCACGCCTGTGTGTTGCGTGGGCCGGGGGTTCACTCACGTCAAAGTTGTCCGAGTCCTCACGAAGCGGTTCGCGGCGCGTGTCGCCCTTGCTGCCGTGGATGGTCAGGTACACGTTGGCGTCGGTCGCGTGCGAGGCATCGCTGCCCGTGACGACTGTGACGTTGTAGCTCTGCACCTTCTCTGCGGGCGCGAGCTTCTTCGGCGGTGACGGCTTGGCCTGCACGGGCGACTGCGCCTGCTGCGGCTTCTTCGCGGGCTTGACTGGGGACGCGTTGTTGGAGGCGGCCTTGCTGTTGCCGTTCTGGTACGCACCCATGGGCGCCAGTTTTGTTGGGCTGCCGTTCTTCTTGTACTTCTTGTTCTTCTGATAGCGCAGGTCGCTGCGCAGCTTGATGGCCCTGAGCACAAGGTTGGGGGTGTAATTCAAACAGAACAAGCGCATGTGTGTGAGTGTGTGTGTGTGTGTCATTGTGTGAGAAAAGGGTGAGAAAATGGTGGGTAGGCGGTAGTTGAGGGGACAGCTGAGAGTAAGACAGGGGCGATAACCGCACGAGCAAACGAAATGCGCGCTCTGCCGCACAGGCAAGGACGCATGGACACGGAACATAGCAACGACCATGCACACAGTAGAGGCAAACGCACATCTTTGCAGGGGAAGACTGGCTGATGGGGACCGGGGAGAAGTAAGGCAGGGCCTTGAAGCGGCCGCGCGTGACTGCGACATATTGGCCGCCATCGGACACGCCGTCCAGCGAACGGATGCGACGCCCGTTGATGTCGTACACCTGTTGCGCGATGACACACGTGTGCGTGTGTGTGTGTGTGTGTGTGTAGTGGGTGAGAACAAGCAGTGGACTGGTGGTGTGCGAGAACATCAGGCCACCACGCAGATTGGGAAGATTCTCCACTCGTACACACAAGCAATCAGCGCACGGGGTCCGTCCAACACGATAACAAGCAAACAACACACGCACAAACATGCGCGTGCACGCCCGCACCACCACGACACAGCATCCAACTACACACAGCATTCACACACGCACACACACACATCCACACACACACACACACATACGGTACCTTTGTGATGGTTTCGACGGTGTAGGCCTTGACCTTCTTGCCAATTTCATCGTAGAGGTGTTCAATGTCTGGGGTGGTGCGGTTGTTGACCAGCACCTTGATGGGTTTGAACTGCAGGTCACCGTTCATGGTGACGTAGATGGTCTTGCCACGCACGCCGGCGCCCAGCTTCTTGGCGCGGCCAGACCGGATCACGCGCTGCACCGAAGACAGCGTCGTCTTGTGTTTCTGTGCCACGCACACATGTGTTTGATACGGGTCAGACGTGAGTGGGGTGACGGTGAGTGAGGCACGCGACAGCAGTTTGTAAACGGATGTGTGTGTGTGTGTGGTGTTGTGTGGTGTTGTGTGCTTGCTTTGATTTGAGTACGTGTGTGTGTGTGTGACGGAAAGGTCAGGGTGAGACACGTGTTACACGTGTGTATGTTTGCTTGTGCGTGTAGTTTATGCTGACCTGCATCATGGTGCGCTCGCGCGTGCGCTGGTCCTGAATGTTCGAGTATGGGATGCGCTTGAAGCGCTCCAGGCCTGCGGCGACGTAGGATTTGCCGTCCTCAAGGTCCTCGAACGTCTTGACCTTCTTGCCCGTGTCGGCATCGTAGATGAGGCGGATGGCGCCCCGCTGGGGACGGACGCCTTGCGTCACCTGCATGTGTAGGTTTGGGGTGAGGGGATGGGGTGAGGGAATGGGTTGAGTGAGTTGAGAAGGCGAGGGTGAGGAGCATGGTGCATGGCAAACGACGAGCTGATCAAGATGTGCGTGTGTAACACACACACACACACACACACACACACACACACACACATACACACGCACACACACGCACACGCGCGCGCGCACACACACACACACACACACACACACACACACACACACACACACACACACACACACACACACAAGGACGTACTCGGTCAAGAAAGGCGTCCCAGTTGCGTGTGACATGGGTGTTGACGACCACAGACCGAGCCGGGAAGAACATGTCACCGTTGCTGTAATGGGAAAGGAGAGGAGCGCGGTGATCAGGTGGTGTGAGTACGGCAGGGTAGAGTATACAAACGTTCACCACACGTCTACACACGCAACGCACACCACACAACACACACCCATACAACGCAACACACACACACACACACAACAGACACATGCACACAGGTTCACCACACGTCTACACATACACACAACACAAAACACACAACACACAACACAACACGCATACAAACACAACACGCTTACCGGAACATGCGCACGGTCTTGGGGTGAACCAGGGTTCCCATTGTTGGTGGTGGTGGATGGAGCAAAGAAAGGACACCAGAGAGAAAAGGAGCAACAGCAACACTTGTAACAACACCGAGTGCAGCGACAGCAGCAGCAGCAGTCGAGGAGCAGCAGAGAAGGACAATGGGTGCTGAGGCGGCAGCCAAAACCAGGAGATGAACCAGCCAAGCTTCTGCTTAGTCACGGGAGGCAGCACCAGGCTGACAACAGTCGAGGCGGAGCGAGTACAAGGTGAGTGAAGAGAGTAAGGCCCGGCTTCAGAAGGGAGACGTAAGGTGGAATGCAGTAGACGGTGGTTGGCTGGTTGGTTGGCAGTCAGCCTTCGATCGTGTTGCAAGCAACAAGGCGACGAGATGGACAAACGCTTTCAGCGGTGGTGGGTGATGGGTGATGGAGAAGAGAGATTGGCAACCAAGAGAGAGAGACACACACACACGCAAGGCACTGCAAAGGCACACACCTTCGTTGTTGGTGGAGCGTTTGTTTTGTTGTTGTTGTCCAAGGCGATGGCGATGTTTGGCGCAAACAGAGGGGCTGGTGGATCTGTCGGTGCGCAGTTAGACGCTTGAGTTGTGTGCGAATCGTAGATTCAAGGTTCCGCTCTTGGAAACCATTTGCGCCGCGAAATTCAAACGCTGCACATTCCATGCAATACCTGGCAGCGGTTGGCGGTGTCTGGTTGCTTGGTTGGGGAAGGCAGAGTGTGAGTGCTTGTGCAACTGCGTGTGATGGTGTGTGAGTATGCGTGTGTGTGCAACTGCGTGTGATGGTGTGTGAGGGTGTGAGGGTGTGAGCGGGAAGGAGAGACTGAGAGAAGAAAGAGAAAGAGAGAGCTGGCTTTAGAGAAAAGCATTGATGTTTGGAGGTGCGTGTGTGTGTCTGTGTGTGTCTGTGTGAGTGAGACGTCGTACGGGGGTGCAGTGTGTTGGATGAGAATGCTGAGGTGGTTTGGTGATACACATATCTATGTCCAACAGCGAAGAGCAAGAGAGAGATGCCGAGCGAGGAGGAGGAGGGAGACCTTCGTGTTGTCTCTCTTTTCAGCTTTCTTTTCAGATACGGCTTGCTTATGTATTCTCTTTTTCTTCTCATTTCTGATGTGTTGGCTTTTTTGCATGACGGTAGCACGCTCGGTGGGGGTGGTGGAAGAAGTGAAGCAAAGGGAAAGAAGTGAAGATACAGAAGAAGACATTGAAAGAAGCCCAGAAGCACTACTTGACACAACAACAATCCATGTCAAGATGTCACACGAATCTACGAACACGAATCAACCACGCAAAAAGGATTATCCTCAGCAAGCCTGCGTTCCTCAATCCCTTCCAGTCATCCCTCCAACAAACTGGGAGGGCAGCCAGCTAGAGCTCCCCAGGGAGGGAGAGTACTGCCTGCTGTGATAGTGTGATAGTGATATTGAGCTGTAGTGTAGAGCTGGAGAGCTGTGAGACACTGAGACCAAAGTAGCAAAGTCATCAACACACAAGCACAAGCAGCGGCTGCTCCTGGCAAGATTTTTCGTGGGAATCTTGGACTAATATTCAACGGTCCTCTTGCTCTGTGCGGCTTGCTTCCCAACAACGAACGCATCGCCCAGCCCAGCCTGCCTGCCCGTTTCTCATTCCTTCCTTCCTCCTCTTCTTGCACCTCCCCTTGTGCATCGTCTCTTGTTGAGCGAGAGTGCTGTGCGCTCACCATCAACAGCTACCGCTGCAACACACCAGCAAAGCAACCGCGCAAGCACCCCCCCCTGCTTTGCCTCGCACACAGACACACAGGCAGACACCACAGCTCCCACTTCGATCAATCAATCAATCAGCAAGCAAACGAACGCCACACATCGCTCTTTTTTTTCTAACCGTCGTCATCGTCATCGTCATCGTCATCGTTATCGCCACCATATCGGTTTCGAGGCAGATCTGTGCGTTCACCACCACAGCCCACTCCACATCTCGCTTCTCCCAAGTACACTACTGACCCTTACCACTCAAGCAAGACCAACAGCAAGGGCATACACCAACCAGCCGGAGAAGCGTGGTCTCTGTGACCGCCACCTCCCCACATCTTTCGCGGTACACGATTGCGACACGTGACACCCACCGCCAGCATGCGTGCGCGTCCCGTGTCCCACGATCGCACAGGCGACACCATTGCTGTACCTCCCACAGCTCCAGCGATGACAGCCCACACCGCGTGCCCTGGTGGCACATGGCGCTCACACTCCAGCGGCTGCATGAAGAGCAGGCGGAAGACGCCTCTGCTGCCTCTTCCGTTGCTTCATGCAACCGTTGCTGCGATGCTGTGCATTCTCTTTCTGACCTCCGCGGGCACCGTCCGCGCCGCAACCTCGTGCCAGCCCGGAGAATACCTCAACATCAACGCCACCTGCATCGAGTGCCTAACCGGCTACACGTGAGTGTCGTGTATGTCGCGTGCGCGCGTGTGGTTGTGTGTGTGTGTGCTTGTGCGTGTGCGTGTGCGTGTGCGTGTGCGTGTGCGTGTGCGTGTGCGTGTGCGTGTGCGTGTGCTTGTGCGTGTGCGTGTGCGTGTGCGTGTGCGTGTGCGTGTGCGTGTGTGTGTGCGTGAGTGTGTGTGTGCGTGTGCGTGTGCGTGTGCGTGAGTGAGTGAGTGAGTGTGTGTGTATGTGTGTGTGTGTGGGTGCATGATCTTTGTACACGTGTTGGTGGGTGTTTGCCCTCTGCGCGTGCGCACTTAGCGCGTGCATGTGCGGGTAGCGTGTGTTGCTTACGGAGTTGCCGTGTGATCGCGTGCGGGAAGTTTGCAATCCTGTCGTATTGAAGTTTGCACGTGTGCTTGCCGCATGATGCTGCGCCATCCACCAGTGCGCACTTTATTGCCTGCTCACAGCCATGTGCCAACTCGATTCACTGCGACTGTTCAGGTGCTCTGGTGGCGTATCTGCGGCAATGCCCTGCCCTACAGGCACATACAACCCTGTTCCCGGACAATCGTCGCAAGCCTTGCACTGCTTGGTGAGTTGGACGAACACCACACACACACATTCACACACATTCACGCACACACACACACATTCACGCACATTCACGCACACACACATTCACGCACATTCACGCACACACACACACATTCACACACATTCTCACACACACACACACTCGCACACACACACACACACACATTCGCACACACATTCACCATTCTCTCACCCTTTTCTGCGCTCCACGACTTGCCTGACCGCCCCGCCCCGTCCCCCTTGTGACGCGTCCCCTCACCACAGGCGTGTGAAGCTGGAGACTACACCACAGCGCGGGGATCCACCTCGTGCCAGACGTGCCCTGCTGGCCACACGTGTGCAGACCCTGCGGCAGAACCGACCGAGTGCCCACAGGGCTCATACGCGCCAGCAGGCAGCACGACATGCAAGGTATTCATTCAACAACAGCTGGCTTCTTCCCAGTTCTGCAATGTTGCCCAGCTCCCCTTGTTGGTTTGCGCTGCACACGTCCGCTGATGCGTATTGTCGATGTGCATGCGTGTCGTTGCACTTGATCCCTATCTGCCTCAACCACGTCCCCCACTCTACTCACTGCACTGTGCTGCACTGTGCTGCTTTCGCTTGGCCTGCACCACCCAGGCGTGCCCCGCCGGTTCCAAGTGTCCATATGCGCAGCTGGCGGCCCCCATTGCCTGTGCAAACGGCACGTACGCCCTCGCAAATCAGGTGAAGCAGGCAGTGGACCCACTTGACACACACACGCACACAGAGATACAGACACACCAACACACACCAGCACACACCAACACACACCAACACACACCAACACACACCAACACACACCAACACACACCAACACACACCAATACACACCAACACACACCAACACACACCAACACACACCAACACACGAACATTCATGGTTCCTGCAACAACCCCATGTGCTCACGTTCCATTTCCATGTGTATGCGTGCGTGTGTCAGACATCTTGCTCGCTGTGTCCCGCAGGCTATTCTTGCCCGGACGCTTCTGCCGCCATTGCGTGTGGCGTGGGCTACTACAGCCCACAGGGAGAGCCAGCCTGCACCATCTGCCCACTCGGAACATTGTACGTATTGCCATTGCTCCCTCTATACAGTGTCAAACTTGCCACAACACACACACACACACACACACACACACACACACACACACACACACACACACACAAAGCACACATCTTGTTCGTCTCTGGCCCTTGTTCACGCCTTGGGTTCACGCTCATCCCATTACCGATCACGCCTGTGAATTGTTGCTGTGACAGCTGTGCGTCCAACACCACGGAAGCGCCCGAGCTGTGTGCAGAAGGCTCGTACGCCATGCTTGGGCAGGAAGCGTGCACCGCCTGTCCCGCCGGCTACTACTGTCCACATGCTGATGAACGTACGCTTCTCCTTCCCACGTGTCGTCTTCTCGTGATGTTGTTGAGTCTCACGTCACCGTGCCATGTCCTCTCTTTCAGGCATGCGCGCTTGCGATGTCACTCTGCCATCATCACCATTCGCTCTCACAATACATGCGAACGTGATTCCTTCACACACACACACACACATACACACACATACACACACACACACACACGCACACACACACACACGCACACACGCACACAGAGCCGGTTGCGTGCAGCAACGGCACGTACACGAGCAGCACGGGGGCCATCACGTGTCTCGTGTGCGAGGCGGGCCGCGACTGCAGCACAAAGACGTCATCAACACCATGTCCAGCAGGAACATACAGCGGCCAGGGCCTCCCGTCCTGCGAGCCTTGTGCAGAGGGTTACTACGCCAACGCAACAGGCCTCTCGCATTGCCTGCCCTGTCCACCTGGCTACACCTGCGCCAACCCCGCATATGACCCCGTGCTGTGCAGTGCCGGCTACTACAGCGAAGGCACGAACGGCACGTCAGGTGCGGTGTGCATCGCCTGTCCTCGTGGTACCACGTCCACCCCAGCTCGCACCGGCTGCGACGACTGCCCACAAGGTGCGGTTTTGTATGCGTGCGCGTGTGTTTGATTTGTCTGTGAGTGCACTCGTGTGTGTGCGCGCGCATGTTTGAGTGTGTGTGTGTGTGAGTTAGTGGATAGCGTCGTGTGTGCGTGCATTGTAGCAGCGGTACATGTGCTTTGTTGCTTCTATCTGGCCGCTTCTGCCTACCATCTGCACACATCCATTTGTTGCTGTCAGTGTCGAGTTGTTCACAAGCTTTTCTCATGCCTGCTCTCCACCACAACGATGACAACGACCACCACCGCCACCGCAGGCCACCACTGCAATGACCCCACCATCGATCCGCAGCCATGCCCTGCCGGCACATACAGTGCGGGCGGCACCGTGAAGGCCTGCACGACTTGCACGGCAGGCTTTTACTGCCCAGCACAAGCCACACAGCCATTGGTGCGTGTGTGTGTGCGTGTGCGTGATTTCGCGCACATACGTGTCTTGTGTGAATGGCTGGCTGCGACACACCATCGCCAAGGCACCTGACACAATGTACCCGCGTGAGACTCATACTTCACACGCTCACATGGATATGGATATGCTTGTGCTCCATCACCCACTCTTGTTTCCTCGTACATGCCAGCCGTGCGTCTCGGGCACGTTCTCTGGCGCGGGCGCGAGCAACTGCACGGCATGCCCTGCCGGGTACGCCTGCAGCTCCACTGCTGCTGTACCTGTGGCGTGCGATGCGGGCTACATCAGCGATGAGGGCGAGACAACCTGCCGCCCCTGCGGTCTCGGAAACTTCTGCCCTTCATCCACAGAGGGGCCGTACCCCTGCCCAGGTGCGTGCCTGCCTGCCTGCCTGTGCGTGCGTTCCTGCCTGCCTGCCTGTGCGTGCGTGTGTGTCATGCGGCATATCATATTATCCCTCCTCACTCTCTCCCACAAACACTTGCATTCACATTCACACACACACACACACACACACTCACTCAACCATGCATCAACGCAGTGGGTACATACACGGTCAACGCCACGTCGCAGTCGTGCCTGCCCTGCCCAACCGACCACGCCTGCCCGTCCGCAACCGCCACCCCCGTGCTGTGCTCCTTTGGGCAGACTGTCAGCGCAACGTTGACGACGTGCGAGCCATGCCCTGCCGGGTTCTCCTGCCCAACACCATCCTCCACCCCACAGCCGTGCACCCCGGGCAACTACAGCACAGAAGGCAGCGGCTCCTGCACCGCGTGCCCCGCTGGGTCGGCGTGCCCAACAACCTCCGCCAGCCCCGAGGCGTGCTCGCCAGGGTCATACAGCACAGAGGGCAGCACCCACTGCACCCGCTGCCCGCCCGGCTACGAATGCCCGAGCACGGCCGACACCTCCCTCATCAAGGCCTGCCGCAACGGCACATACGCGCTGGGGAGCGCCACTGCGTGCGAGCTGTGCGATGCCGGGGCCTACTGTCCATCCACATCGCAGGGCCCACAGGGCACGTGCCCACCCGGCACCTACTCCCTTGACGGCCAGGCATCGTGCACGCTGTGTCCAGCAGGCAGCAGCTGCCAGTACAATGACAGGGACCCGGCTGCCTGCGCTGCGGGTTCGTTCAGCGAGGCTGGTGCTCTGGAGTGCACCGTTTGCCCGCCCGGCTTTGCCTGCCCTTACACAACGCAGGCCATCATGCATCCATGCGATATTGGCTCCTACTCGGAGGCCGGGTCAACCACCTGCAATGTCAGTGGCAGCGCTGTGAACGTGTGTGTTTGGGTGTGTGTGGATATGTGTGTGTATGTATTCGTGTGTGTGTGCATGTTTGTGTGTGTATTTGTATGTATTTGTGTGTGTGTGTGTATTTGTGTGTGTGCATTTGTGTGTGTGTGAACATGCGTTCTTGCGCGTGAGCGCGGTTTGCTCGTCATTGCGCTCGCTGTCGTGTCATTGCGCCTCTCACTCATTCGGTGTTGATTTGCTTCCTTGCTCGCGCTGCAGGTGTGCCCCGCAGGTTTCGCCTGCCCATCCGTCTATGGCGACACCCGCGTCTCCTGTGCGGTGAGTCCACATCCTTTGTGGTTTTTCATCTTAGCATTTGCACTCACCGACGAGTGTTTTTGCACTCCTTTGGTCCAATTCGACTTTGATCGTGTACACACACACACACACTCTCTCGCACATACATACACTCACTCACTCACACTCTCACACACTCGCATTCGCACAAACACTCACATACACACACACACACACACACGCATTCGCACAAACACACACACACACACTCACACTCATTTACGTCAACTGTCTTCGCTCCATGTGTGCCGTTCCACGTGTATGTGTGCTTGCAGACGGGCTGGTTCTCGACGGTCAACGCCACTTCCTGCACGCCGTGTCCTGCCGGCTACAAGTGCCCAACATCGGACTCCGACTCTCGCACAGCATGTGATCCTGGCACATACTCTCTTGGCGCCACAGACACCTGCACTGTACGTGTGTATACGTGCGTGTTTTCGTGCGTGTATGTGTGGGTCTGTGTATGTGTCTGTGTTGACCTCGACGTTGCGGCTCGGCATTGTGTGATCTTCCTTCTCTTCCTTTTGCTTGTTTTGTTTTGGGTGTGCTTGTGGTGGTTTCTTTGAATCTGCACACACATTGTCTCGATGACCGAGACCTCAACCGTTGCTGTGCGCGTGCATGGCTGCTGGTTGCTGACACCGCTCCACCCACGCTTGCGTGCTCCGCGCTTTGTTCTTCGCGCCAACAGGATTGCACCGCCGGAAGCTACTGCCCCTCCGTGGCGCTCCCACCTCGCGTGTGCCCGCCGGGCACGTACAGCAGCGACAGGGCAACGCAGTGCACCGCTTGCCGTGCCGGGTACTTCTGCACCACCACCACAGAGACGCTGTGCAACGAGGGGTTCTGGAGCGCTGCCAACAGCACGTATTGCGAGCCGTGCGACTCAGGCTACCTGTGCGACGCAGGCACGCGCCCGCATACGTCACCCAACGGTAACCCGTGTGCACAGGGCGGCTACTGCAACGGCGCGACACGCACGGAGTGCCCAGATGGCACCTACGGCAACGTGGCTGCAAAGGGCACCCTGCACGAGGCGTGCTTCGAATGCCCAGCAGGTGCGAAACGCCAACACAACAACAACAACAACAACAACAACAACAACAACAACAACAACAACAACAACAACAACAACACCACCACCACCACCACCACCACCACCACCACCACAAACCCGTTCATGTTGAACCGAATGAATGGCCTGTTTCTGAACCTGCTCGACGTGTTGTTTTCTCGTGTGCATGTGTACCAGCAACCACTTGCCATTCGTGTGCATGTGCATGTGTGTGCTGTTTGTCGCATGTGGTGATTCCATTTGCTCATTGCAAGCCAAATTGCAGCGTGCATGGGCGTCCAATTCGTTCTTGCTCACACACAACCTCTCCCAACTCCCCACTCATCGCAACCCACTTCCGCCTCACCCCACCTCGCAACTGCTGCTTTCCTCCACAGGCTCGTACTGCGATGGCACGGGTGCGGGCGCAACAACGCCTACAGCGTGTCCGGCCGGCTACTACTGCCCTGCCGGCACGGGTCGCATTGATCTGCAGCCGTGTCCTGCTGGTTACTACGCCCTATCTGGCGGCAGCAAGGAGAGCCTTGACACGGGCTGCACCCTGTGCCCTGAAGGGTACTACTGCCCGCAGGCAAGCGTCAACCCAATCATCTGCCCACAGGGCTACTTTTGCCCCACCGGCACGGAGGAAGGAACGCAAAACTCGTGCCCAAGCGGCACGTACGGCGCGACTGTTGGTTTCTCCGACGCATCAAACTGCACCATTTGCCCAATTGGCTACTACTGCCCGGATGGCCACAACACCCACCCGTCTGTGAGCCCGCTGCCTTGTCCCGGCGGCACGTACAACCCGTTCACGGGCGCAGGCCTCGAGGTGGACTGCATCCCCTGTCCCTCTGGTCGCTCCTGCAGTGGCACGGGTCGCAACAACACAAACCCTTGCGAGCAAGGCCACTACTGCCCACGTGGCACAGTCACCAGCACGCAGTACCCGTGTCCGCCCGGCACGTACACGGACAGCACGTCTCTGGGTGCTGCCGAGGAATGCAGCCCATGTCCCGCTGGCTCTGCTTGTGGCTGGGCAACAGGCTACACGGACAACGTGCCTCTCAGCTGCTCTCAGGGCCACTACTGCCCCACAGGCACACCCACGCCAACTTCCTTCCCCTGCGCTGCCGGCACATACACGGCGCGGTCCAACCTCACCGCAGCCAGCGAGTGCTCCACGTGCCCAGAACGTATGTGCTTGTGGAAGACTTGCTTCTACGTGTGGATTTGCATGCGTGTGTTTGCGTGGAACGGAGAGCGTTGTCTACTTTGCACTGGCGTTGCTCCTTCGCAGTCATTGGCTGGCGTGTACTTGCTTTCTTTCTCCACTGTGTCTCTCACTTGCTGTCATTCTAACTTGTGACTTGCCGACTCACACAACAACATCAACACACACACACACACATACACACACACACACACACACACACACACACACACACACACACACACACACACACACACACACACACACACACACACACACACACACACACACAC
>NW_004754931.1:1882256-1905916 GCF_000188695.1 Salpingoeca rosetta | reverse complement strand
ACACACACACACACACACACACACACACACACACACACACACACACACACGCGCACAGGGTACTATTGTGATGGCGGCGAGGGAAGCCCGACAGACTGGTGCCCTTCAGGGTACTACTGCCTTGCCGGTACACAGGCGTTCTTCCAGCACCCGTGCCCTGCCGGAACATACCAGCCCGAGATTGGCTCCTATCTCGAGAGTGAGTGCTTCAACTGCACCGTGGGCCACTACTGCGAGGAGGCGACCACCACCCCTGTGGCCTGCCCTGCTGGCACGTACATGCCGTACGGCAGCGAGCGCAACGACACGATGGGTTCCGAGGCGTCTCGCATCCTCTCCTGCAAGATTGCCTGTCGCGACCCCGACGACTTTGTCAGCCTGACGACGGTGGCTGAGCTGGAGCAGTGCGAGCTTGCATGCGAGCAGGGCTCCAACTGCGCCACGCACTGTGGCACCGTCAGTGCCGAGTACACGACCGCGTGCAACCACGGGTGCGACTCGTACGATTCCGCTGCCGCCTACGTGCAGGTGGGCGTGTCTGCGGGCGCGGCCAGCGAGTGCATCACGTGCCCTGCAGGCTACAGCTGCAGCAGCGCCACCGTGGACCCCGTGCCGTGTGGCCGCGGGTTCTACTCCGAGGCCGGCAGCGAGGCGTGCGAGCGCTGCCCTGCTGGCTACTATTGCGACGAAGCCGCGGTGAGCGACACAGTGCTGGTGACCAGCAAAGCGTGCAACAGCTCGCTCTACTGCACCTCCGGCCTCTCCGCCCACGACGACGCCGTGCCCTGCCCGCGCGGCCACTACTGCCCTCAGGGTACCGCGCTGCCCGTCACGTGTCCCGTGGGCACCTACAACCCAGACCTGTACGGCGCGTCCTTGGCCGACTGCCACCCGTGCGACGCCGGCATGTACTGCGTGGAGGCCAGCGTCAACCCAACGGGCGCCTGCAACAAGGGCTACTACTGCCCCACCAACATCACCGCATCCGAGGTGCTCAACGGCGTGTCGGGCCTCCTCATCGGCTCCTATGGCCCGAAGCAGGAGCCCTGCCCCGCGGGGACGTACCGCAACGCAACCGGCGGCCAGGACCTCTCGTCCTGCGCCACGTGCCCGGAGGCAAGCTACTGTCCCATCGCCAGCGCGGTGCCAATCACCTGCCCGCGCGGGTTCTACTGCCCGCTTGGCAGCGCCCAGCCCCAGCCGTGTCCAAAGGGAACTATTGGAAACTCTACGGGATTGATTGCGGAGAGCGACTGTGAGGCCTGTCCTGGCGGCTTCTACTGTGATCGCCTTGGCTCCTGGCAGACAACGGCGCCCTGCGACCCCGGTTACGTGTGCACGCTGGGCGCGGTCACCTCTGCGCCCACGGACAACGTCACCGGCTCCATCTGCCCTGCTGGTGGCTATTGCCCGCCAGGTGTGTCCTCTCATCACACACACGGGCGCACGCACACGTTGAACCCACATCACCCGCACACACACACATCACACACACACAAACCTCGCATCACATTATTTGTTGCTTGTTTCGCTGGTCTTTGGCAGCACCCTCATCAGCATGGCTGCACGTTGCCTTTGCCATTCAGGTTCTGCTGTGTCCCAGCCATGCCCACAAGGAACGTTCAACAACGTCACGGGTTCTGTGGACGAGAACGACTGTGTTCCCTGCACGCCTGGTTACTACTGCGCAAGTACCCGCAGCCCCGGCCCCACCGGCCCGTGCGATGCTGGCTATTACTGCACATGTACGTGAATCCACACGAACTGCACAAGAGTGGATGTGTGTGTGTGTGTGTGTGTGTGTGTGTGTGTGTGTGTGTGTGTGTGTGTGTGTGTGTGTGTGTGGTGTGTCATCATCAACTTGAAGTGTGTCGCCTACTTCTTCTCTTCGTAGTCATCTTGTTCTCTCTTGCAACCATGACCTCCCCCCCCAATGCACTCACCCATGCCCTCCTCCCATACCCTGCTCTCATCCTCTCTCGCGCTTTCCTGTCTCCTAACACGTACAGCGGAGAGCAAGGATCGTCGGCAGTTTGTGACGCCTGTGGGGCATTACACGACGGCTGGGTCCTCTGCGCCCATACCGTGCAACCCCGGAACGTACCAGACTGCGACTGGCAAAGGCTCCTGCGATCCGTGTCCTGCAGGCACCTACTGTCCTGATTTCGGCATGAACTCCACCGTCGAGTGCCCTCGCGGGTTCTTCTGTCCGGAGGGCTCCACAAGCTTCTCCGGCCCCAACGGCAACCAGCGCTGCCCCATTGGCACGTACGGCGCGTTCTCAGGCATCGCCAACACCACCGGGTGCGTCGACTGCCCGCCCGGACAGTACTGCGCCAGCCCCGAGGACGGCAGCGGCCTCATGGAGCCCACGGGCCCCTGCGCTGCCGGCTACATCTGCTACGGCAACGCCGAGTTTGCAACACCGGGCCTGGACGGCCTGTCCTGGGGCGCTGTCTGCCCGCCAGGGTACTACTGCCCGGAGGGAACACAGGCGCCCGTGCCCTGTCCACCTGGCTCGTACTCCAACGTGGAGGGCCTGCAGTCAGAGTCGCAGTGCACACCGTGCCCCGCTGCCCGCTACTGCCCCGAGGAGGCCATGACCACCTACGGCGCGTACTGCGCGGAGGGCTACTACTGCATCCTCGGGTCTGCTGTCGCGCGCCCCCTCTCCAACAACAGCGTGCAGCTGCGCGGGCTTGACTCGCTCGACTACTACTACACCACCCAAAACCTCACCCTCAACACAACCCGCCTGGCCGCCTGCGGCCTGCTTGACTTTGGCGGCGACGTGTGTCCGCAGGGCCACTACTGCCCGACAGGGGTGGAGGCCGAGTACATTGCAGGCTTCCCCTCGTTTGTCTGGGAGGGCGGCCCCATCCTGTGCGCGGAGGGAACATACGCCAACTTCACCGGCGCCGCAGAGTGCTGGACCTGCCCTGCAGGGTTTGCCTGCTTCAACCGCGAGCCCTTTGACGCAAACCCGCTGCCCTGCCCAGAGGGCCACTACTGCCCACAGGGCACTGACTCCAACATCCCCGAGTGTCCCGTGGGCACGTACAACAACCGCACCGGGTTGCAGGCGGAGACAGACTGCACGCCATGCCCACCGGGGCTGGCCTGCACGGTGACCGGCCTCAGTGACCCGGACGCGCCCTGTGCAGAGGGCTTCTGGTGCGGCCGCGGCGCCTTCTCCACGCGCCCACGCACCTCCTCCCCACTCGCCGCCACAACGCCCTCGTTTGATGGCGGCCAGTGCCCAGAGGCCCACTACTGCCCCGAGGGCTCCAGCGCGCCCACCCCGTGCCCGCCCGGAACCATCTCCGCCGCTGTGCAGGCCTCGTCCAACGCCACGTGCACCGCCTGCCCGCCAGGCTTCTACTGCGAGGCGGCTGGCCAGACGCAGGCTGCTGCCCAGTGCGCTGCGGGCTACTACTGCGTCAGCGGCGCCACCAGCCCGCGTCCGACGGACGGCGTGACTGGCGACGTGTGCCCCGCCGGGACCTATTGCGAGGCAGGCTCCCACACGCCTGCTAACTGCCCACCGGGCAGCTACAACGCTCTCACGGGGCAGAGCAACTGCACCACTTGCCCCGCCGGCTTCTACTGCGAAGAAGGCGCGTCAGACTACACCGCAACGCCGTGCGACGCGGGCCACTACTGCCCGAACGGCACCGCCCACAGCACGCAGGTGCCGTGTCCCGTTGGCACCTATCTCAACACAACGGGTGCGGCGACGGAGGACGCGTGCGTCCCATGCACCCCCGGCTACTACTGTCCAACCACGGGACTGGTGCAGGCGACGCTGCTCTGCGACGAGGGCTACTACTGCAGCGGCGGCTCGCACGTCGCCCGGCCGCAGGTCAACGGTACAGACGTAGCAACGTGCCCCGGCATCAGCGCGGGCGGCATGTGCCAGGCGGGCACGTACTGCCCACAGGGCGCCCCTGCGCCCCTGCCCTGCGAGGCTGGCCGCGCCTGCACCACCACGGGTCTCAGCGCCAGCAACAAGGCCTGCAGCGCAGGGTTTGTGTGCCTGGGCGGCGCACAAACCACGCGCCCAACTGACGGCGTCACGGGCTACAGGTGCCCCGCAGGCTACTACTGCCCAGCTGGGAGCAGCGAGCCAACGCCATGCCCCGCCGGCACATACTCCCAGGCCTCCGAGGCCTCTGACAGCTCCACTTGCCTGGCGTGCTTGTTGGGCCACGCGTGCACGGCCCCAGCCACAACGTCGCCGGAAGCGTGCGATGCCGGCTATCACTGCAGTGTGCTCGGCCTTAACACCACGTCGCCCGCAGACCTGTTGTGTGATCCGGGCTACTATTGCCCGAACGGCACCACGCAGCAGCTCGCGTGTCCCTCAGGCACATACCAGAATGAGGCTGGCATGGCCACGTGCAAGGAGTGCCCCGCAGGCTTTGTGTGCGATGCGACGTCCTCGCCCGTGGTCACCGGCACGGCGACGCCGTGTCCCGTAGGCCACTACTGCCCCGCAGGCACGGAGGTGGGCACGGCCAACCCTTGCCCCGTCGGCACCATCGGCAACGAAACTGGTCTGGCCAACGTGACGCAGTGCCACGCCTGTCCCCCGGGTCACTACTGCGACGAGGCTGGTCTGACCGAGCCCGCTGGGGAGTGCGCGGGTGGCTACTACTGCCAGTCTGGCGCGACGACGCCCCAGCCGCTCGACGGCGTCACCGGGGACGTGTGCCCCAGCGGCAACTACTGCCCACAGGGAAGCATCAACCCGGTACCGTGCCCGGCAGGCAGCATCACCACGCTGCTTGCGCAGGACGAGGTGGGCGACTGCCAGCCGTGCGATCCGGGCGAGTACTGCCCTGCTGGATCCAGTGCAGGCGACTGCGACGCAGGCTATGTGTGCGTGCGCGGGTCAGCCACCGCTCAGCCCACCACGCTTGCCTTCAATGCTGAGCTCGGCGTGCTGACGGGCGGGTACATGTGTCCAAACGGCACGTACTGCCCTGCCGGCGCCATCTCCGACACGCCCTGTGCTCGCGGCACGTATGCGCCGATGCCTGGCCTGGAGGCGTGCACGCCGTGCCCCGCGGGCCAGCTGTGCGAGGAGCTGGGAACCATCAACCCGGCCGACTGCCCGCTCGGTTTCTACTGCGAGCAAGGCGTGGTCACGCCAGAGCCGTGCCCCATCGGCACCTTTGGAGGCCGCACGGGCCTGCGCGACGTGACGGAGTGCACGCTGTGCGAGGGCGGCCACTTCTGCGACGAGACGGCGCTCACGGCGCCAAAGGGCGAGTGCGACGCAGGGTATTTGTGCGCCGGCGGCGACACCACGCCAGCGCCGACGGGGCCAACCACCTCCATCCTTGGCGACGACACCAACTTCTTCAGCGTTGCCTTTGTCACCATCTTCATTGATGGGGAGGAGCTCAACGTGACGAGCGGCACGTGCCCCCGCGGCCACTACTGCACCAACGGCACTGCAAGCCCCGTGGCGTGCCCGGCCGGCTACTACAACCCGGATCGCCGCGGGGCCAGCCTGGCAGACTGCACGCCGTGTCCAGCGCGCTACTACTGCGCAGACACGGGCATGACCACGTACACGTCCACGTGCGCGGCGGGCTACTACTGCCCCGAGTCTGCCGCCATCGCCACGAGCCAGCCGGCAGGTTACGAGTGCCCGCTTGGTCACCGCTGCCTGGCTGCTTCGGATGCACCGGAGCCGTGCCCGGACGGCGAGTACCAGGACGTGGAGGCGCAGTCGGAGTGCAAGACCTGCCCCGCAGGCAGCGTGTGCGAGTACGGCCGCAACAGCTCCGTCACGCCGGAGCCCTGCCCGCTCACGTACTTCTGCGAGGCCGGCACGGGCCTGTACAACAAGCAGCTGTGCGCCAACGGCACGTACGGCGCGGCCACCGGGTATGCCCAGGCCTCGGACTGCGTGCCGTGCCCGCCTGGCAAGTACTGCAACCTGGGCGTGGTGGAGGGCAACTGCCACGCCGGCTACATCTGCCTGAGCAGCAGCACGACACCCCAGCCCTCGGGCGATGACGCGGACGTGGGCTCGCCCTGCCCAGCAGGGTACGTGTGCCCGGAGGGCACGCTCTCGCCCCAGCTCTGCCCGAACGGCACGGTGGTGATTGAGGGCCTGGAGCAGCAGCAGGTGGTGGTGACGGCCGTGAACAACGACGGTGACCTCATCTCCGTCACGCGCAACATCACCGTGCCCACGCTTGGTGAGGGCGCCGCGTCCTTTGACGCGTGCGACACGTGCCCTGCCAGCCTGGTGTGCGCCGGTGCGGTGGTGACGCCGTGCCCGACGGGCCACTACTGCCCCGCCGAATCCTCCGAGCCCGTGCCGTGCGCGGCCGGCTTCTACAACGCGCTGCCGGCCTCAGACGACCCCACAGACTGCAGCATCTGTCCCGCGGGCTACTGGTGCCGCTACGAGGGCACCTCGGACTTCTCCGATGTCCCGTGTCCGCAGGGCTACTACTGCCCCGTCGGCACGACCACTCCTCGCGCCTGTCCGCCCGGCACGTGGAGCAACGAGACGGCCGCCATGTCTGCGGACGACTGCCAGGAGTGCCCCGCCGGCTTCTTCTGCCCGGAGAACGCCACCACCCGCGTCGTGGACGTGTGCCCCTCTGGGCACTTCTGCCCCGCCGGCTCTGCCGAGCCACGCGTGTGCACGGCGGGCTACTACTGCCCCACGCAGTCTGGCGAGCCGCGCCCGTCCCCGGACGGCTACTACTCGCCCTTCAACTCGTCCGACCCGATTCCGTGCCCTGCTGGCCACTACTGCCCAGCCCCCGCCGCCGACGCAAGCACCGTCATTGGCGACTATCCATCGGGCGCCACGGAGGCGATTTTGTGCCCGCTCGGTTACCGTGACCGCGTGGAAGGCGGTGGAAACCACGATCGGACCACGCTAGACAGCGCCTGCGTTGCTTGCGAGGCGGGCAAGTACGGCAGCCACCCCACGCGTGCCGTGTGCTTCGACTGCGAACCAGGGTTCGTGTGCCTTGAGGGCGCCATCTACGGTAACCCGGACGTCTGGACGGCCGTGAACGCAACGCGCGACCGCATCGTCTACGTGAACGGCAACCCGTACAGCGACGTGGTTGCGCTGGACGTCCTGCCGTACACGGGCGTCGGGTTCAACTACACTGTTAACGGCTATCCGGACACCAAGTCATACCAATGCCCGCCGGGCTACTACTGCCCACGCCAGTCGCCGTACCCGCTGCCCTGTCCGGAGGGCACCTACAACCCGAACAACCGCAGCGTCTCTGTGGATGCGTGCGTGTCCTGCCCTGCAGGCACGTACAACAACCGCGCTGGGCAGTCCTTCTGCCGCAGCTGCGGCTCGTCGTCCTTCTCGGACAGCGGCGCGTCCCTGTGCACCTGCCGCGGCGAGAACCGCGTGTTCAGCCCCGCCGATGCCACGTGCGTGTGCCGCCCGCTCTACGCCTCGCGCGACGGCGCCACGCTGCTCACGGACGTCGAGGACGGCGTTGCAGACTGCCAGCCGATTGTGTTTGACAACTGCCCCGAGGGCAGCGTGCTCAACGAGCACGGCCAGTGCCTGGACGACTCTGGTTGGCTCGCGTACTGCCAGGCCGAGTGCGCGCTTGGCCCGACCCCGAGCGTGTACGACGCTGGCCTTGGTCGCTGTCTGTGCAAGACGCCGGCCCTGGACGACGTCTGCGACATCAGCTGCCGTGCGGAGGAGCGCCAGCGCCAGCAGATTGTGTGCGAGTCCCCACCACGCCTCGTCATCAACCAGGTCAACGCGGACGGCAGCGTGGACGAGGTCATCTCCATCTACACGTCCGAGCTGGGTGTTGGCGCCCTGGGCGACATTGGCCTGGACGCGTGCCCGACGCTGGACGGCCGCCGGTTGCCGTCCTTCCTCATGGTCGCCAACAGCGATGGGCTCACGGGCGGGTACAACGTCCCCACCACCGTGTGGGAGGGCCTGGATGTCAGTGGCGCAAGCAGGCGCCGACGCAGCAGCGATGCTGCAGCCCAAAGCATGGACGGCGCGCAGGGTGCAGCAGGCCACGCCGGAAGCACGGTGCTGTCCTCCAACCTGACCCTCACTGCTGCCGCCGACGGCGAGCTCCCCCGTGCCCGCCGCCCGCACGTGCGCTTGCGCCGTGAGGAGTGGGTGGCGCAGCTGGCCAACCCCGTGGCGTGCCTCGAGCTTGGCGCCGTCGTCGTGTTCTCCGTCAACGGCACCAACTACCCCGTGTACGACAAGAACAACCTGCTGAACCGCCAAGACGACCCCGAGCGGCCGTTTATCCACGCGCCGCTGGTTGCGCTGGCGGAGGAGCTGCAGTCTGACCCGTCTGCCCGCTCCTTTGCGTACGCGTTCACCAGCCCCGGCGTGTGGGTGCTGCGTGACGCCGGCAGCGGCCGCACCTCCGTGTTCTCCGTCATGGGCGAGAACGTCGAGTGCCCGGACAACGGGCCGTTCTTCCCGGCCACCAGCAGCTCGCAGCACTTGCTCACCGTGAGCCGTGAGGACTCGCTGGTCGTCACGCCGGACTGGCGGCTCATGGGCTTCATCCTCGCTGGCGCCGCCGCCCTGGTCATGGTTGTGCTCGCGGCCACTTCCTACTTCCGCACGGCGGGCTGGGTGGTGGAGGGCCAGCGCACCGTGTCCTATCGCCAGGCGGCGACGCGCTACCCGATCGAAGACATGTCGTCCAAGGGATCGCAGCGCGAGCGCGTGCAGCGCATCAACCGCAAGGCGCTCGAGTTTGACCTGAGTGACCCAGCCAACGAGCCACCACCACAGGGCAAGTCCACCGCCAGCAACAACAACAACAACAACAACAACCACGGCGCCGACGCTGACGCTGACGCCGCTGGTGCGGAGGGTACCAAGGAAGGCGTGAGCCAGCGGTTGAAGGTGCTGTTTGACGATGACTTCTGGGACTACGAGCGCCAAGTTGATTTGGAGAATTTCACAGCGGAGACGCTGTTTGACCTGATTGACGGGCGCACGCAGGAGGTGCACCGTCAAATCCAGGCCAAGAGCGACGAGGTCAAGAAGGTGTACGAGAACATCCGCCACGAGGCGTCCTTGCTCAAGAGCCTGTGGGTGAGCAAGCTGCGGCTTGCGCGCCCCGTGGAGCTGTCGCCACTCCCTCCCGGCCAGCCCAGCAACACGCAGACGCTGAGCAAGGCACGCGACGGCTATGGCAAGGAGCTGGAGAGCCGCAAGTCGCTCGGGGACCGGTGGTATCAAGCGCTGGTTGCCCGCCGCGACATGCTGGCGCGCACGTTCCGCCAGAGCAACGACCTGTACCAGGACGTGCTGAGCCGCGTGGAGGAGGTGCGCACGCAGGTGAATCTGGTCATTGCGCTGCAGCGGTTTGCGCAGCAGCAGCGTATGGACAACAGCGTGGTGGCCGAGGGCCGCGTGCGCTGTGAGCAGGCCGTGATTGGCCTGCGCGAGGCGCTCATCAAGGGCACGGCGCAGCTCCTGTGCTCGTCGCTGGTTGGCGAGAGCGACGTGGAGTCGTTTGGGGCGCGCCTGCTGCCGCCAGAGGATGGCGGGGATGAGCCCGTGCCCACAGAGCAGCTGCGCGACCCCGTGGACGGCGGTCTCGTCAGTGGCGAGTTTATCCAGCGCTCGGAGATTCTGCCTGGCCTGTTTGTGCCTGTGGCCGGCACGCGCCTGCTGCTGGCAGACGGCAGTGTGCAGCCGTGCAGCCCCACGGAGCACGTCGTTGACCCGCGCACCGCCCGCGTGCTTCCCGTGCGCGGCAACGTCGCCTACAACATGGTCACGCGCCAGCTCTTTGTCGTGGTGGACTTTACCAGCATCTCCACGCACTCGGCGCCGCTGCTCTACGTGCCGTGGCCGGCGCAGGCGCAGGCGCAGGACAAGGCGTGCGCCTTCTCGGACGGCACGCCGCTGCAGTCCTCGCTGCGCACCGACGGCACGATGGTGCACGCCGCCACGGGGCTCACCGTGCCCATGTTGGCCTGCACAACGCACCCGGCAACCAAGGAGATTGTGCCCGTCGGCGGCGTGTACGACGACCCCGTGACGCACCTGCCCACGCCCATCCAGCGGTACCTCCCTGGCCCGGCCAGCGGGCACGCCAACACCATCATCGTGGACGTGGACATCAGCGACGAGGGCGACGCCGTGCCCGTGTGCGTGCCCATGGGCAACCTCGACACGCACACGCACATTGCGTCTGAGGAGCCCCTGAGCGGGCGCGTCTGCCTGTCCAACCACGTGTCTCTCCGCACGAGCGCCGCCAGCCCATCCGGCTCTGCGCCCGTGATGCCGAAGCCCCACGGCGTGTCGTGGGTGTCTGGCTTGGACGCGCTGTGCCTGCAGTCCTACCGCTCGTGCCTGACGGAGGTTGAGCGGCTGCCGGTGCTGCTGGCGGACGAAGCACTCGACCCGCTCGCACTGTCCTCCTCGCTGGCCTCTGCCGTGTCTAGCATGGACAGCCAGCTGCGCGACGTACACAGCATCTTCAAGCGCACGGCGCGCCTGAAGCACTCGCTGTTCAGCGACATCCTGCTGCGCTTCGCGGAAGCCCTCAGCATCCGCGAGGACGGTGGGGTGCTGGGCCACCTGGACGAGGGCAACGTGCCGCTGTTTGTGGGCCAGCGCTTGTACGATCGCGAGTCGAAGCTGGAGGTGCCTGTGCTTGGTGTTGCGTACGAGAAGGAGAACGAGCGCCACGTGCCCCTCGGTGGCGTCATGCACAGCCCAGACACGGGCGAGCTGGCGCCCATCTCCATTGGCGCCGCCTACGTGGACCCAGACAGCGGCGAGAAGTCGCGCGTGCAGGGCGCCCGCGTTGACCCGAACACGGGCCGCGTGGTGCCGTCTCGCCAGCCGTGCGTGCGCCAGCGCACGTTCAAGCTGACGGACGACGACCTGGCCCGGCTGGAGGAGGAGCTGGCGGCGCGGCGCGCGTGGCAGCGCAGAACCACCAACCAGGACAACGGCCTGCTGCGGGAGCTGCAGCGGCTCATGGCCACGGTGCTGGAGATGGATGACTCCGAGACGAGCAAGGTCTCGTCGCACCTGGAGACGCTGGCGGAGACGCTCACCTCGCGCTCCCAGCAGATGCGGCGGGAGCAGAAGCGCCGTAAGGAGGAGGAGGGCCGGTTCGATGAGTTCCCCGGCGTGCTCACGGCCATGCTCTTCTCCAACGACAAGCAGGAGGCGTCGCTGAGCGTCAGGCACCTGCAGCAGTTTGAGAACGTGCTGGGCGCCTGCAAGCGGTTCCTGGCAGCGTGCACGGAAGCGCAGGAGGAGCGGGACAACGCGTACTTGCCCGAGCGCGACGGCGCAGACAACACCGACCTCAAGGACAAGGCGCAGACCGCCTTTGAGAACGCCCTGGATGGCGCGCGGCTGGAGCTGTTGGAGTCGCTGTCGATGCAGCTGGCACACGTGCACGAGAGCAGGGCCACGCTGCAGTGGATCTCCGTTGATGACGAGCTGCGTGCCAGCGTCGTGAAGGAGATTTTGGGCAAGATGCTCAGGCAGCAGGACCGCGCCCAGAGCGGCGAGGACGACGGGCAAAACACCATGACCAGCCTGGAGAACCTCATCTCCGTGCTGCAGCACCAGGCGAGCATTCTACGCACGCAGTCCACGACTTCGACAACGGGCCTGTCCGCGTCTGGCCGCTTCACGCTTGCGCAGCTGCGCGAGGAGGCGGAGGAGACCGCACCCGCATCCACGACCCCACCAAAGCAGCCGCGCATGGCCGTTCCTGCCATTGCCGTTGTGGAAGAGGGCGATGACGCCGAGACCGACGGCACGTCCGCAGGCCTGCAGACGCAGCAGGCGGAGCAGCAGCAGCAGCAGCAGGGTGCTGACAGCGGCAGCGCTGCGCTTGAAGTCGGCAAGGCGGGCGGCATGAAGAAGACAGACTCGAAGAAAAAGAAGAAGAAGAAGGACAAGAAGGACGCCACGGGCACGTTGGCCAGCAAGGAGCTTGAGAAGCTGGTTGAGATACAGACGCAAGGGCGGACCGCCCTCGACGCGCGGCTGTACGAGGCGGAGCGCGAGGAAATGGACAAGCTGCTCGAGAAGTTGCGCAAGGAGGAGGAGGACAAGCTGGGAGAGCTCACGGCTGATCTGATGCGCAAGCTTGTTGCTGCCGGCGATGACGAGGCGGCACAACAGAAGCTGCTGGACGCGTACGAGGAGCAAGTGGCCACGGTCCGCAAGCAACACCAGGCCAAGGCAGACATGCAGGTGGCGGAGCTCATGCAGCGCCTCACGCGCATCCGCTATGACGAGACGCAGCGGCACTACCAGCGGGAGCGGGACACGCTGCCAAACCACCCTGACATTGCGCCGCCGCCGAACGTGACGGAGGACGATGTGCAGGCGCAGATCAAGGAGATGCTGCTGGAGCAGCAACGGCTGATTGCGTCGCTGGAGGCCGGCAAGCGCGCCAGCGCCGAGGAGGCGGACCAGGACGGCCAGGGCGGCGGTGCCGTCGTCGACTTTGACAAGCGCATGGAGGCGTTTGCAAACAGCCTGACAAACAAGTCGACGCTGCGCGGCGGCGACAAGGACGCAGAAGCACTGGCCGCGGCCAGCACGACGGCGAAGAAGGAGGTTGCGTCAAGGGCGAAGGTCGTGACGTCAGTCAAGGGCCGGCTGCGGGCCAAGCTTGAGAAGCGGCGCGCAGAGGCCGTGGGCAAAGCCAAGACGGACGAGGAGCGGGCGCAGGTGGAGGCAAGCTACGACAGCCAGCTGGCGACGCTGTCGTCGCACGTGACCAAGGCCGTGGACGATGAGCTCGCTCGCACACAGCAGCAGCTGGTGAAGGAGTTTGTTGCGGAGGACAAGCAAGAGGAGGCGGCACAGATGCTGCGGGAGCACCAGGAGCGCATGCAGCAGGTGCGCGACAAGGTGCACTCTGACCAGCGAGACAAGGTCATGGCGCGCATTGCCGCGCAGAAGCGGCTTGCGGCCCAGCGGCGGCGCGAGCGCATGCAGAAACAGCAGCAGGAGAAGCTGGCTGCAGCTTCTGGCAGCGGCGACGGCGACGACGAGGGCAGCAAGGCCAAGGGCTCTGCTGCTGCTGCTGTCGATGACGGCAGCAAGCACGCGCGCGACCTGGCAAACAAGGTGGCAGCGGCGTCCGTGTCGGACGAGGAGGCGAAGAAGCGCATGGCCGAGCTTGAGCAGGCGCACCTGAAGCGGCTGGAGGAGCTTGAGGCGCAGAAGCAGGCGCAGATGAAGGAGCTCTCCCAGAAGGTTGACGCGGAAATCACAGAGGCGCAACAGAAGGCAGAGGCGGACCTGCAGAAGCGACGGGAGGAGAGCATGCAGGCCGCGGAGCAGCGCATGCGGGAGGAGCAGGAGCGCGCAAAGGCGCAGCTGTCGCCAGAGGAGTTTGAGAAGTTTATGAACAAGCACCGCCAGCAGCTGTCTGAGGTGCAGTCGCGCCTGGACAAGACACAGCAGGCGCAGCGGCAGGCGCTGCAGGAGCGGCTGAAGAAGCAGCGCGAGCGCCGGCGCAAGGCAAACGAGTCTAAGCTGGAGGAGCAGTTTACCACGGAGATGTCCAAGCAATCCGAGGAGCGCGAGCAGCTGCAGTCCGACATGGAGCGCGCCAACGAAGAGAAGGTGCTGCGCGCGGCGGTGAAGGACATGTCCAACTCGCTCTCTGTGGACTCGGCTGCTGGCGGCGGCGGCGGCGGCGGCCAGAGCACGCACAGGGACACGGTGATCCACCGGGTGATGCGCGCGCGCCACCTGCGCGAGTTTGGGCGGCTGGTTGAGCGGTGCGCTGTGGACATGGAGGCGCGGCTGCGGCAGGACGTGGGCAACTTCCGCGAGGAGCGTGCGGAGGAGCGGGAGAAGATTGAGGAGCGATACGAGGCCGAGCTGGCGGAGGTGGAGGAACGCGACGCCAGCGCAAAGACGGGATCGCGGGACGAGCGGTTTAAGATCCGGCGCAAGCTCAAGACGGCGCTGGCCAACTTTGACAAGAAGACGGCGCGGCTGGTGGAGCAGCTGGAGGCGCGCGTGCGGCTGAGCGCCAACACGGACACGGAGCGGCGCAAGCTTGAGCTGAAGCAGCGGCAATACAACGAGATGGTGGAGGCGTTCAAGAACTTCTCGCCGGACAGCGAGGTGCACGCGCAGTACGAGGAAGCCGCGAACCAGGCCAAGGAGGCGGCGGAGGAGTACAAGAAGCGGCTCGGGGCGGAGCGGCAGGAGCAGATGAAGAAGCTCAAGGAGGAGCAGGAGCGCCTGCGCAAGGAGCGCCACGAGAAGATGGAGGCTGAGCGGAAGCGCGTGCTGCAGGAGCTTGAGGCCGAGCGACAGAAGCAGGAGCAGCTGATGCAGCAGAAGCAGCAGCGCAACAAGAAGAAGATGATGGAGCAGATGCGGCAGCAGCAGGCGCACGAGCTGGAGAAGCTGGACGAGGCGCAGCGGCAGGAGGTGATGGAGCGCCACCGCCGCGGGCTGAAGAACCTGGAGGACGCGCTTGAGTCTGAGCAGGACCGGCAGCGGCAGAAGTTCCGCGAGCGGCTGAATGCGCTCAAGGCACGGAAGCAGGAGGCGCGGCTGCGGGAGCTGGAGGAGAAGGAGGAGGAGGAGCAAGCGCGGGCGGAAGAGGAGTTTATGGCCAAGGAGCTGGAGCTGCAGCAGCAGCTGCACTCGCAGGTGCAGGCGACGGTGCGCAAGCGCGACCTGCGGCCCACGACGCCGTTTGTGGCCGGCAAGGGCAAGAAGGCGAAGCAGCCCGGCGGCGCGAAGAAGCAAGGCCAGAGGCGCAAGAGCAGAGCCGCCGCGGCAGACACGGCTGCGGTGTCGATGCTTGACGAAGGCCTGGCGCCCATGCTGTCCAAGATTGAGAGCATCGAGGCGCTGCTGGCGGGCTATGACGGGGCCGTTGCTGGCCAGCTGGGCGACGATGTGGAAGAGGAGTGGGCGAGCCGCAGCGGCGATGCTGCGCTGTTCACCAACAAGGACGACGACGGCAGTGCTGGCGAAGTGGATGTGGTTGGCGACGATGAGGCGACGCAGCGCCAGCGCATGTCGCTGCAGCTGGCCGAGTTTGTGTGCCGGGTTGCTCGCGAGCGTCGCTGGCTGGACAACGACGTCAGGCTGCAGCTTGCCAAGCGGCTTCCTGCCCCCGTCCACTTGCAGAACGCGTTCCGCTTTTCCTACGCGTACAACCGTGATACGCGCACGCTCAGTGTGCGTGCCCAGCGCGCTGATGAGCCCACGCAACTGCTGCTCGTCGTCATTCACGCCCTTGCCCACATCAAGGTGTGTTTGCGTCTGTGCTTGTTTGCATGTGAGAGTGTGTGCGTGTGCTTGTGCTTGTGCTTGTGCTGGTTTGCGTGTGAGTGTGTGTGTGTGTGTGTTTGTTGTGATCGTTGTATGTGTGGATGGCTGTGTGCATGTGAGTGTGTGCGTGTGCGTGTGTGTGTGTGTGTGTGTGTGTGTGTGTGTGTGCGTGCGTGCGTGAGAGTGTGTGCGTGTGTGCGCGCTTTGGTCGTTTGCGTCATTATTTGCTCACACAATTGCGGGTGCTTGCACACACATGATTTCTCTTATCAGGTGGACAACATGGATGGCGACCACACTGGCGTATTCCGCAAGGCGTTCCACAGCCTGCTGCGGCTTGTGTGCTTTGACGTGCTGTTGAGCGGGTGCATTGCGCCTGCGTCCGCCGACGGAGGAGATGGCGGTGATGATGCAGACCGCCTGCAGTTGCTGCTGCATGGCCTGCAGCGCCAGTCACAGTCCAGCAAGCCGCTTGTCAAGCTCCTGGACGACTTCAGCCATGCTTAAACGTCGTTGTCGTGTGTGTGTGTGTGTGTGTGTGGACGTGCATGTGAGCGTTTGTGTGATTGTGTGTGTGTGATTGTGTATGCGTATGAATATGTGTGTAGTGATTGTGCATGCGAGAGTTGAACGTGTGCGCGTATGTGAGAGATGTTGTTTGTTTTTCGATGGTTAATGTCTTGTTTTTTCTGACTCAACTTGCCTGGAAGCAAGCGCCACATGACTGAGCAACCCCATGCGTGCCCCCCCCCCCCAACCCTTCCACTCAACACTGTTGATTGGCATGGATGTCGTATACGTTTGTGTTCTGCTTGATCTTTCTGTGTATGCTTTGTAAAACCCGGCAGCATGCACGTCAGCCAGTCAAGTGTCAACAGCACACAGCATGGGGAAGGAAGCAAGGAGGGGGGGGGGGGGGAGGCACGCGGATGATGGAGGCGCGTGCTCACAAGTCAGCAACAATATATGCACAAGAAAGAAAGAAGCAAGAGCACAAGAGGGCAGGCGAGAACATGAACAAGCAATGGGAGATGCGGTCGTAACACAACACAACGGGCGAAGAAGCAAGCAAACGAATGCATAGAGATGGTTGTCGTTCGTGGAAAAGAAGAACAAGAGCAAAGATCGCCTACATCAAAGCAAAACGCGAGGTTGTTGCCTACAGCAGCAGCAGTCTATGATTGCTTGATTGCGCTGTGTGAGTGCTTAAGAAGCGTGTCTGCACGGCCCGTGCGCTGCCTGATTGTAATAACCACCGCAATCAGCGCAGCAAACACACACAGGCCTGCATTGACCAGCAGCGACACGCGGTAGCAGGCTGGCCCGAGGCAGTGCAGGGCGTGGTCGTGCCCGTGATCGGAGGTGACGTTGACAAAATGGTGGCGCTGCCGGTCGTCGGCCATGCCCCCAGCCATCAACGTGCTCAGCAGCTCAGATCCTGCACGCGCAGTGGTTGGCGTGGTGGTGGTGGTGAGGAGCAAGAGAAAAGATGTGTGTGTGTGTGTGTGTGTGTGGTTGGTGGATTGTTGACGAGAGCGCAAGCTTTGGTGAGAAATATGGGCATGGAAGAACCCAGCCAAGGCAAGGGCAAACCCCTGCGCAGTTAGGCAGAAAGATGAACAGATGGATGCACGCACCTGCTGCTGGGGCAAGGCCTTGCAAGCCGTAGTTGGCGCCAAAATGTACAACTCCAAACGCTTCAGCAGTGAGGGTGGGCACGAGGCAGAAGAACGACCCATAGGCAAGGCCCAGAAGCACGGCACCCAAATACAGGAGGTTGACGCTGGCGAACGCAAAGATGACCTGAAACCCGCGAAATGGATCGAATGCATGCCGGAACATCAAAGGTGCACGCACGCGCATGCAAGCACAGCAGTGGAGGGGGGTGGTGAATGGTAAGCGAAACAAACATGTTTGCACACACATAAACATGCACATCAAAGCACAGACAAAAGTGTGACTGAGATGGGAATGCGGTGTTCACCTGAACGATGGCCATGAGCAAGGCTGCCATGACCAGGAATGCCGGTCGAGGAAGGCGACGGGCGAAGGTGTCGGAGATGTGGCCACTAAACAGCCGCCCAAACGTGTTGCACACGGAAAACTGGTGTCGACATGTGACGGCGGGGGTGTGGGAGGGCAGGGGAGGGGAGAATTAGATTGGGATGAGATGGGGCGCGATTGGGGCACGTGGCATCCAATAATGCAATTATGGGTATGGTCGCGCACACAAGAGTACACACAGACCAGATCAGACACAGGCGCAGACACAGGTACAGACACAGGTACAGACACAGGTACAGACACACACACACACACACACACAGACAGACACACACACACACAGAAAGACACACACACACACACACACACAGACAGACACACACACACACACACACACACCAGACAGAAGTGCCGAAGCGCAATTGTTTTTCACTGTTACCCTCAAGCAACCACTTTTTCTGCCCTGCGGCTAGGTTCTTTTCAGTTCACTCAGGTATTGCGACTCTTCTCGCCAATGCGACGACGTGGACTTTCTTACGCACACGTACTTATTAGAGAGCCGTTACCGCACGTAAATCATTTATCCCCGTCGCGCGTAAGAACGCTTTCAGTGGCTGCTAGGAGGACATACGGCGCCGACGTGGTTTGTATTATCCAATCCTTAATCTAATTTGGCTGGTAACGGACTTTCAGATAGATAAACGGTGTGCCCCCAGACCGAAACCGAGATGCCCTGAACATAAGAGACAACGTGAGCCTGCAGGAGATACAATCCGCTTCCTCAATTTTGTTTTCACTTTCGGCTCGTGATAGGAAGAGAGGGGGTGCGAGTGTGTGTGTGTGTGTGTGTGTGTGTGTGTGTGTGTGTGTGTGTGTGTGTGTGTGTGTGTGTGTGTGTGTGTGTGTGTGTGTTAGGATGTGGATAAATGGAGGGCAATCAGCAGAGAAACAACACCCAAACTCAACACAAGAGGGCGCAAGCAAGCTTCAAGCAAGAAATGAGGTAGATACAACAATTCTTGTCCCCCCCCCACACACACACACACGTGCGTGCGTACCGATGGTGATGCGCAGGGGCTCGGCCGGTGGCGGCGTCGCGTCAGCAGGGGTGAGCGGGTGCATGGATGGCGGGAGGGACGTCTTGTCTGCCACGAAGAGGAGGCGTTGGAAGAACGTTGCGATGAGGCCCGTGCAGGACGTGACCAGCGCAAGGAAGAGGAGGAATTGCGGCAGGTGGCCCGAGTTGGCGCTGGGGAAGAAGCCCTTGAGGAAGACGGTGAAGATGCCGGAGCACAGGCCGAAGAAGCACACCAGCAAGCCAACGACCTGCCGAACATAGACAGGCAGACCGCAAGAAAAGGGTGCGTGTGTGCGTGTGTGCGGGTGTTTGCGTGTGTGTATGTGTGTATGTGTGTGTGTGCGTGCGTGTGTGTGTGTGCGGGGGGATACTGAGTGAGCGAAAGAGAGGGCGTGCAAAAGAGGGGAGCACGAGCAGCATTGAAGTGAGCAGCTGTCACATGAGAGCCTTGCCGCCAATATGACGCCAGTACAACAGTCCAAGGATCAAGTAGCAGGGTGTGTCGCTTGCGCAATACCTTGCCACGACTGTTTGGTCCAAAGTTCTTGACGCTCGTGTTCAAGGCCACGGTGTAGAAGAAGCTGATACCAGCGAAAGGAACCGCATGCCAGCGGGGAGGGAGGGGGAAGCCGTCAGTGCATGTGAGCCGGTACGTGTGTGTGTGTGTGAGCGAAAAGTGCACGCAAGTGTGTGTGTGTGTGTGTGTGTGTGTGCGAAAAGTGTATGCATGTGTGTGTGTATGTGACCAGCAAGTCCAATGTATTGGGGTGGCAGAAGTACTTTGTGGCCAAGTCATGGGCTTTCATCACAGTGTCAATGTCAAGCTTACCCTGATCCCTGGCCCACGACAAGGGCAAGGACGGTGATGAGCCACGTCTTGGCATAGTGCTGGTTGATGTGTTTGTATGTGCATGTGTATGTATGTGTATGCGTGTGCATGTATGTGTATGTGTGTGTGTGTGTGTGAGCTTGTTCAGGGAAGGGCTACACGACAACCAGCACAGCGATCAAGACGGCTTGGTTGGGGGTGGCACGAGTGCAAGCACGTCTGCGACTATGGGCTGCAACAGGCTGCGTCTGTTAACCACACAGACAGAGAGACAGAGAGACAGAGAGACAGAGAGACAGAGAGACAGAGAGACAGAGAGACAGACACACACACACGCAGACAGACAGACAGACAGACAGACACACACACACACACACACACACCTGGACGGCGAGCTTGATGCCAAAATAGCCGAGGAAGAGAAGCAATCCTGCGGCGATACCCGTGGGCTTTGGGCCAACGTGATCGTACAGGACACCACCAATAACGCCCAACCATGTCCCTGCATTGGTGTAGTTGTGTGTGGAGTGATCGGGAAGCGGCGGGTGAACATGCGTGGGTGATGATGTGCATGCTTGTTCAGGCAGCACTGATGGCTGCCACAAGCAACGAAACAGCAAGAGCCATCGCTGTGGATCGCAGCCATACAACAGCATCTTGCTAGCACCGAAGAGGCACAGACATACAGGCAGATACAGACACAGTGAACGAACTTTACACACATACACACAGACACACGCACACATTCACAGGCACAGACACATACACAGTGAGAGAAATTTACACACACACACACATTCACAGACCAACGCGCGCGCACACACACGTAACCATACAGACACAGTCATGTGTGCATTCAAGCATCCCCCCTCACAAGTCGCCCATGCGATCACCTGCGTTGAGGCCGGTGGCGACTGTGTTGAAGGATGAGATGCTGAGGTGCGCCTGGGCGCGCAAGCCATCACTCCATGCAGGGAGCAGGTACACGGTACCTGCACACAGCATCAGCACGCACCCAAACGCCAGTGTAATCCAGCGCTGGGTTCGCCAGCTCGCAAACACACCAACCATCGCTCCTGCTCCTGTAATGGCGTGATGTGATTGCCAGATCGCGTGATGTGATCTGACAACACTGACTGGCTGGCTGGAGAGTGGAAGAGCCGTGTGCGTGCTGCTTTGCTTGTTGTGTTGTGTTGTGTTGTTGTGTTGTGCTCCAAGATTCTCCACCACTGATATCAGTTTCGACTGAATTCAGTAGAGTTTCGGACTTGGGCAACGTGCGCAAAACAAACAGCAGAGTTGTTTTGGGAAAAAGCAAGCTGCAGTCCTGGCTGGCTGCCTGCAGATGCAACAAGCAAAGCGCAACGCTGCGGCCGCTGGCATTCATGTCTCCTCCTCTCGCTGAAATCCAAACAAGCAAACAAACTCCTTCAGCAAGGCGCGCAGATGGCAGGCCGTGCTGGGAAGGGGAAGCAGGTAACAGCCTCAGCTGCATGCTGGCGTGGAGTTGAGGCAGCCCTGGCTGCGGTCTTCCTGCTTGTTCTGCTGGCAGTCGCAGCACCGTCACCGGCAGCAGCAAGTGCGTGCGCCATGTTTTGAAGTAAAGGGTTTGCATTTTGATCGCACTGTGTGCTTGTAATGTCTGTGTGCCTACGTGCATGCGTGCACGCATGAGTGTCGTTGAGCGTATCCTTCTGAAGGGCTTGGCATGAGACTTGTCGAGCTCATGTCACTCATCGTGTCCCTCTGTGCTGGTTGTGATGTCTCCTCGGGAGCCCGAGCTTACTCCCCCATTTGGTTCCCCTCCCCTCGTCTTCATTTTCTCAACACCCTGAGCAGGCGAGTGGGTGCAATTCCAAGAGTACGAGTACATGCTCATCCCAGGAAAGCACAACCTGCAGAACGCAGTGAAAAAGTGCGCTGTCCTCGACGCTTACATTGCCCTGCCGCGCAGCGTGGAGGAAAACACCTTTTTCTACGGCCTCGTCCAGCTGTACGTCACTGCACTCACTGCACCACAGTGCTGCGAGCTCCGTTGTGACCGCGAAACAGGGCGTTATTTATTGCTCGAGGGGAAGGCGCTCTGCAAGTGTTCTCCTACGGCCTCGGCCTTGCCTGTCTTTGCCATCCTCCAAGTGAATGCGATCCCTGAAATGTTGTAACACCCCCCAACCACCCCCAACAATTCGCTCACAGGAATCGACTTGGAGGCAACAATCGCGTGATCATGGGGGGTGCAGACACGGCGGTGAGTGGCTGTGCCATGGCATGGCACGCACGGCACAGCAAACCAGCCACATGGTTACATGGTCGGATGGTCGCGTGGTTGTGCGGCCACCAGTGATTGACGTACCTTTCCCTCACACACTCTCTCGATCTCTCCACACGCATGCGTACATTGCATCACAGGTGGAAGGCCAGTTTCTTTCGCTGATTGATGGACAACCCCTTGAGTACGACGACTGGGGTCCCGGTCAGGTGAGGGCTTCTCCAATGATTGCTGCCCTGCGCAGCCTCGTCACTCAATCACGCTGGCGAGGTTCTTACCATGCTTGCTGCGAAGCGAAACATGCGCACCTTTTGAAGTTTGGGTCTCACACGTCTTCCTCACTTGCATACGTTGGACCCTTGCGCTGCACGTCTTGGGTCGGCGTTCATGGTGCTTTGCAGCCCGACAACTGGAAGGTGTGATGTCTTCACGCGACCGTGTGATGTGGCACACAACAGCCTTGGTTCTCTGTTGTGCATGTCAAGGGGATGAATGGCACTGCTTCCCTGTGCATATGGGTGTGTTCGGTTGGCCGCAGTCTGCAGTTGCGTGCATTCTCACACGTGTTTCCGTGTGTTTGACAATGACCATCTCTCGATCTGCTGCGTCGAACAGAACCGCGAAGATTGCATCACATTCAGAGAGTGAGTCGGAAAGCAGGCGCTGGCATGACAGCTCGGTTGCCCTGGTTTGTTAGCTCGTGTTGTCTTTGTCTTTGTTTTTCCTTATTTCTTGGAAGAAATAGCAGTATGTGCGTGTGTCCTCCCATCGCTCACACGAACACACCGGTTCTTTGCCGCAGGGAGCATTGGAACGATGCCAGTTGCACGTACACGCGCCGCGTGTTCTGTCAGCGGGACTCTCTGTCCGGTGAGTGCGCCTTCCAGCGCAGCTGTAATACATGCTCGCAAACACTTAAGGCGGGTGCCGTTGCCACAGTCTCCAATGGTGGTGGTGGTGGTGGTGGTGGTGGTGCTGTTGTTGTTGTTAGCAGTGGCGATGGCAGGTCCTGTGCGACGCTGCAAGGTTTATGCGGTGCTGCCACTGTTGTCTTGTTTCGTTTCGCATCGCCGTGGACGCTTTGTGCCCTTTGGAAGTGTTGCAAACGCCCACGAGTGGAACCCACCATCACCTCCATTGCACATGTGTGCATGTGTGGTTTCATTCCACTGCATTTGCGTGCAGGTCGATGGATCAAGGAAGGGGACAAGGAGTACTTCTTCAGCCCGGATATCTTGTTGTCCTTCAACGACGCCATTCTCTACTGCGCAGACTATTCTGCCACGCTCGCTGAGTACGTAGGCATGCAGAAGAAGAAGAATGCGAGTTTGGACCAGATGTGATGTGATATGATGCACGCGAGAACAAATGAGACATCGAGCTTTCGCTTCTCCAACTTGGCCTATTCTGCCACTTCCACACACACACACACACACACACACACACACACACACACACACACACACACACACACACACACACACACACACACACACACACACATGCTGTCGCGTTGATGTCCGTCTCACAACTGCGTTTTCGACGAATCGCGGCCATCAGGGCTCGAGATGCAAATGCAGTGCCGTTTGCTGCGCGGTTTGCATGGCACGGACCCACGGACGAAGTATGGCTTAACTTCAACGACACAGACAGCGACGGTGTGTGTGTGTGTGTGTGTGCGTGCGTGTGCGTGCGTGCGTGCGTGTGCGTGCGTGTGCGTGCGTGGGACTCGTTTTTGGCTCATGTTGCTTGCCTGTTGCGTTTGCGATGCTCCATCACCTTAACCACACACACACACACACACACACACACACACACACACACACACACACACACACACACACACACACACACACACACACACACACACACACACACACACACACACACACACACACACCCACAACGCGGCACACCCACATACATACACACACATACCCCATTTTCAGGCCCCTACCCTTTGCTGAGGATGGAGGGCAGACGACCCCCCACCTTGTGTCGCGGGCATTGCGCATTGCAGGGGGGCCTGAAACAAACATGGGTGGTGGTGCAACCGGGGTGGACCAGCAAAAAAAAAAAAAAAAAACCCGGCCATTTTATGTGGGGTTGCTTGTGTGGGTGTGTGTGGCTCCTTTTTTTGAGTGAACACCTGAAGTCTCTTTCCCCCCCCCTTTCTGCCTCC
>NW_004754931.1:1870225-1882156 GCF_000188695.1 Salpingoeca rosetta | reverse complement strand
CTCTGGGACGCGCAACAAACGGAGCATGTATTGATGTATCTCAGCACATGGTCACTGTTTCTGTCACTCTACACCACCGACATGTTTTCACGCCTGTCCTTCACTGTTTTGACCCAACTGCTATAGAGTGTGAGGAGGGCAAGTCCCAGGATTTGTCTGGACAATACAGCTGCAAAGACGGCGAGGTCGGTGCTCTGGGAGCCGGTTGCTTCTGCGCGTGTGCGTGTGTGTGTGTGTGTGTGTGTGTGTGTGTGTGTGTGTGTGTGTGTGTGTGTGTGTGTGTGTGTGTGTGTGTGTGTGTGTGTGTGTGGGTGTGTGTGTGTGTGCGTGTGTGTGTGTGTGTTTGTGTGGTTGCACGCGTGCTCGTCGTCGAGTCCATTCCAAAGCGAATGTTTATTGATGCTGGAGCTTCTTATCTCTGTCCTTTCGTCCTCGCTAGGTGTTCTGCCTTGACACGGGTTATGGCGAGAGTGTGCCGGTGACACCCACATCCGACCGCCTCTGCACACAGTGCCAGCCAGGTACGAATGAACTGTGCATTGTGCACAGGTGTTCCTGTAAATTGTCGCTGGTCTTCTCTGTCTCGTTTGAATTCACCACACACACATGTACACACATATGCACACACACACACACACATACACACATAGGAACACGGTGGACGACGACTGTGCTGCCAACTGGCGAAACGGTTGGTGTGTGCACAGCGTGCTCGTCAGGAACGTATCAGGACAAACCGGGACAGACCAACTGCATTTCCCAGCCATCGTGCGACCCAGGCACCTACATTCTCAGGGTGTGTGCGTGAGCGTTACAAGATGTTCATGTATGTGTGCATGTGTGTGTGTATGTGTGTGTATGTGTGTGTATGTGTGTGTATGTGTGTGTATGTGTGTGCATGTGTGTATGTGTGTGTATGTGTGTGTATGTGTGTGTATGTGTATGTGTGTGTGTGTATGTGTGTGCATGTGTGTGTATGTGTGTGTATGTGTGTGTATGTGTGTGCATGTGTGTGTATGTGTGTGTATGTGTGTACCACTCACATACACGCACCCCCCCCGCATTGCTCCGCGATTGTCGAGCAGGAGGACGTCTCGTTTAAGCGCGAGTGCCGCGCATGCAATGGCGTCACAGAGTACCAGGACGAGGTAACATAACACAAGAGAGAGAGAGAGAGAGAGAGAGAGAGAGAGAGAGAGAGAGAGAGAGAGAGAGAGAGAGAGAGAGAGTGTGTGTGTGTGTGTGTGTGTGTGCGTGTGTGTGTGTGTGTGTGTGTGCGTGTGTGAGTTGGGTGCGGCAACGTGTGTGTTTTCGTGCGCTCATATCTGTGTGTGTGTGTGTGTGTGAGCAGTCAAACCAGTACGAGTGCAAGCGCGTGACGGTGTGCACGTCCTCGGAGTACGAGGTGGAGCCGCCAACAGCAGAGCTGGACCGCCGCTGCAGATCATGCGAGCTCGGCATCACCTTCCTCGATGCCGTAAGTGGTGACCTTGCGTGTGCAACTGTACACAATTGCGTTTCATGCGTTGCGAGAGCCGTTTGCACCGTTGCATGTGTGGTGTTTCTGTGGTGCAAACTTTGAAACACCGCCCACACCGATCCATCTATCCACTTCTCCATTTACTTCTCCATTTACTTCTCCATTTACTTCTCCATGAACTTCTCCATGAACTTCTCCATTCACTGATCCAAATATCACACCTGCTCCAATTATTTGCAGGCACTGCAACAATGTCAGCCCGTCACAGAGTGTGCACCAGGAACAGTTGAATCCGAGGAACCGACACTCGTTTCCGACAGGGAGTGTCGTGCTGGTGCGTTGTCATTGATTTATTCCTGTGTGGATTAAGGACAAGCACGTCAAGAATGCTGTCTGGCGCCATCACATGCAAAGCACACACTGAAGTGAAATCAACTCTTTTACAACCACCCAACACACACATACACATACTCACACACACATCACTGCGCACGCACATGTTTGCAGAGACATTCGCGTGCACAGACGGGCAGCAGGACGGAGATGGCCCCACGTGCGCGTGCAGCGTTGACCACTGTCACACCTGCACGAAACAGCCGCTCTCCGAGGACAAATACGGCGCCATTCTCCTGCAGGTCAACCGCCATCCCCAGCTCTCCACGCTCGTGCGCCCATGCCAGCAACTCGGCCCACAAGGTGTGTTTGTTTGGTTGCGCGTGCGTGCACGCTTGTGTGCTCATGTGCAGCCGTACCGCTTACCCATGTGGTCATCTTTGATATGCCAAACCAACGCAACTTGCAGATGATTACGTTGCGGGCTGTGTGACTGAATGTCGCAATGAAACGGATTGCACTGCGTTCTTTGTCGGTGTCAGCGGTGCCGAGGAAGGCATCTGCTGCCTCTACTCGTCCTTCTCCGCCATTGGATCGTACGTACATGGCAGTATGGTGTGCGTGTGTGCTGTGTGCCTGAGTTGCCTTGTGTCTGTTGCCATTGTGTCGTTTGGGGTGCGATGTGGGCATGCTGCGCACACCTTAATGTGGTATCGTGCACACACACACACACACACGCACACACACACACACACACGCACACACGCACACACACACGCACACACACACGCACACACACACGCACACACACACGCACACGCACACGCACACACACACACACGCATACGCACACACACACGCACACACGCACACACACACGCACGCATACGCACACACACACACGCACGCACATACTCACTCGTCACTCGTTCTCCACACTCTTCTGCAACCGCATTTCACTCGACTGTCACACCAGGTACAACCGGCCCGGTGGTTCATTTTACGCACTCTCACAGTGCGATGTGTGTGATGATGGCTACTTCAAGTCAGGCATCGGCTGTCGAAGTGAGTGCTCACCCGTAATGTCTGTGATTGTGAGGTGTTGCATTGCCCGTTGTGTGACGCGAAGAGTTTCTTCCCTTCCCTGACACACACGCATGCCAAAACATTTCCACATGCAAGAACACACAGGCTCTCAACCATTGGCTCTGGCTCCACTAACTCGCACTTGTGCACACACCCATTTGCTCATTTACACGTCCTTTCCTTCACATCACCCCCTCTTTCGCAGAGTTGTCTGTACCGCCAAGCGTGGGACAAGCGGAGCAGGCAATCACGCTGCCGCTCACAGCGACGTTGGGCACGGAGGTTGCTCGTGTAAACGCAACGGTGGAAGCGGGCTATGGGCCCCTTTCCTTTACGCCGACGCGACCGAGCGAGGTGTTTGCAGTGAACGCGTCGACTGGCGTTGTCACGCTAATGCAGCCGCTGGCCGTCGCCTCCGCCATCTCGATCACCATCGCAGGTATGCTGCCGTGCTTTGCCGCAATGCGCAACAAGCGCGCGTTCGTGATTGTGTGTGTGTGCGTGTGCGTGTGCGTGTGTGCGCGTGCGTGTGCGTGCGTGTGCGTGCGTGCGCGTGCAAATTCGTGATTGTGCGTGCGTGTGCGTGCGTGCGCGTGCAAATTCGTGATTGTGCGTGCGTGTGCGTGTGTGCGTGCGTGCGCGTGTGCGCGCGTGCGTGCGCGTGCAAATTCGTGTGTGCGCCGCTGCCCTTTTCATGGTGGTGATAGTTTCCATCAGGCTCTTATGGGTTCTCGCTTGACTCAGCTCACTCACCACCCTCTCGTGTTTGTTACTCTGCGTCTCCCCACGCACTGCAGTTGCGGATGCGCGGGAGGAGTGTTTTGCGTTGAACGAGGCGGGCACCGATGTCACTATCACTGCAGGAGGATGCGTCTCACACACCACCTTGAACATTCAGGTGCGTGTGTGCTCTCATAACCCTATAACCATCATAAGCAGTTTGACGTGACGAGCTTGCTTCGTTCTTTGTTTTCCCCTGCGTCAATGACACATGTCCCTTTTCCGCTGCAGCTCTGCTTCTTCTTTGCGTGCAGCTCAACAACATCCACACTCACAATCAACAGCACCGCCAACGGCGACACCTACAACCTTACACTGTGACTGCTCACCAACAACTTTACACACTACCCACCACCTTCACCACCGCGACCTCACATTGTTTGCCTTTGTGTCGCACCAAACAGATTGCAGTGTTTATTGACTGCCCCAAGGACGAGAGCTACTACCTGGCGCCGGAACTGGATGCGCTTGAGGTGTCGTGGACACCACCGCGCCTGCCGTCCTTCCTCTCCCTCGACGTACACAACAACACACCCGCTCCACCCGTCTCCTTTGGCGAGGGCATCCACACGGTCGAGTACATCGCGGGTCCGCTGGACGTTGGCGGCAACCTGCAGTGCGTGTTTGACGTTGCGCTCCGCTACGGCTTCTCCATCCTCGTGGAGAGCATTGGCCACGCCACCAGCGGCCCGCTGCTGCAGGACTTTCTGCTCGCCGACGCCAACCTGGTTGATGGCGGTGCTCGCCCGCGCGGCTTCAGCGGCGACATCATCTCCCGCCCACTCGCCATTGGCCTGCAGTCCAAGCCAGGCCTCCCCTTCACCATCTTCACACGCAACAGCGTCCAGGGCCGGGTTGTCGTGCAGCTGCAGTGGTGCACGAGCGGTAGCGTGCCGAGCGACCCGGCCGCGTTTGTGAACGGCACCACCACCGTCAAGCTGCTGCAGCCAAGCGACCCGCTCCTGTCGGCGTCTCTTGTGTTCACCGATCGCGGGTCTGGCGTGACAGACGATGGCCGCTGCTTCCGTATCGCTGCGGAATCCTCGCCCGTTGCAGGCACGCTCTCGTTCTCGGGGGTGGACATTGCGTTCACGTACACCGGTCCCGCGCGCGCCCGCCGCTCGCCGTCATCGCCCAGCGTCACCATCAGGGACTATGCCCCACGCGAGCCAAACTTTGTTGTGGTGCAGTTTGGCACCGAGGACGGGTCGCCACTTGACGACAACAGCGGCCCGTTCCTGTCGCAGGAGGACACCATCGCCCCACGCTGGCTCAACTGCCCAACCGCACCCGTGGTCGCGCACGCACTGCCGGGTGAGGCAACTGCCGTGGCCGATTGGGAGGAGCTGGTGGCTGTCGACAACGTGCAGGTGGTGGAGACGCATGCGACACACATGCCGGGCGACAGCTTCTCTGTCGTGCAGTCCCCACACACGGTCACATACACGGCATCGGATGGCACGCTATCCACGGAGTGCACGTTCCAGGTGGAGGTCACCTTCGATCCCATCACCGCTGATGTCGTGGCCACCTCGGATGCCGTCTTCTCCGTCTCTCACCAGGTCCTGCCGCTGCTGCACACGCAGACCTTCACCCACCACCTGATTGGCGGACCAAACGACACGTCCCTTGCGTCATTCACACTGGACGCCGCGTTTGTCACTGCCATCCGCTTCACGGTGCTGCCGCCGCCTGGGGAACACTTCTTTGTGCGAACGGTGGCAGGCGCCGAGCGCGGCCAGCTGGAGGTCGACTTTGTGTTTTCCGTCGCCGGTGCATCTGTCGCCCTCGATTCGCTCGCGTTTGATGATGACGCGGTTGTGGCGTATGAGCTGGGCCAGTTTGCGCTGGACACGACACCGGCTGCTGATGGCTTGGATGCCGACGAGCTACAGGACTCCCTGGCACCCAAGGGCACCATCGACCACGCCCACGTGCTCGTGGATGGCAGTGCAGGCGTGATTGTCGTGCGCGGAACAGCAACAGACACGTTCAGACGCGGGTTCTCCTTTGGTACGATGTCGTTGCAGGTGTCGTTCCCGCTGGGCCGCAACTTCACCTCCCTCGCGCAGGCATTGACGGGCAGTGGCGGTGGTGGTGGTGGCAGCGCTGCTGCGACTACACCGGCCATGGCGCTTGGGACCAACACCACGACGACGACAACAACGACACCAACAGTGCCGACCATGACAGCATCAATGCCAATGACGACGGCGGCAAATAGCTCAAACACAACAGCGACTGGAGGCGTGGCGAGCTCAGCAACAACAGCCGTGCCGTCAACAAGTACAGCTACTGCCGCTGCCGAGACGCTGCCCTTTCTCATGCAGAGCGGGTCCTTCTTGGGCTTCAAGGTGTTTTTACCTGCGAATGACCCCGATGATCCGAGAGGCTTCCTGTCGCTCCTGGATACGCAGGCGCCGTTTTTCCGCCGCTGCCCCTTCAGTCTCCACCGCGACATTGACGTGGTGCTGGCCACCGTCCCCAGAGAACCGCATGCCATCGCCAACTGGACGCTGCCCGTTGTTGACGACAACCGCGGGCGTGACCAGCTCACCCTGACGTCCAACGTACCTGCTGGCGGCGTGTTTGCACTGCAGGCGCCGGGCGATGCGCCATACGCCGTGCAGTACACGGTGGCGGACCTGTTTGGCAACACGGCCACGTGCGACTTTTTCGTTGCTGTGCGTGACTTTGAGGCGCCGCGTGTGCTTGTGGTGGACGATGTGGTGGTTACACTTCCATCTGCGCCATACTCCCCTGGGCACGCCGTGCTGGCCACGGTGACCCCAGAACAGGTGCGAGCCGCCACCAACACCACAGACAACAGCGGCGCATTCACGTGGACGGCGCCCGCCACGGCCCTTGCCCTGGGCACGGGCGAGACTGACGTGATGGTGGAAGCAGAGGACGAGTGGGGGAACAAAGGCAGCGCTGTGGTGCGTGTGCGTGTCCTTGACACCACACCGCCCACGCTGTTCTGCAATGACCCTTCCCCTGTGGTGACGCCCGGCGTGCAAGCGGAGGCAGCGGCGGTTAACTTCACTGCGCCATCGTATGTGGACAACGTTCCCACAGCGGCCACCCTGACATACTCGCATGCGCCAGGAAGCCTGTTTCCTGTCGGCACGACACACGTGAACGTGACGGCAACAGATGCCAGCGGCAACGCCGCATTGTGCGTGCTGGCAGTGGAGGTGATCCCCTTCCAGGCCGCCACGGCCCCGGACAACACCAACATCGTGGCGGGCGCCTCTGGCGGCGGCGCCTTCTTGCTTGTGCTGCTTGCTGTGTTTGCCGCGCTGTACTACCGGCAGCGCAAGCGCATGCGGCGCCCGCAGAACTGGGACGAAATCTTCGAGATGATTGAGCAGTTCAAGGGGCGGAAGGACGGCAGCGACGGGCCCGTGGTCCCGCGCGAGCTGAACCGCGCCAACATCAAGCTGCTGGAGGAGCTTGGCAAGGGCGCGTTTGGCATCGTGTACAAAGGCCTGCTGACGGAGGCACCGATCCCGGGCTACCTCGTGGCGTGCAAGAGCCTGCACGCCAAGGCAACCGCTTCCGAGCGCATCGAGTTGATGGAGGAGGCAGCCGTGGTGGCGCAGTTTGACCACCCAAACGTGCTGCAACTCATCGGCGTCGTGTCTGTGGGCAAGCCCGTGCTGGTGGTGCTGGAGTTTATGGAGTACGGCAGCTTGCGCTCGTATGTGCAAGACAACGACGTGGACGAGGCCACGCGGCTGTTGTTCGCTGGCGACTGCGCCGAGGGCCTCAACCACGTGCACAGCAAAGGGTTTGTGCATCGTGACATTGCTGCGCGCAACATCCTCGTCTCCAGCGAGCGGCGGTGCAAGGTTGCAGATTTTGGGCTGGCGCGCGACACGGAGGAGAGCGACTACTACCGCTCGCGTGGTGGCCAGCTTCCCGTTCGCTGGTCCGCGCCTGAGGCCCTCGAGGATCGCAAGGTCAGCACAAGGGGAAGTAGTGGGTTGGGGATATTGGGGGAGAGAAAGGAATCGGATGCCCTTGGATTGAGCTGTACGCGTTATGTTTGTTTGTTTGTGTGTGTGTGCGTGTATGTGTGCGTGTGTCTGCTGCAGATTTGAAGCTAGTTGTTGCTGTCCCTCACGCTTTGTTGCGGTACCTGGTTGTGTTTTTCCCCACAGTTCACGCGGGCGACCGATGTTTGGTCCTTTGGAATTTTGTGTCACGAGATCTGGACACGCGGCAAGATGCCGTATGACGGCTGGGGAAACCAGAAGGTGCGCTTGTCACAGAAAGATGGTGGCTTCAGTGGAAGCAGCTTGACACACACACGCACATGCACATGTACATGTACATGGACATGGACATGGACATGGACATGGACATGGAGACGCAGACATACACACGCGCGCGCACAGACACACACACACACACACAGTACACAGACACAGTACTCACACACACACACACACACTGCCGTACGCTTGAGACCCATTGTGTCAGCGCTCGTTCACGCTGTTTTGTTTTGCGTGTATGCATGCAGGTCTGGGTGATGGTGTGCGACGGGTACCGTCTGCCCAAGGCCGAGACGTGCCGTGATGTGGTGTATGAGCAGCTGCTGGCGTGCTGGCACGCTGAGGCAGAGAGGCGGCCGAGTCTTGCTGATCTGGCGGCCTTCTTCCGCGATGAGTACGAGGCCTACACCGGCGAGTCGTTGCAGCCCAAAGACGAATACCTGGCCATCGGCGACACCCCACACAGCGGCACAAAGAAGCCACGCAGATCCCTCAGTGGGACACTGGGAACGCTGCTCAGCGGCTTCCGTCGTCGCTCGTCACAAGCTGGCATGGTCCACAATCCAGTCTACCAGGTGTGTGTGTGTGTGTGTGTGTGTGTGTGTGTGTGTGTGTGTGTGTGTGTGTGTGTGTGTGTGTGTGTGTGTGTGTGTGTGTGTGTGTCGGGGAGGGTTTAGCGTTGTCTATTTGCGGGTATGTGTGTGTATGTGTGCGGGGCGTCCCATGCCATCTTGGTTCTTGTTGGAACGTACAGACACTAGCTCACGCGTGCCGTGTGTCTGCTTCCTGTTCGTGCCCATCTCCACATCTACTTTGCATGAATTGCCTCTTAGGATGTTGAGATGTCACAGCTGGTTGAGGTGGCCGAGGAGGACGGTGATGGCTCTTGCCGACGTAACCAGGACCCACACCAGCTGTACGACATGGGTGATGGTGGCGATGCTGATGCTGCTGGCAACATTAGCATCGACAGTGATGATGATGGCCGTGATGATGGCGATGAAGCGAGGCAGTTGTATGATCTGGGAGACGTGGATGAAGGCGTGGGGCAGACTGCACTCACCACCAACGCTGCAAGCAGCCGGAGCGGCAGCACAAGCACCAGCGATAGAGACAGCGTTGACGACATGCCGCAAGGATTTGGCGACACCTTTGAGGAGCCCGTCACGCAGCAGGTGACGCCGACGAAGCGAAAGCACCGGGGAACCTCCGTTGTGGACGAGCACCCATTTGGCTTCAGCGACAGCAGCGCAAACGAGGATAATTTGCACAGCGACGACGACCTGCTGCTGTACGGCAATGTGGACACGCACCACAGACAGCGCGATGGCGACAGTGGTGGTGACGCGACAGCGGCAACAAACACGACCGCGCCCATCGCAGCCAGCGACGTTGGGCGGCGCGTGCGCGTACAAGGGTATGAGTGCCTGGGCACGATTGCTTTCGTGGGCAAGCACGCTACCAAGGGCACAGACCGCGTTGGTGTCATCTTGGACCTCCCTCGCGGGTTGAACAACGGTACCGTGGGTGGTGTGCAGTACTTTTCGTGTGAGCACAACAAGGGCATTCTGTGCGTTCCTGCCAAAGTGTCCCTGATGGATGACTGTTCGTGAGTGTCGTTAGTGTGGGTGGCTGAATGAGAATGTAGGTGTACGTTCGAGGTGTGTGTGCGTGCGCGAGTGTGTGTAGGTGTGTGCGTGTGTGTGTGTGTGTGTGCGTGCGTGTGTGTGTGCTTGAGGAAGAGAGTTGGGGAACGGTGGCGTGAGCAATGGTTTTGCGTTTGCTCGAGTTACATGGCACTTCTTCTGTTGACTCATTGTTCTTTTCCCTCTTGGTTACACCGTGTCATTGGACGCAGTTCTGTCGTCCTCTCTGTTATCCTTTCATTTATGAGACGCCTTTCTTGCTTGTTGTGTTTGGTCTGAGTTCTTGCGTTGATGACGCTTGCTTGGAGAGTGAAGTGGTGTGATGATAGTGATGTGGTGGAGCCTTGCGTCGTCGTGAAGCGTGTGCCGTGGCTTGATGTGTGCTGCTGCTGCCACTGGTTTGGTCAACAGTGCAATCAAGTCGCAAGCAAACATGCTTTCTTTATTGATTGCTGTGTAACGGGTGTTTGGTCAAGCAATGAGTTCATTCCAGTGACAAAAAGGATGCGGATGGGAATCATGATAGGAACATCTGCACAACAAGGTTTCATAACACAACGAGCCAGGTGTACAACTCGCAACACTGACGACTCAGCATGCGCTGGCAGGAGTCGATTGCTGTCGCTTTCCAACTGTCTCGTAAGGTGGTGATGAATTCTTGATGTCGTAGTCGCCTGCATCCCAGTCGTGTGCATGCATTCTTCCACCATCGCTTTCTTGGTGTCCAACATCGTACACGGTTGCGTTCCATTGGTGAAGTCCTGCAACAAGCAAAGTGCACCGAATGGGAAACCACAGTCAAGGAGCGTGGGGTAAATGGGTGAGTGCACGAACACGCGATCAACACAGACAACACACATGTGGCATCACTCTTCGTCAAGCACGTGGTGCGACAAGTGCACAAGCGCACGTACATAAGCACAGACACACACATGCACACAGACAGACAGACAGACACACACACAGCCAGATAGACAGACAGACAGACTCACTCACATACATGCACATATGGTGAACCTCACCCCGCACGTCGCTCCCGTCACTCATCGTTGAGTGCCGTCTGCCCGGTCGCCGCCCTCCAAGCCCAACATGCGTCTCGCGCATGTTCACATTGGGATAGACCGCCTCAACCACGTCGTAATCGCCCTCGCCAGAAGACCGCACGGTCACTGGTATGGGATTCTCTGCATATGCTTGCGGGCCTTCTTTGACAACGGCAACACGCCGCTTGCTTCGACACCGCCACCGCACAATCACCACAACAACAATGATGAGCATGACCACACCACCGACTGCGCCGCCCACGATCACTGCAATGGGCACAGCCGTCGTCGAGTTGGTCGACGCGGAGCGGTCGCCGTTGGGGCCATCCACCTGGTCGCACGGCTGCAGCGACGTGCAGTCAAAGTTCTCGTAGCAAAAGTCGGTTGACCCAATCGGCACGCGGGGGCACTGGCAGAACTGCTGGCCGCTGGCAGTGAACGCGCACACGCCGCCGTTCTGGCACAGAGTGCAGTCCGAGACAGTAAACTGGTCTGGCACGGTAAAGGTGACGGTGGCAGCAGCGGTGGTGGAGACAGAGGCGTCGCCGCGGGGGAAAGGAACCTCGTCGCAGGGGCTCAGGTTGGTGCAGCGGGCATCCTCGTAGCAGCGCTCAACACCGCCCTGGCGCACGCGCGGGCACTCGCACGTCAGCTGGGCCGGACGACGTCACAACGCACGTCCCGCCGTTCTCGCACTGCGAGCAGTCGTCGATGACGTCGCTGTCCGGAACCGTGTACGGCACCTCAGGGCGGGTGGCAGGCGTGGACGTGCTGGAGCCCGTGGCATCGCCACGAGGGAACGGCACCTGGTCACAGGGGAGCTGCGAGGTGCAGTCGGCGTTCTCGTAGCACAGCTCGAAGCGGCCCTGCTGCACGCGTGGGCAGTCGCACGTCACCTGGCCAGTGGGTGTCCTCACACACGTTCCGCCGTTCTGGCACTGGGAGCAGTCGTTGATCTCGTCATCGTCGGGAACCGTGAACGTCACAGTGGCCAGCGGCGATGTCGTCGTGGTTGTGGTCGTCGTCGTCGTCGTTGTCGTGGTGGTGGTCGTGGCTGCCGTGGTCGTGGACAAGGTGGTGGTGGTCGTGGTGGTGGTTGTGGTGGTGCTCCCGTCCACGCACTCAAAGTTGGTGTCGTCGACGCGGCGGCAAAACTGGCCCTCAGAGCAGGGCGAACCATCGCACGGGTTGAGCGTGGTGGTGGTGGTGGTGGTGGTGGTGGTGGTTGTGGTTGTGGTGGTTGTGGTTTTTGTTGTTGTTGTGGTCGTTGTCGTGGTCGTGGA
>NW_004754931.1:1858840-1870125 GCF_000188695.1 Salpingoeca rosetta | reverse complement strand
CCGTCATGCAGGGCGTGTCGTCGCACGGCGTCCACCTCGCCAGTCGTCACCACCAAAGAAGTTGGCGCACATGCACTTGCGCTCGGGCAGGCCTTGGTTGCTCACGCCCTGCGAGCACACGCCATCGTTGACGCAAGGGAAGGCCTCGCACAGGTCTGGGGTGCAGTTGGGCGGCGTGGCGCCCTCGTCCGCGCATGTGCAGGACGCGTCGTCGCTCGGGCACACGCCCGTGAGCGTAATCTGCACGTGGGCCGTGGACGTGAGGTTGCGGTTGCCGCGCGTGGGCGCATCCGACGCCTCCACAAGCAAGTCAAAGAAGGTGGGGCCATCCGTGGGCAGGCGCGAGTCCAGCACGAGCTGGCAGTCGTCGATGCGGAAGAGGCCCTTGGGGGAGGAGAGGAGCTTGCAGGACACGGCGTCGCCATCGGGGTCTGTCACGCCAAGGTCCACCACGGTGGTGTCAATCTGCGTGGCCACGGAGAGGAGGACATCAAAGATGTCCATGGCAAACTCGGGCGGGTCGCGGTTGGTGGGCAGCACGTTGACGACGACGCGGGTGCGCGACAGCACGCCGACTTGGTCGGCAATCTCCAGCATGAGGGTGAACATCTGCCCGCCGAGCTCCGTGGTGGAGGACTGCGCAACAATGTTGCAGCCGGTGGCGCCGCTCGTGGCGGCGGCGACGGTGAATGGGGTGCCAGGGGTGGTGAGGCGGCACTCAAACGTGTTCTTGCGGCTATCATCGACGACGGGGGCAAAGCCGACGGGGCCAATGTCGCCGGCGAAGATGGTCAGCTCCGGCAGCTGGTCCGACTCAAAGACGGGGAGGTCGTCGCGGTCCTGCACGGTGACGCGGATGGTGGCCGGGTCAGACACGGCGCCGCCAAGGTCCGTGGCCACGACAGTAATGTCGAGCACGGGGTTGGTGAGCTCCTCAAAGTCGACGGGCTTCTCCAGGGTGAAGTCGCCAGTGACCTCGTCGAGGGCAAACAGGCCGAGCTCGTTGCCGCCGGTGATGGAGTAACGCACCTCGGCGTTGTCGCCCGTGTCGTCGTCCGTGGCGGAGATGGTCACCAGAACAGTGCCCACGGCGCGGCGGCGGCGGGCGGGGCGCTCGCGGAGGGTTTCGGGCAGGTTGACCTCGTACAGCGACTGGCTGAACACTGGCACGTTGTCGTTGACGTCGGTGACTTCGATGAAGAGGGTGGTGTTGCCTGTGCGGGTCGGCGTCCCACCATCCCGTGCCTCAATCACAAGCGTGTGGGTCCTGTTGCGTTCGTAGTCAAGCTGCGTGGCAACAGAGACCCTGCCCTCACCGCTGACGGTGGCAATCTGGAAGATGCCATCCGGGTCACCGCCAATGATGAAGTACGTCACGCGGCTGTTCTGCGTCGAGACGTCGACGTCCACCGCCTCCACAGACGCAAACGTCACGTCCGCCTCGAGATCCTCAGCCACCTTCATCGTGTACAGGTCCTGGTTGAAGACGGGCGAGTTGTCGTTGACGTCCGTGATGGCGATGAGGATGCGGCCCGTGGTCGAGTCCACGCCATCTGAGACAGACACGGTGATGTCGTCGTAGGTGGTGGTGCCAAAGTCTGCGTCGAGCGGAAGGCGCGACGTGACCACACCCGTGTTACGGTCGATTTTGAACGCGGCAGAGCCACTCCCAGACAGCGTGTACTGGAGGGTCTGCCCCGCATCGGGGTCTGTTGCAGTGACGGTGCCAACGGTTGATGTTGGGTCGTTAGTTTCGGGAACGTTGAAGATGTACAGTTCAATAAAGGGGGTGCCCTGGAAGGTGGGCGGTGTGTTCTGCGCCACCGCCACTCCGAGTAACAAGGATGCGAGCAGCAGCCCCGCGGTCACAAGCATCCCGGTGCATGCCGGTGATGGGTGGCGGCGGCGGGGGCTGCGGGCGAGTGCCCGGCCAAGTGGGCGCGCCATCAACACGGTCGGCGATGCTTCTCGCCGGTGAGTGTTTTCTGGCAGTGCGCGAGCAGGCGCGTGCGGCCTCCTTGTGCTGTGCTGCTGTTTGTCTTGTGAGTTGTTTGTGTTGGTCGTTACAAACAAATGATGTGTGGATGGATGTTCGGGATGTGCGGTCGCTGTGTTGATGAAACGAGGGCGGAACGGAAGGTAACAGTGGCGCCTCAGAACCACTTGTCAGAAGAGGAAGAGGAAGGTCAGTATACACAGGCACACACGTTCTGGTGTGCGTGTGGGGGTAATAGGCCTTCAACCACACAGAAGACGCGAAGAAGCCGGCGTGGCAAAACTGTGGTGGGTTGTTTGTTTTGTTGTCTTGCTTGGGAAAAGCGCAAACCACATCCTCCAGCCATGTAAAACAATCAAAATGGCCACCTCTGTCCTTGCTGTCCTTCTTGCCGTTTTGGCGCTCCTGTCCGGTGGTGCGCTGCCACGGACGTGCTTTGCGGCTGCACCATGCACGCCCGCACCGTGCGTGACCTATGACGCGAGCGGCACGCTCATTGGTGGTGAATCGACGCTCACCATCGAGTGGAACGTCGAAGCAGGCCTCCCAAACATCTTCATTGTCCTGGGGAGCTTGGACCAAGACGGCGGTACAGTGCAACGGTTCCTCTCGGGCGAGGTTGTTCTCAACCATACCCTCGCCAGCCCAGCCACCACTGGCTCTTACAACTGGGATATCCCGTACATCGCAGAGGACAACTTGCAAATCCTGCTGCAGATTGCACCAGACAACACCAGGGCCAGCTCCTTTGTCAGCGGCGACACCTTCTCCACTGAATGTGAGTCGGATCGACGTCAAAGACGTGTGTGAATGTGTGTGTGTGTGCGTGTGTGTGCGTGCGTGGCAGAGTAAAGGTCACGTGTTGCATCTTTCAGTAACGTGCACGCACGTCCGCACAGCATTTGACTTGCCTCTCACCATCCTCGTCCCGGTCTTCCAACTCTCTGCTGCTGGCAGTTCCACCATTCGCCGTTACAAGTCCGCGTGCGTACTCGTTCTTGATCCCTGGCGAAGATGTAACTATCAAATGGCAGGTATGCACCCGGTGGTATCTTCACGCTGTTACATGTCACCAGTGCGGCTCGCCTAGCGCGCTATCTCTCTCTCTCTCTCGTTTCATGCCTGGCATTTGTCTCCTCTCACCCACCACTGACGAAAGCACTCTCTCCTCAAACCTTGAACACGTGTATTCTGATGCCTTGACAGAACTTTGATGGGAATGATGTGAAGATTCAATTGGTGTTTCGCACGTCCGAGGGCGATCTTGCGTACCCCTACTCATTATTTGGGGATGAAAGCACGCCAAATTCTGGATCTGCTACATACACGGTCCCTTCAATCGCCAACAACTATCCTCAACCACTTCTGTACACGCACAACATCTATGTGAAAGAAGTCGACGGCGGAACGGACGACTTCTTCCTCGGACCCCTCTTCGTTCCAGGTGTGTGGATCACGAAGCTTCACGCATGACTTGATGCTATCACTGGCAGCTGCCTCCATGCAAGTGTAGTTAAACTCCTCTTGTTATAATCATCGCCTGACGCTGCTTGCTATTGCGCCTGCAGCCGTCGGATATAGTTTTGCAGGATCGGTCGGCACCACTGGTCGTGCAGTTCAAGGAACCAACATTACCGTGGCCTATACCATCGTCAACTTTGCCGATGAGGAGGTTGCCGTCGCTGTCAGCAATGCGATGTCGGGTGAACACATCATTGGAGCTGTGCAAAATGGATTCACGTTCGACGAATCACCAGCGTCAACACCTTACTCTGCCGCCGTTGGAATCTTGGTAAGTTGTCACGTCACAACGTCCCACGTTGAGCCAATGAAGTTGCTTTGATTGTGATAGTTTGGCTACAACACCCACAAGGGTGCCCATATGATTTCCTTGTTTGCAGGAAGCCCTTCTAGCCCTTGTCTACACCCTCACTCCAATCACACTGCACCCAACACCAATACCCTCATGTTCTTGCTGCCACCCGGCTCGGCAATAACGCACGTTGGCAGCTGAACAGACGAGCGCCCACGGGCACTGTGACTGTTCGGCTGTATGTGGAGCGGGTGCCGGCCATCTCGGCGTCGCGCCAGATCACGGTGCTGCCGCCCTGTGAGCCGGGCACCTTCTACAACGACACAGACGTGACGTGCAACGCGTGCCCTCCCGACACGTTCACAGACACCATCAACCAGGACGCATGCCAGCCACACTCGACGTGCCCTGATGGCTGGGTTGTGGCCGCAGCCGGCACCAGCACCGCAGACACCCTGTGCGTCGACCCAGCCATCACCCTGCCCATCAGAATGGCAGCTGCAGCACCACCCGGTCTCCTCGTTGCAGCTTCACCCTCAGACACAACCTCCGTCAGCGATAACACGACAGTCACGTCGCGCTCGCTGCTCACAGTCGCTGCGCGTGATTCTCCCGTGTCCATCCACTCAGCGCTCGGCGACAAGCAGGCAACAGCCTCCATCACAGGCACCGCCATCACAACAACTGCACCAACAGCCACGCGCGTACGTGCTGTGCTGCTGGGCGAGCCCGGCCTTTCCCACAGCCGCCAGCCATCGCAGCCCGCAGTCGTGCTGCCCCATGACGCGGCGGTGAAGGTGCTGCTGTTTGCACTAGATGGCCGCGGCCTCGCCATGCAAGATGCAGAGTGCCACGTGCGCATTGAGGACAACGCACAGCAGCTCACGGCCGTCACAGCCATGTGCACCACGTCCTCATCGTCACCCACGCCGTCGTGCACAGCAACACTGACGCTGCCTTCCTCCTACTTCACGGCCGTGGCACGAGATCACGCTGACCGCCGGTCCAAACGCGACAGCAGCAGCAGAAGAAACAGCAGACGTAGCAGCCACGTTGCAGACAGCGCAGCGCGTGGAGCGACCCGAACCCCTCACTGGCGATGTGTTGGCCGTGTTCCCACAGCGACCACTGCCACGATCCAAGACCTTCACGCTCACCGTCTCTGCGCATGGCGGTGCACGACCACTCAGCTCGTGGCAGCTGCGTGTCACGTCCCTAGACGCCAACACTCTGCAGGTCCAGTCCGTCACGGGCGGCAGTGGATGGACGGTGACTGCATCGTCGCTGCCCTCGCGTGATGTTGCTGTGCTTGGCGTTCGCGCCATCGAGCAGGGTGGTGGTGGTGGTAGTGCTGGTGCTGAGGAGAGTGCGCTGTTCACGGCAGATGTGCTGGTCGGTGCAATGGCTGCGCGTGACGTCGTGTTGAACGTTAGTGTTGTGGAGGCGTTTGATTCGAGCGGACAGCCAGTCCTCTCGGGCACGGCGCCGCTGGTTGTCGCCAGCAGCAACCCCAACCCAACTGCACACCGCACCTCCACTGTCTCGCTGACGACCTATAATGAAGCCGACGTCGTTGCACTCCACGCGTTCCCATCGATGCGCACGGCTGGTGCACCGCCCACAACCGCCCCGCTCTCCAACGTCCTGCTCAACACGGCCGCCCTCAACCCAGACAACGCAGCACTGCAGCACCCGTTGACTGTCAGCGCGTACAGCGCCAGCGGCAGTGGCACCACACTATCACCGTCGACGTCGCTCGTGTGCTCCTCAAGTGCACCAGAGGCGCTGCAAGTTGATGCCAGCTGCGGGTATGTGCACTTCACTGGTGCTGAGACAGCCGGCAGCGACAGTGCACAGGTGGTGGTCCAGCACGCCACGCTGCCTCTCAACACGACGCTCGGATACAAGGTGTGGCACCCAGCAGCGTTTCGCATTGCTATCGACGTACAGGGCAGCAGCAGCGGCAGTGACGTGGTGCTGCGGCGTATTGGTGGCACGGCGTTGTACCAGCATGTCGGATACACGATTGAGGCAGACTGGTCATCCCCAACAACAATGACAAGTGGTGGCGCTGATGATTGGTTGAACAGCACGGATGTGACCGAAGAGGTGTGGCCGTTGCTGCGGGGGCAACACGTGGGCGGTGGCAGTGATGATGGGAATGTGATTGTCACACCTTTGTCCATCACAACCAACACATCTGGCACGTTCAGGCTGTGCATTTCGCATCCGCTGCGCACACCTTCGTGTCTCGGTGCGCGAGACGTTGAAGCGACAGACAACGAACCAGCAACACCCGTGGCCATTTCCGCCACCGTCGTTGCATCTGTCACTGCTGCGACCACCACATCAAGTGCCGATACCTACACCCGCGTGTCATCATCCTTCACGTCTGTGCTGACAGCAGACCAGCAGAGCGCATCCGTCGTCGTCCACGCCATCTTCAGCGACGGCAGCACCCGAGTCCTCGACCCCGCACTGCACAACACCACCGTCACCACCGGCAGCCCAGCGCTCATTGCCTCCAACATTAACGATGCGAGCAGCAACAGCTACCCCTTCGTGACGACGCTTGGCGGTGGATCTGTTGCCGTGGGCCTCACATGGTACGTGTCTGACACCACGACTGTGCACGGTACCGTGGACGTGGTGAACGCCCTTCCCGCTGTGACCGGTGTGCGCGTTGCAGGGCTTCCAGCAGCAATGGCGCCGTCCACAGACGTGAGCTCGCAGCTGCCGGCGAACCTGGCGTCATCAACCCTGGTTTCGGTCTTCCTGCAGTATGACGATGGCACGGAGATTGACTTTACAACAGACGCGCGCACGAACATCGCGACAGAGGGAAACATCACCGCAACGGTCGATGGCACGCGCTTGCGTGTGGCTGTTGCGGATGGCAGCACGGAAGGGCAGGCGCGGCTGCTGGTGTCGTTTGAGCACACGGGCGTGACGGCGTCATTGGCTGTCGAGGTTGTGGTCGCCACTGGACTGCGGGTTGCGCTCCGGCCCTTCCCGGCCTTTCCTGGATCCGAGGACGAAGAAGTGGCGGAGATGCGGCGATTGGGCGCATCCAACACGTGGCAGCAGGCGATGGTCGATGTCAGTGCGGTGTTGTCGTCCAGGGAAGTTGTGTCGGCGAACGACCACGCAGAGCTGATGGTTTCCACGCCCGCATTCTTCAACTACAACAGCAATACGCGCCTCGTCTCACCAACGCCGCAGCTGCCCGGTGACGAAGGGATGGCCGTGGTGTGGCGACGCTGCGTGACCTCTTCAACACCACCGCCGTCACCGTCTCCTCGCTCGCCTGGGGTGTGGCCAGCATCACACCTGTGCTGCCGGCAACAACGCTCGCTGGAACCGTCAACACCAAGCAGCAGATGCGAGCGAGCGTGGTGATGGAGAACGGGCTCACGCTCACGACCACTTACCTCTTCCCAAATGGCGGCGCGCTCGCCCTGCCCAACCTCATCACGTTCGATATCACCACGCCCACGGCGACAGATGCCGTTGTCATCGACAGCGCAACGGGAACAGCGACGCTGACAGGCAACTCGCGCACACAAGAGACGCTGGCGGTGTATGCGGGAGACAATGCTGACGTGAACGCCACGGCACTCTTCTATGTGAATTTGGTGCCCACAAACTACGATGTGGACTTGGGCGCCACGCAGCAGCTGCCGCTCGCACCCGTGACAGGCGGCGACACCGTTGCGATCTCTGTGCGCGTGCGACTGCCGAGCACCCTGGCGTTTGCCTCCATCTCCCTGCAGGTCACCTTTGATGACGCTGTGCTTGAGTTTGTGGATGTGGCAGAAGGGAGCGACTGGCCTGGCGGCGAGTTTGCAGGCGGATTGGACGGCAGCGGTCGCATCTCGTTTGGTGGATCAACGGCTGGTGTTGGGCCAGGCACCCTGACCCTGTTTGAGGTGACGCTGCGGGTCAAGGGTGGTGCAGGTGCTGGATTCTCGTCCGTCAGCGGCACAGCGGTGACGATTGCCGATGGGGACGGCACGCTGTTGGCGAGCGATGTCCCATTTGTTGCAGGCGACGTCACACTCGAGATCACCGCACCTGCGCGGCGTCGTCGTAGTCATCAAAGCGCCAGCGCCACCCGCACTACTGGTGTTCGCACATTCGGGTTCAGCAGCACCACAGCCAGCCGTGCACGTCGCGCGGAGTGTGGCTCGCCGCCTTGCGCAGTGTGCGCGGACCAGCGGCAGATTGGTGATGCGGATGGCAACTGCTTGTTTGACGTGCGTGACGTGACTTTTCTGAAACGGTTCCTGAATGAGCGGCTGCTTGATCCAGATGGCGCGTTTGTGTCCGCGGTTCAGGCGTTTCAAATGCCGGACATGGATGCCGACGGCAACACGATCATCAACACCGTCGACGTCAACTTCCTCTTGCGCGCCAACTTTGGTCTGTTTGCCCTCGTGCGGAGCGTGAACATGACAGCGCCAGACACGGACCCGTCCCTCGCCGTCAGCGTCGAGCAGACAGAGTGTTCTGTCGCCGTGTACGTGCAGACGATCAGCGGTGGCGACGGCAGGGAGCAGGTGCCCTCTGACCCGCAGCGCACGGCCGTGTTTGTGTACCTGGACAGCCCCAACGTTACGCTGCACAACAACGCGCAGCTGGTGGTGACGGATGGCGAGGTGGTTGTTGCTGACGCGGCCACAAACCAGCGTGGCGTGTTCATCAAGGCGGCCCACGACCCACCACGCGATGCGTTCTTCGTCGCTGCGTCGTCTGAACTGCCACCCGACCTCGTGCTCACGGGTGTGCCGCTGCTCATCAGCATTGATGCCGCTGGCGAAACCAACGCCGACCGCGCAACCGCCGCCCTCACGTACAGCGATGCGCCCGTGAGCATTGCCGGCGAGCAGCGGGTGGCGTTCACGTTCCTCGGCCAAGGGTTTGAGCTCGTGCTGAACGACTACGGGCCGAGGGTGTGGGTGTCGACGACAACGGTGAGCCGCAACTGCCGCGAGCAGCTGATGTGCGATGACGAGGCGGGCGAGTATGTGGCTGTGAACGCGACGACAACGGACAACCCGGTGTGCCGCGCGCTCACGACGTGCGTCCTTTGCGACTCGTACGAGACGCGCGCCCCAACGCAGTTCTCTGATCGGATGTGCGCCAACACGACGGTGTGCACACCGGGGCTGGAGTACATCTCTGTGCTGCCGACGCTCGTGTCAGACCGGCGGTGCAGCAACATCTCGGCCCCGTGCGCGAGCACGCAGTTTGAGGCCACGGCACCAACGAACACGAGCGATCGCGTGTGCACCAACACAACGGTGTGTGACCTGAGCACGCAGTACATTGTGACAGACGCCACGCTCAGCAGCAACCGCGTGTGTGCCAACATCAGCGACGCGTGCGTGTTCCCGCTGCAGTTTGAAACCCAGGCGCCGACCAACACCAGTGACCGTGCGTGCGTGACAACGCTCGTGTGCACGGCGAGCCAATACGAGACCGTTGCGCCAACACCAACCAGCAATCGCGAATGCACTGACTTGCACACGTGCAACCTTGACGAGTATGCGATTGTCCCCCCGACACCAACCACCAACCGCGTGTGTGAGCTGGCGACGGTATGCGATGACACGGAGTTTGAGTCTGTGGAGCTGACGCCAACCAGTGATCGTCAGTGCATGCTGAACCCCTGTAACGTCTCCACCATCTGCTTTCCCGAAGGAACGTGCATCCCAACGGCCACAGGACCATACTGTGACTGTCCACCAGGCATCGACTGCGGTGGGTTTATCGTGATGTGAGATAACAAGGAGGAGGGAGGGAGGATGTGTGCATGTGATTGTGTGTTCTTGTGTATGTGATTGTGTGTGTGTGTTAACCGCTTGCAAGTTCTGTGCCTTGTTTGTTTGTGCACTCAGACCTCGCGTGTCTCACACCTAGCTCATATTGGCTCACATCTCCACGCACGTACATCACTTGTCCTACTGCAGCAGCAACAGCAAGAGGGCAATCAACGAAGCGACTGCTGCCAACGTCATCCACAACAACAACGCGAACGATCACCATCAAGACAGATTCATCCGGCTCCCCAACGGCTGTGCCGATTGCAGTGATCGTGGGCGGCGCAGTCGGTGGTGTGGTCATGCTCATCATTGTTGTTGTGGTGATTGTGCGACGGCGCTGTCGAAGCAAGCGGCGTGTTGCCGTTGGCAAGGAAGGCGCGCAAGCATACGCAGAGAATCCCATGCCAGTGACCGTGCGGTCTTCTGGCGAGGGCGATTACGACGTGGTTGAGGCGGTCTATCCCAATGTGAACATGCGCGAGACGCGTGTTGGCCTTGGAGGGCGGCGACCGGGCAGACGGCACTCAACCACGAGTGACGGGAGCGACGTGCGGGGTGAGGTTCACCGTACGTGCATGTATGTGAGTGAGTGAGTCTGTCTGTCTGTCTGTCTGTCTGTCTGGCTGTCTGTCTGTGCGCGCGCGCTTGTGTACGTGCGCTTGTGTACTTTTCGCACCACGTGCTTGATGAAGAGTGATGCCACATGTGTGTTGTCTGTGTTGTTCGCGTGTTCGTGCACTCACCCATTTACCCCACGCTCCTTGACTGTGGTTTCCCATTCGGTGCACTTTGCTTGTTGCAGGACTTCACCAATGGAACGCAACCGTGTACGATGTTGGACACCAAGAAAGCGATGGTGGAAGAATGCATGCACACGACTGGGATGCAGGCGACTACGACATGAAAGATCTCCCTGTGTTGCCGGCTTCAGAGTATGAGCAAGTGGATGTTGGGAAGCGACAGCGCTCGATGAGCACCACCAGTGCCTGCTGAGGAAGCGAACCTGTCGTCTTTGTGATCAGGGTCCACAACTGCAAATTGACATGAAGGCATCTGTGGCATTGACTTTCAGCTACAGGCGGTGCACGGAAAGAGCCCGCGCTTCCAGCAACAGGGAGCTGGAGTCGCTGATATTGATGTCTAGTCTTCTAATGGCCCGCCAACTAGCAACTCGCGAACAATTGAGGCAGTGCAAGAGTGCATGAAGGCATTGCATCGTGGCGGTTCTGACATCGTGTTGTTCCAGTTCCATTGCATGTCATGACATTTCATGACATTACATTACGTGTTACATTATGTTGCTGCTGTACGTTATTCGTTTCGTGTGATAGAAGGTACGTCATGTCATTTGTATTTCGCTTCCTTTGCTAGTGGTTGAGCAAGCATAGCTTAGAGCGTTCCCATTCACTCGATGCAATCAAAGAAATGAAAAGTGGAAACTTCAAACGAAGCGAGGGCTCGGAAAGCGCGCGTGTGTGAATGAGGTATGTACACACTTGACATCAACCGCAATCCTAGGATACTATGCACAGTGAGGCACACGTCCCCTCCCTCAGAGCACAGCACTACACAGCCCCAAAAACCAAAAGCCAGCTGCTGGGTGGAGAGCAGACTGAGGGCAATACGTCATGTCGCGGTGGACAGGCCACAC
>NW_004754931.1:1849093-1858173 GCF_000188695.1 Salpingoeca rosetta | reverse complement strand
CACACACACACACACACACACACACACACACACACACACACACACACACACACACACACACACACACACACACACACACACACACACACAAAAGCAGCACAGAATTGGACAGACCAGCAACACAGAGGCGCAGTGCGCAGTGCTTGCACATGACAACAGCAAAGTTGGGGGTAGATACCCGAGGCTAATTTCGAAGAAGCCCATGTAGAAAAACAATGCAATGAGGGCGAGCCAACCAAGACCATTGCTGACGCTGCCGTGCTCCTCCTTCATCTGCAGGAGGTTGCAAACCAAGGGCAATGTGTGTGTGTGTGCGTGTGTGTGCGTGTGCGTGCGTGCGTGTATGTGTATGTGCTCGATCGCCGTACACCGTAAGCACCAAATACCCCCCGCCCCCCACACACGCACAACCCCCCCCACACACACACACACCACAGCGCACCTGGAAGACGGCAGCTAGGAGGGCGGTTGAGAGGGTCATGCCGGCAATGCCGACAATCATGAGGATGCGGCGGCCCGCGCTGTCGATGAGGAGCATCCCAACGCCAACAAACACAACCTTGATGACGCCAATGTAGATGGAGAAGGAGAAGGCGTGGTCCTGGTCAAACCCAGCAGAGATGATGATGGTTTGCGCGTAGAAGTTGACCGCGTTCACGCCTGTAGCGCACAGCAATTGACGAAGGAGCACAGGTATGAAGTGGCGGCAGCGACAAAACAGGGGGAGTGCGTTCACAAGAAACAGGAGAGTGCAATGCACGCAAGAACAGGGCAATTGCAAATAACCACGAGGCGAAGGCTCTCACCTGTAAATTGTTGGATTGCGCTGAGCATGGTTGCAATGTACACACCATACAGGACGTTTGGGCGAAGCAGGGACCGCCATGTCGCTGTTGGCTGATTGCACGCGGCTGTTATCTCATCCAGCTCCTGTACGTGATGTGTCCACGGCATGGGAGTGACGCGCATATGCGTGTATGTGTACACATGTGAGCGTGTGAATAGGTTGTCTTCAAGCAGCCTCACATACACGCACACACACAGACACGCACACACGCACACACACAGAGATACATGAGCACACGCACAGACAAACACAGACACACACACACACACACACACACAGAGCAACAGCCGCAGCGGCTGCTGTTGACCTGCTGGATGTGCGCTGGGGAGGACCTGACACAAGCTAGGACGCGGCGTGCAGCCGTCAGTCGCTTTCGGCGCACAAGAAACCGCGGTGACTCCGGCAGCGCAAAGGCAAACGCCACAATCAGGACGGCAGCGACAGGGGTGGCGCTGGTAGGGAGGTGGGGCAAGTGGTGTAGTGGGGGAAGAAGAGAGGAAGTGAGGGGGAGAGGGGGAGAGGGGGAGAGGGAGTGGGGGGGGGAGGGAGTGAGGGAGAGAGGGAGAGAGGGAGAGAGGGAGAGAGGGAGGAAGATGTAATCTCAGATGTGGCGTTGGACGGTGTGCGTAACGTGCCGGTGCAAAACGTTCGGACAAGGGAAAAAACATGCCGGCCAGCAACCCAGCCAGACAGACAGACAGGCAGGCACACACAAAGGCACAGACACACAGACACACACAAAGACACAGACACACAGACACACACAGTCACGCACAGACAGACAGACACACACAAAGACACAGACACACACAGACACACAGAGACACACAGAGACACACAAACACACGCCTACCTGGCAAGCATCCAGCGCCAGGCGGATGTGCGTGCGCGTTGGCAATAGTCGCCGTTTCCGGGGCACTTGAAGATGTCGTCGACAACAAAGCCCAGCAGCACGCCAATGCAGATGAACAGCTGCCATGCACATCGTCGTGTCGGAGAAGAGGTGGGTGTGAGGGAGAAATGCAACCAGGCTTCCACACGCGTTCGACCGCAAAGACTGGACAACAGAAAACACACACATGAAAGTGCTCGCTCTCTCTCTCTCGCTGTCACACACACACACACACACACACACACACACACACACACACACACACACACACACACACACACGAACACAAACACAAACACACACCTGATTTGCAGTGACGAGCCTGCCACGAAGCGCCTTTGGGCTGAGCTCTGCCACGTACACTGGCACCGATGTCGACAGGAGACCAACAGCTGAGCCAGTCACAAGCCGTCCAACCACTGCCATGCGCAGCAGAACGGAGGGAGGGTGACATGAGTGAGGACACAATGTACACGGCATAGAGTCAGTCGTCATGAAGGGCGACATCCACTCTTGCGGACAAACACACACACACACACACACACACACACACACACACACACACACACACACACACACACACACACACACACACAGACAGACACACACACACACACACACGCACGCAGTTGACACACACTCTCTCTCATTCTCAATCACACTTGTAGGTTCACTGGTACGGAAACAAACGAAGGATGGAAAGGAACGAAAGGTGCAAGCAAACAAAAGCAACACAAGACAACAACGATGGCGTTGGTTAGGCGGGGACGGACGGGAGGTACGCAACAAAGTGGTGCAAGAGGCACAAAACACAACAACACAACAAGCACTCGGCCAAACACACAGCCAAGCACAAACATCCACAGTACTGCGCGTGTAACACGTCATCGTACATGGCAAGGGTTAACGACGAACGCAGGGCACATTGGAACAAGCACACCCAAGCCACGAGCTGGGCTACACACAGCACACAGAACATACACACACACACACACGCACACATGCATACACACATACTACACACACACACACACGCAGACGCACACACACACACAACACACACACACACACACACGCGCGCACGAACAATTCATTCGGCGTCCTGATCATCGTGAGCGACGGGCCAGTAGGCATCGTGCTCGTTGGCCACCATGTGCAGAAGATGCCGGTGGGAGGCGAAGAAACGCGTGTGACTCATCACCGGCAGCCACGCCACCTTGTCGGCCACCTCGGCCTTGCTGCTCAGCCGAAGCTTGATGCGACCACTCTCGTCGTGGAAGTTGAAGCACTGGCTCTCGATCCAGGCGTTGTCGGTGTTGCGTGGGTCATCGCTGTAGATGCGCTCAAACTGCTTGATCTTGCACCTGCGCAGCTGCTTCATCACCTCGCGTTCTTGCGGGGACAGTTCCACGCCCTGTACCTCCTTGTCGTCGCCTTGGCCCTCAGCGCCGCTAATGCTGTCGTTGATGCTGGCCTGCTGTGCATCCTCGTCGTCAGTGTACTTGTCCTGGTGAATGTCCACGGCCTCCGTGACCAGCGTGATGAGCGCTTCATTCTTCAGCAGCGCCTTGATCTGGTCTTCCGAATCGGTGTCCTTTGGCCCCTGCCTCACAAAGCGGCCTGGGATGGCCCACACGCCGTCCTTCTTCCGGTGAATGGCCACAAACTCGAGCATCTTCTTGCCTTCGCGCACAAGCTCCGTGCCATCCTCGTTGCGCTTCCACCGCGTCAGCACGGCATCCACGGCCAAATTGACGCCCCAGCGCCCGAGAAAGCCCCGACCCTTGATGCCTGTCGGCCCCTTGGGGTTGAGTGGCATCTTGCTCGTGTTGTGGGAATCAGGCCCAGAATCAGGCTTCGAATCAGAAGTAGAATCAGGCTCGGGCGGGACGCGGGACCGGCGAAACACGCCACCTGCGTCTTTGTCAAATGCAATGCCCTCGGGATGTGGTTCGTCCATCCAAGACGCGTTCTCGTCTTGGCCAAGCTCATGAGGCTCAACACTTGGTGCATGATCCAGGTTGCGCACAAACTTCGTTCGCCCGTCATCGTAGTAGACGTCACCAGTTTTGTAAGCAGTTGGTGGAGGCGGCTTGAGCTCAGTCCTTCTGGTGCTGGTGCCCTCAGGTGCATCAAGCACCTGCCCATGCACGATCCAAAATGTGAGAGAGTGGGAGAGAATGGGCGAGTGTGCGACTTGGTGAATGTCTTTGACCCGAGCATGTTCGTGCCTCTTCTTTCGCACGGGCTCGCTCAACACAACACAACACAACACAACACAACACAACACACACACACAACACACACACCTTGCTGGCAACGGCATCGATGCGTTTGCGGACTTCCGAGATGAGCTGATCCTGGCTGTTGCGGAAGGCGCGCACGTGTTCCATGACGGTGCGAATGTCATCCTGTGCCTCCTCCAGCTGGTTGTTGCTGCGGCGCGCGCGCGCTTCGATGGTGTCTTGCTGCTCCTGCTTGAACCGCTGAAGAAAGCTGTCCATGTTGCTCTTCTCAAAGCGCCGGCACTCCGCCAGTTGTTTGGCCTCGCTGTCCGCATCTTCGTCGTCGTCGCTCTTTCTGTCATTGCCACCACCAGAGGCATGGTTGTTGTTGTTGTTGTTGTTGTTGTTGTTGTCGTACTCGTGGCTGTTGTCGTTGTTGTTGTTGTTGTTGTTGTTGTTGTTGTTGTTGTTGTTGTTGTTGTTGTTGTTGTTGTTGTTGTTGTTGTTTCCGTCGCCATTGCCTTCGATGACTTCAGCGGCTTCCTCATGTCGTGCACTGCTGTTGCTGTCGCCTTGGTGAGACTTCGTGGCGTCGGCCGTTTTGCTGTCGTGTTGGCGCTTGCACCACTGAACGCAGTCGCGCGGAAGCTTGACCAGGTACGACACCATCAGCCACACGTGCGAAATGGAGATGAGTGGAGCAGGCAGCAGCGGGCGGTCGTTGTACTCAAGTTGTAACTCTGAGGAACGGGAGGAGATGGGGTGGGAGTAGAGAGATGGCAGGCAAGTTAGGAATCGCGGCAGGAGATGTTCGATTGGAGCGACAAAAGGGGCGAACCAAGGATGGAAGGATGGTTGCACACAACGAATTTGTTGGAGGTGGCGTGGGTGTGCAATCTGGACGAAGGGTGTTGGTGCACAACAGCCACAACGAAACATGCACGACCAGTATGTCAAGAGTTTACACAGTTCACGTTTGAACGTACCATAGTTCTGCTCATACCAGAAGGCAAGTGCCTTGTCTTGCACCTTGCTGTAGGTGTCATTGAAGATGGCTGGCAAGGAGAAACCACAGACCAGACGAATGTGAAACGAGATAAGATGAGATGCGATGAGACGAATGGAGTTGCTCAGCTGCAGGCGTGCACATCTTTCGCACACAGCACTTTCACGTCCATCCATATGCACATGCACACACACACATACCAATGAGGAGGTTGACGAGGAGAATGTTGGTGATGAGGACATACACCGCCAGCAGGAACGGCACGAGGCGCACTTCCTGCAAAGATGACAAATGCAAAGTACGATTGTGAGCTGGAATACGTGCTAGCATGCTTGTGTGGGCTTGTGTGGGCTTGTGTGTGTGTGCGTGTGTGTGTGTGTGTGCGTGTGCGGTTGTTTCGCCTTGGCTTGCTTGGTATCATGTGTCAGTTCCAGTGCAATAAACTGCTCTCACGTTCGTGTGTGTGTGTGTGTGTGTGTGTGTGTGTGTGTGTGTGTGTGTGTGTGTGTGTGTGTGTGTGTGTGTGTGTGTGTGTGTGTGTGTGTGTTGTGTGGTGGGACTCACAGGGCGGCTGCAGGCAGAGAAAGGGTAAAAGCCGATGCAGTCCGTATCTTGCGCAATCTCCTCAAGCTGAATTTCGCCATAGATTTGGAAATAGGGGCGGAAGAACACATTGATGACCTTCTGGCCCGAGAACTCCGTCAGGGGGAACAGAAGCACTTGTGCAGCCACACCGTAACCTGCACGCGTGTGTTGTTGTTGTTGTTGTTGTTGTTGTTGTTGTTGTTGTTGTTGTTGTTGTTGTTGTTGTTGTTGTTGTTGTTGTTGTTTGTTGTTGTTTGTTGTTGTTGTTGTTGTTGTGTGTGTGTGTTGTTGTTGTTGTTGTTGTTGTTGTTGTTGTTGTTGTTGTTGTTGTTGTTGTTGTTGTTGTTGTTGTGACAGCATGGACGTGTTTGCGGGTGAATGTGAGCAATTTGCTTGGGAAACCCAACACAGTATGTGGGTTGTGCACAACGCGCGGCACGGTTGTACATCACAAGCCCACTGTGGATACGCACCGATAAGAAAGAGGACGACGAGGAGGATGAATGTGAAAATGTCACGGGTCATCTGTCCAATCATGATGAGCTTTGGCCCCAGCCTCTTGCTGACGGCGTAGTAGCGCATGAGACGTAGCCAAAGTCCAACGACAAGGAACGCGTGAACAGCTTTTGTTGCCGTCTATTCACGGTGGTCGAATGGCATTGGAGTGATGTGACGTCAGTTGAATGCGATTGCGCACGCGCACACAGAACACAGGCAGACAGACAGACAGACAGACAGACAGACAGACAGACAGACGCGCGCGCACACACACACACACACACACAGATACATACAGCCACAACTCACAACAACAAGTGCATTTGCAGAGAGCAGCGCACCTGAAACTGGCTGTCATCTGGTTGTGAGATGCGGATGGCAAATCCAGACCAGTAGAGGGCGAGGATGACAAGATCAAGCAGATTCCACGAGTATTTCCAGTAGCGACCACTAATGCTCGAGAATCGCAGCTGCATTGGTTCAAGTGCACAAACATTGTGTCGCTATCGTTAACACCACAAAGACTACACAGTCTTCACAGCAACACACCAACCAGCCTTGGAAGCCAGCATGCTGCCAGTCAAATAAAAAAAAACATACACAACACGCAACACATACACCATACACACACACCATACACACACCAAACACACACACACACACATACACCATGCACACACACACATACAGACGCAAGCGCATTAGCGCTCAACAAGACACATTCGCTTCGACCAACATCGATGCACACCTGTCTGATCTCCTCCAAGCTCAGGGATGCAAACCACGCCACGAGGACCCACTCGACATTGGACAACGTGGATTGCGGTTGTTCCAGCACGTAGTAGGACATGAGCACACAGAGGGACAGGTGCGACCAGAGGTCAAATGCAAATCTGCAACCGCAAGCATAGCGTGTACATCGCGTGACAAGAAGTGGTCAGTGCTCTCACTGACAAAAGCCGAAACAAAAGGCACGCAACAGCAGCGGCTCACAGCCTCACACACAAGCAGATACGACCGTCAACACCACTTTCACGACCACCGCTAACAGCATCAACAGCCACTGACTTTGTGATGGGAGCGCGTGTAAACTTGATGGCGTTTGTCAACGACGATCGTGACGGAAGCCAGGGTCGACAACTCCACGCGTGGCTGCCTCTGTCACCGTTACCCAGACTGGATGGCGAGTTGTTGTTGTCTTCGTCACCACTACCCTCATTGGAGAGCGAGCGGTTGTTGTCTTCGTTTTGAACAAAGAACTGCCGCGCTTGGTGTTTTCCCGTGTTGTCCGCCTGCAATTCCAAAAGTACAGCGCACGAAAATAGCCAGTGAGTTCCAGCTCCCACACACGCTGCGAAGCGGGGCACAACATCACGTCGCATTCTGAGCTGGAACACAACACACTTCTGGCCACAAAAACAAACCAAACCTTGGCCCGGTGGGGCAGGAAACGGAAGAACTTGAAGAGCGGGTACAAGGGCAGGATGCATGCGACAAGAACCTGCAAACCACGTGTCGACGTGAGTACAAGATGAGCAGAGGTTTGCCAACGGTCTGACCACACTGAAGCAAAGCTTAGAGGACAGCAGCGTGCAGCACACAATAAAACAATACGCATCACAACAACCACCAGCGTATGCATTGGCACCACCACTGCCACCGTGGCGTCATCATACAAGTCCAAATCGAGGCTGTCTCACCGTGAAGAAGTTGATGGAAGGGGCCAAGTCTCCGTACCACGTGTCGTTGATGGCCACTTGTGTGGCGGCATGACATAAGAATTCGCTCGCCTTTGTATCATACGCAATCTGGTCCAGGGTGCCAATGTCGCACAAACAAGACACGTGAGGGAAAGCCTTGGACAAGATGCGTATGACACACACACAGACACACAGATACACCCACACATACGTACACACATACTCGCACGCACACGCACACGCACACCTGCACAGGGGTGCGACCCGTCACGTTGTCCTTCTGGGCAAGGAGGCTTGCTGTTTCCTCCGTGTCCTCGTTGTAGCACTCCTTGACAACACCCAAGGCTAGCGTCTCAAAGTGACTGCAGATAATAGACAAGAAACCGCGCAGCTTGTTGGGTGAGACAGCCGCTTGTACGCGTAGCAGATCAGCACACACGCCATAACAACGTCAAACCAAAAGAATGCCAGTGCCTGCATTTGCTGCGGATAACTTGGTTGACGCAAAGACGCTGACGCAAACGAAGCAGCACATTGACTGCACATGTGTCAACGTACGCTGCATGCTGTCGCATGTTCTCACGCTCCTCTTCCAGGTGAGAGCCTTTGAGAGCCTGCGTTTGCGTGAGACGGAGGAGGATGTGGCGTGCAAGAAGGGCGTTCGAAATCGGTGCTTGGAGGCGGTGCCATAGCAGGCACGCCAACTCAAGCTGGTCTGTCACGACGGCCCAAAACTGCAAGCCAGCCAAAACATTATTCCAACAAGCAAACGGGCACATCAGAAGTGAGTGAATTGGATGCAGAAAACCGAGCATGTGTGACTGTATGTGACTGTGTGCGTGTATGACTGTGTGTGTGTGACTATGTGTGACTGTGTGTGTGTGCATCTCAACTTGCAGTCCAGAAGTCGAAAGCGTGAGAGCTTGCATGGGCAGAATTGGTGCGTTCGTGTCCAGTGTAACCTACGAAGAGGACGTGTGTTGCTTCCTCTTCACGGCGTGCGTGCTCCTCCGCGGACAAATCGACATGATTCTGCATGGCAGTGTCAATGCTCTTGTGAAACGCCGACTTGCTCAGCTTCCTGCTCATCAGGCGCCTGAAGGTCGGGTTCGTGTGTGTTTCCCAGCTGCGCTTGGGGCTGCATTTGTTTTGTTGTGGGTATGTGCATGTGTTGGGGCGAGTAAACGTGCGCCACGTGACAATGTGTGTGTGTGTGTGTGCGCAATACGTTGTGAATTGTGCATGCGCTTATGTGTGAGCCAAGAGGTGAGAGTTCGCAGCACGCACACTCAACACACACACACACGCTCAACACACACACGCACAC
>NW_004754931.1:1843583-1848993 GCF_000188695.1 Salpingoeca rosetta | reverse complement strand
TAAGATAAAAAAAAAAAAAAATAAAAATAAAAAATAAAAAAAAAATAAAAAATCGTGTCAGAATATGCTTTAACATAGTCTATTTAAAAAAAAAAAAGTACTGTCCCTCTCAGCTCTCTCCCTAAAAAAAATTATATCTCTGTGCGAGTGAGAGAGAGAGAGAGAGAGAGAGAGAGAGAGAGAGAGAGAGAGTGTGTGTGTGTGTGTGTGTGTGTGTGTGCACGCGATGTGCGTGTGTGCACTCGATGTGCGTGTGTGTGATTCAAACGAATGGCGGATGTGGGTACGCGATAGGTGCGCACACTCCAACATGCCCACCCACAATCATATGAACGCGCAAGTACGTACCTCGTACAGCGTCTTGACCACAAACTGGAAGTCATGCGGCCACACGAGGGCCTGTTGCTCGGACTGTTCTTCTGATTCCCCCGTCTTCTCTTCTCGTTGCTGCTGCTGGTTCTGCTGAGTGCCTTGGGATGGTTGGCGCTTCCCACTTGATGACGTTGTGGAAGGGCGCTTCGCGTCCTTGTAGCTTTCAGGTGCATTCTCCAGGTTTCGGTGCTCGGACGGGAGCTGCATCTGAATATGGACGACAGCACCGCATGTGCCGTTAGCTTGATTGTTGTGTGCTTGCGGGTGTTCGAAACAACACAAAACAAACCCACAAGCACGCGACCAGTGCACTGCCACAGACAGGCAGAGAGACAGACAGACAAAGACAACCAGACACACGCACATACACACACGCACGCATACACACACACAGACAGACACGCAGACACACACAAAGCCAGCCAGAGACATAGACACAAACGAACACCTATCCACTCAACATACAACAAAGTACATGGTTCGACGACGTACGTCACAGAAATGAGCGCCATGCGACAGGTAAAGCTCCACAAAGTCGGGCTTGTTGTGTTGCAAAGCATACAGGAGGTTGTCGTTGATGCATTCCTCGACTTCAGCCTGTGCACGTGTTGGCCATGGGCGAGGACAGTGGTGTGAAAGGTGACACATTGGGCGAAAAGGAGTGAAGATGTCACAAACCGTGTTCATCAGCACTTGGCACGCACGCACGCACACACACAGAGGCAGGCACAGGTAGATGACACACCTCAGTTGCAGTGTGGAGCGCGTTGCGGGCAATGTCGATGTTGTCAAAGAACATTGCTGGATGGGTGTATTCCCACAACGTGAGTGTGAAACGTGCGAGTGTGAGTGTGAGCAGGCATGAGAGAGAGAGAGAGTATGTGGAAGCGTGTGTGCTCTTCATCGTCGCACATTCACAGTCCCACAAATGACTCGCGAGGCAACAACGCACCTTGCTTGAGTTTGTTGAGAAGGCTTGCATTCTCTGTCTTGAACACGGCCTGGAAGATACAGTGGAGAGTTAAAAGGAGGTGATGTCAAGGGTGTCAGGTAACGTGGAAAAGATGGAAGGTGCACAGGATGTGACGTCAAGCGCGATGCCACTTAATAACAATTGCGACATGCACATACAGCCAGGCAGGTAACCACACAGGAAACACACACACTCATAAAGACACACACACACGCACGCACGCACACACACACACACACACAACCGTACACACAGCGCATACGCACAACGAACCTGCAGAATGGCCTTGTCGAAAGCATCGAGGCCACTGGTGTTTGGGTTGTACACAACCACCTGAAAGCAACCAGGGTCGTGTCACAGCCACATCACATCACAGTTGGTGAGGGACATGAGACGACGAAAGCACCAAAACAAGGAAAAAGCGTCACGGTTTCAACATCATCCTGCCGTTACGGTAACGTACGAGGCCTGGGTGCTGGACGCATTCCAGCACTTTTTCGAGAAACGTGTTCACTTTCTTGGTTTCTCCGATTTTGAATGCCTTCTTGATCATTTCCCTCAGGGCGTTGAGAGTGTAGCTCGTGTGTCGATACCTGCAGCAGGCAGAAGCAGAAGCAAGGCGTTCGATATGAGTGATTGCCTGAAACCACTCAGCTCTTGAGTGCTGTATGTCTTATGAGTGTATGTGTGGGTGCGCATGTGTGCATGTGCAAGTGTGTGTATGTGCATGTGGGTTCTCTCTCGCCTTCTCTTCTGACCCCTGTGTTTGTCCTGTGCACCGCAACTATGTTTCCGGACAGGTACCGCTCGAGTCTCTCAACCACCAACCGAACCGACTTACAGTTGGCTGTGCATGAAGTTGTAAGCGTAGGCGAGGACGTCCGCAGTCTGGCCGGATTCCTCCACGACCACAATCGGCGTCTGCGCTCGAACTGATGTGAAACAAAGAAGCAAGACACACACACATGCACACACCACACACACACACACACACACACACACACACACACAGGCACACCGTGCATGTGGGGGTGGCGTTTGGGTGTCAGCAATCAACTGAACAACAGCAAACAGAGCATCATTGGCTGGTATGCAAGCTTTCAGCGAAAAAGCCGCTCTTTCCTCAGTGCAACCGATGAAATTATCCCCTCACAGGCAACCTTTACACAGCCTGACAACACCACTACCGTCACAACGGGTGAGACACGACAAGCTAGCAGACAGGGGATGTCTGACCTGATTCGAGGGCTGTATTCAGGGTACCAGGCCCACCTTGGATCACCACCGTGACCACGGGACAGTCGAAGCGGCCTTTTGCAGCCTTGGCGCAGGAACAGGATGCGTGTGTTCGTAAATGATTTGAGTAAAAGGATTGGCAGACCAGGCTGCTCGGGTGGACAAGAGGAACAACTGGAAGCTCATGCACAAAGCGTGCACAGGCGCACGCACGCACAAACAAAAGGACAAATAGGCAGGCAAACAGAAACACACCACAGAAACCCATACAAGGACACACACATACACACACACACACTAAGAGACACAATTAAGCGCACCTTCTCGAACTCTGCGCGGAACTCAATCTCGCCGCCAAACTTATTGTCGGTGCCATCGTCAACCAGAATGAAGAAGTCGTGGTTTGGATCCAGCGGAACGGGCTGAACATCATCCTTGTCGAACAATGTGTTGTATTTGGGGCGGCCAGGAGGAGCTTGCCCGCCGTGTGGTTGCTGCTTCTTCTCGTTGGCATCAGCTTGGGCCACACTGCTGGCAGCGGTAGGTTTGCCGCCCTCTTCATCGTTGAACCCATACGCTGAATCTCCAAACTCTGTCTCAGCAAACTCTGTCTCAGCAAATTCGTTGGGGGCGGCTGTGGCGCTTCTGGTTGAATCGGCGTTGGCTGTTGGCGGAGCGTGGGTTGTCGGCGCAGAGTTTGGCTGTGCCTGCTGCTGTTTCTCCTTCCTCTTCGACGAACGCACGGACCTCTGGCGAGAGTCGTAATGAACTGGAGTCGCGTGCTGCGTGTGGTGTCAGGGGTGGCAGTTCAAGTGACGGGATGTGAGTTGCGCTTAGATAACACCGAAAGCACAGCAGGGCATAGCCCGAATACGACATGGTGCAAGCGCTCACGTCGTCCGGATGCAGTAAGTCATGATCGCGGATAACGCCATAGGTTGCTGCAAGTTCGATTCGCGGTTGAAGAATGGGGGAGATTGTTGTGTGTGTGTGTGTTTGTGTGTGTGTGTGTGTGTGTGTGTGTGTGTGTGTGTGTGTGAGTGAGTGTGTGAGTACGTGAGGATTTGCAGGTGTGTGTGTGTGTATGTGTGCGTGTACGCGGACGTGAATGCTGACCAATGCCGATGGTGGGTGGCTTGAAGTCTCCCTGTCGGCGTGGAGTTGACTGCATGATGGAACCGGTCAGGCGCATGACGCCTACGAGGGACACAGTGATGTGTGCGTGTGTGTATGTGTGAGTGTGTGTGTGTGTATCTGGCCTGAGAAAGCAGGATGGGGCAGAGGTGATTGTCCAAGCTGGCAAGCTGGCAAGCAAGTGATGCTTCAACGTCTTGCCAATGACGCACACACACACACACACACACACACACACACACACACACACACACACAAGCACGCAGGCACACCCACGCAGGCACGCAAAACGTACCGACGTTGGTGCCACCGGAAACAACCCAGGCCTTGGTGCGAAGGGCAGCCTGCTGAATGCCCTGCGTCAGCGCACGCTCCATGCGTGGGGGCAAGTGGAGGCTGTCGGCACCACCTGTGATGCTGAGGATGAGACTTGGGTCTTCGTAGCTGGCGCCTGCATGGTTCTTGACAACTTCTCTCACAAAAGACACGGTGTTCATCGGCCGAGCAGGCTTTTTGTCGTCGGCTGGACCGCGCGGCACACACACAAATGGGGCCTTCAAGGCAGCCGGGATCAAAGGAGAAAGCAATGGAGGTGAGGCACGTGCAAGCCAAACGGGTGCAGGTGTGACGAGTGTGGTGGCGTGTTGTGCAAAGCGACAGAACGTAAGACAGTTGAAGCAACTCAAGGCTCGTTGGCATGACAGAGAGAAGCGCCGTCGAACTAGAGCGAGAGAGACATGACAATGTCTGCTCTCGCAATCACCCAACGAACCTGGTGTGTGTTGCCTTTCAGGTTGAGGACTCCCCATGCAGGATTGGTGATGCCACGGCTTGCGCTCAGGCCGAACCTACGGACAAGTAGGGTGAAGAGAAAACGGGGCGAAGTACACATCAATGAGTGCGAAGTATGCGAGGCCGTACGCGGGCCACGCCCTGACAGCACGTGCCCGAGAAGGAAAGATGCCACGTGGGTGTTTCGTGTTTAGCGCAAGCAAGCAAGTGGTGCTGATTTTGGAAAAGAAGAAGAAGGAGGGGGCCCAGGAATGGTCTTGGTGTGTCCAGCTTATGTTGCATGACGTGGGGTTGAGTCCAAAACCACAAACGGAAGCAACGAGGGATCGGAATGCTGGAATGATACAGCAGAGCAAATCTAGCAAATCAACCACGCAAACCAGCCGTTCTTCCTGACGCACCATTCGCCTGCAAAGTCATCGAGTTTCTTCTTCACCTGCAACATGTGCAGGAGTGATTGTTGTATCACATGAGGCTTGAGAACTTGGCAATTGCATGGATGTGCCAGGAACACACCACAAACACAGACAGACACGGACACAGGGAGGCACACAAGCCGCTGTGGTTCGTCGAAATGGTGCACTCGATGATGGTACATGTTGACACTTGGATCGGTTCAGGGTTGCACAACAGACCTGGTTGTGACTTGGTGTCAATTTCTCTTGGTCGAAGACAGGAATTTCCAAGAACTTCGCGCTCTTGTCTTGCTCTGGGTGACTGGGATGAGAATGAGAATGAGGACGGGACCTATGCCTGCGCTTGTTCGACGCATGTGCATTCCTTGCACCTGACATGTCCATGAGCCGATCCTGGCTTTCCTCCGCTCGGATGACACCCTCGTTCTGATCGTCCGCCATGGTCGTCCGTGACTGCTCGGACGGACGAACAAACAGACGCACAAAC
>NW_004754931.1:1811083-1838583 GCF_000188695.1 Salpingoeca rosetta | reverse complement strand
AACTGCAGAAACAACAATGCTGTCATCATCGCTCAGGGCTGTGGATCCGGGCGGCTCCTCAATCACCACGGGCAGCTGGTTCTCCCGCGACCACAGGTGGTGTCGTCCCCCGCCCGTACCGCCACCTCCTCTACCAGCCGCAGCACCGCGAGTGGCATACCCAGTGCCCTGCGCTGATGGCACGCCCGTCCCGCCACTCCCGACAGCGGCCGCCGTTGCTGGCGACAACACTTTTCGCGGTGGCTGGTGCGGACACAGCACAATCACGTTGGGCAGCGCGTGCTCATCAGACAAGCGCGCCTGCGCCTGCTCCATCAGAAACAGGTGCAAGGCGCGCAAAAACGACACGTGGCTGCAAATCACAACCACCCATACCGCGGACGTCAGGCCCGTAAAGGCATCGTGCAGCGCGTCCACATCTGCACTGGCCACAATGGCAGCGGTCCGGTTCAGTTTCGTGCGCTGCACAATGTCGTGCAGCCGCGTCGGCAGATCATAGCTCGGGTTGTACCGCAGCAGCACCACGCGGCGCCGATACACGCTTGGCGGGCAGAAGCCGTCAAACTGGCCCTGGATCAGCGCAGCAATGCCGGGTGGCGTCTTTGGCGACACGGAGGAGCCCAGGTGCAGCACAACAAACTGCCACACCAGCTCCGTGTACATCTCTGGGCACAGCACCAGACACGCCACCAGCCGCCGGAACAACCGCGCCGACAAGTCCGCGTCTGCACGGCCCTCTCCCTCGTCGTCCTCCGCACCACCGCCGCCACTGCTGCCCTTTGTGGCGGAGTTGGCCCCGTTTGCACCAGGGTTGCGCATCGCCTCTGTGCCGCTGGCGCGGGTGCTGCTCACCGTCAGCGTCGGCATGGGCCCAAACCCGCTGCCGCGGCCGTGCTGCGAGCCGAGACCAAAGGCAAGCCCTTGGTCAAGCACCATCGAGCCCACCGTCATGCCACCGTAGCTGCTGGCGGTGCTGCTGCTCGTGCTCTCGCGCATGTGCTGCGTCGCCTCGCGCTCGTGCGGCTGCATCTCAAGCAGCGACGGCACCTGCTCCAAGTACGCCTGCCACGCCTTCTCCTGCCCAAACAGGGAGTCCACAAAGTGCTCAAAGCCATCCTCGTTGCCCACCCGTACCACGTTGGGCCAATGCACGCGCCCCACCAGCCACTGTGGCGGGCCACCACCACCACCACCGCCGCCGCCGCCGCCACCCACGCCAGCGGAGGAGAGGGGCTCACCGAGGGGTCCGACATCCGACGCCGTCACGTCCACAAACGCATCGACGAGCTCAATCGGCAGCATGCCTTCGTCCACCAGCAGCAGCAGCAGGAACGTGACCATGGTGGCCTTGGTCCGCTCCGCCCCAACTTGTTCCACCAACATGTCCACCGTGTACGACAGCATGTTTTCGCAGAGGATGGTGACGGCCGTGTCGTTGGTCTTGGCCAGGATGCTCACGGCGCCGCCGCCCCCGCTGGAGCTGGCCGGCGCCAGCTGCCCACGCCCAAGCAGGCAGCGTGCGTAGTAGTGCAGAGCCTGCTGCCACCCGCCCTGCCCCAGGTCTGCCAGCATGCGCAGCCCTTCAATGTGCTGAAACAGCCGCGCAAGCACAGCGGCAACAGGGCGATAGCGCTCGCGCTTCTCAAACAGTGACACCTTGAACCAGAGCTTGTTGACGCGGCGCCGCCGCCCGTGCTTCTGCTTGTGCTTCAGCTGCGTAATCGCGCGCAGCAGCTGGTCGTCGTCAAACTCCTCCGCCTTCACAGACGCAATGCGCGCAAGCAAATCCTCCTCAAACGCCTCATCCTCCTGCCGCGACGTGAAGGTGAGCTGCTGCGACGCCTGCCACTCATTCTCCAGCTCCGGCTCAATGCTTGACACCACAACCTGCAGTGCGCGTTCCTCTGCAAACTCGGTGGAGAACAGCAGGGCGATGCCTGCCTGCGATTCATCGGGCACACAGCCCATGTGCAGGTAGTCCTCCTTTGGCAACACCGCCGCCTTCACGTGTCGCTCCTGCAAGATGGGCTGCAGCACGTCGTAGTCGTCCACCAGACTCGCCGGCAACAGCATGTTCTCGATGGACAGCGTGGTCCACAGCGTGTCAAACGCCATCCACAACGTGTCGTTTCCGCTCTGCGCCTTCAGTTCCGGCGACAGCGGCAGCAGTGCCTTGTGCAGCACAAACGGTTTGGCAGTGGGCAGCCACGACTCTGTGAACCAGGACACCCACGCCTTGCGCAGCGCTCGCTGCTGCGGCCCAACAACACGGGGCAGCAGGATCACATGTCCTGCAGCTTGCATCATGTCTGCCGCCAGCTGCTGTTTCTGTGCCTCAAGGTCCTGCACATGACAACGTGGGAAGAAGAGCAAAAAGGGAGTGAGTGTGTCCATTGCATTTCATGCGTGCGCATGCACGTGGGAATCTGACTTGGAATGCAAAGTGCTCGTAAGGTGGAAGAACAAGACATGCTTAGAAGATGGAACAGAGAGAGAGAGAGAGAGAGAGAGAGAGAGAGAGAGAGAGAGAGAGAGAGAGAGAGAGAGAGAGAGAGAGAGAGAGAGAGAGAGAGAGAGAGAGAGAGAGAGAGAGAGAGAGAGAGAGAGAGAGAGACAGACAGAGAGAGAGAGAGAGACAGACAGACAGACAGAGAGAGACAGAGAGAGAGAGAGAGAGAGAGAGAGAGACAGAGAGAGATAGAGAGAGAGACAGAGACAGAAAGAGATAGAGAGAGAAAGAGATAGAGAGAGACACACAGAGAGAAGACATCAAGCCACAAGGACTCAAGAAAGTGTGCATCTTGCCAAACTACGCATACATTTGCATACTTACACACACAAACACACACGCATACACATACACACAGATACACGCAGACACTTGAATACACACGCACACACACACACACACGAACCAGTTTGCGGGCGTTGCACAGGTGCTGAAGATGGGTTGTAGATTGCGCAATGACGTCTAGGCGCCTGAGTTTCGCGTGAAGCACAGCCTGTTCGCTGGCCTGGACCTTGATCCTCTCCTTGACGTCGTGGATGGCCTCCTCCAACCGCGTCTCTTCCTCCGCCGCCCGCTTGTCTTCCTCATGCAGGGCGGTGAGCGCCGCACGCGTGTTGTCGTACCACTGCTGCGCCTCCTCCAGCTTGCGCAGGCTGGGCCTGCACTGCTCCAGCACCTCAACATAGTCCACAACGGCCCGCACCCACGTGCACAGGTAGCGGCAGCACAGTGACGCCTGCCCCGCGCGCTCCGGTACAAAGTCCTTCCTGGACGTGTACTGCTTGAGGCGGGCAAGCATGCGCGGCTTGATGTCCTTGAGCGAGTACTCCGCCATGTGCTGAAAGATGCTGTCCTGGTTCAACAGCGCCTTGGCCTCCAGCCACGTCGGCGGCTCCTCGCCCTTGGGGATGCGCCCATCCCGGTATGTGAACACGCCGCGGAACAGCAGGCACACGGGCGCCACAATCGTCTCGATAATCTCCGGGGGCGCCGCGTACGTGCGCAGCTCCTCCACGTCCTCCTTGCGCAGCGACTGCAGCTCCGAGATGGCCGCGTCCACACGCGGTTGCACGTGCTCCAGCAGCGCGCCAACTTCCGACTTGAGCCGCAGATAGGGCGCAGAGGCCTTGGCAAGCTGCGACTCCCGCACGCGCTTCTCCGCCACGGCAGCCTCCCTTCGCTTCAGCAGAGCAAGGTGCTGGCGTTGGTAGCGATCGAGCTCGCGCGTCAGCTCAGCCATCTTCCCGTCCACAACCTGCAGCTCGCTCAGGAAGCTCTTACGGATGTTGTCCTTCTGCGCCAGCGTGTGCAGCAGGTGCCGCACGTCGGCCGTCTCCCCGTCAACGTGCATGCCGACCTGCTCCAGCAGCGTGAAAAACACAGACAGCAGGTGGTGCCACACGGCAAGCGGCCCCGTTTGGCAGTCCACAAACGCCTGCTTCGGCACCTGCCACCGCCACAGCGCGGACTGCACCCCCTGCGTCTGCTCCACCCGCGCCATCTGCCCATCAAACACCATGTCCGCGCACAACCGCGACAGCTCCCCAAGCACATCGGCCACCTCCCTGTGCTCCACAGCGCTTGTGCCCGCACCAGCGTCGCTGCCGGCATCGCTCGCAAACGACTGCCGCGTCCACCGCCTGCGGAACGCGTGCGACTTTGACGAGCGCCGCCCAGGGAAGTCCGGACGCGTGCTCGCCGCCCAGAAATCGGTGAAGCGCGGGCCCTGCAGTCGCAGCACGGAGACCGTCGTGTCGTGCAGCATCTGCCTCTCCCACTGGTGTGAACGCACGATGGAAAACCCGCCAATGCCCATGTCGCTGGAGAGCGCTTGGTCAAGCTGGCGCCCACGCTGCGTGCACGTGCGCGCACCACACGTGATTATGACGTGAAAGTGAGAGGCAGCCTTGGGGCGCATGCGGATCACGCGGCCACCATGCATCGACGTGGCTGCGTGCATCATCGTGCTGCCCGTCGCGCCTCCGCCCCGGCCAAGCGCACCCAACCACGCTGGGTGCTGTTGCGGTTGATGGGAATGAGAATTGGGATGGTGGCTGCCGTGCTGGTGCTGGTGCTGATGCTGGTGCTGATGGCGATGATGTTGCTGGTGTTGATGATGGTGGTTGTCATGGTGATGGTGTTTGCGACGCTGTCTGCGTTTGCGTGGGCCGTGCAAGCTTTCTTCTTGCTCATCAATCAGGGCGGAAGACACGTCGGCGCTCGCCTGGCTCTGCCCGATCACTACCTCCCGGCTGCCACCGCAGCTCAGCAGCGTGGCAAGCACGGCCAGCATCTGCTGTGATACCTGCTGTTGCCGCACGCGGACACAAAACACGGTGCGTGAGCTGGTTGGCGTGTGATGGAAGGCGTCCAGGTACGCGCTGTACACGTCCTCGGGCCGGCAACGCTCGTCCACGGTGATGCCCGCATATGCCAGGTCGAGAATCGAGCACGCCATCTGCACGAGCGTGTTGCGGCCCCACCCGCTCTCGCCAACGACCAACGCGTGTGAGAAGGGCACGACCAGCGTACCGAGCAGCTCAGCCAGCAGCCTGCGAGAGGTGTGCGGGAAATGCACGTGCTGCAGCAGGCCGTGCCGCTCGCACCGCGCGTGCGTGGTTGTGGCCTCAAACGCCCGTTGCAGCGCGGCGTCGAGCGTGTCGTCCAGGCGAATGTCCGCGTCGGCAGCACCGCGCCGCGCCATGCTCAGCGCCAAGATGACGGCGTGTGTCGCGCGCTGCGACGAGAACAACTCCACCGCATCGTCGGGCTTGATCATCGATTCGCTGAAGTGGTGCGATCCACACGTGTGCAGCACGGCCCGCACTGTGTCGTTGATGTCGTCCAGGGAGGAGGCGTACGTGCGCGCAGATGCGACAGACCAGAGGAAGCACAGCGCCGTCGGCACCGCTGGGTCAGACAGCACCGATGTGCGCAGCAGGTTGTCAAGCACACCCGTGTCCACCAGCGCACGCATGCTGGCAACCACCCGCACCGTGTGGGACACGTGCACGAGCAGCTGGGCACCCCCGCCAACGCCGGTGCCACCAGCGCCCGTCTGCTGCCCGCCACCACCACCAATGTTCATGCTGTCGTCCAGGCCACCAAACCCAAAGCCGCCAACACGGCCGCGGGCGCCGCCCTGCGAAGGGGGCCTGCCAACAGCGTCGCCCTCGGCGTCGCCTAGTGTCTCTGTTAGCGACCAGTGCAGGTCGCTGATGGCACGGCACAGGGTGTCTTCAAACGAGGCAACGCGCACGTCGCGAACGCGCATTGCCCGGGCAAACTCAAGCAGGAACGCGGACACCGCCGGCCGCACCAGCTCCACGCAGTCTGTGCTCGGCGGCACGCGCAACGGCACCATGTGGTGCAGCATGCTCCGCGCGTCTGCGCGCAACCCGGACTGGGCCTCGTTACGCGCGGTCAAGGTCAGGAGCGGCAGCGTGGTGGCAACCACGGCCGTGTCTGGCACAACCGCCAAGTCGCAGTCGCCGGTAAACACCTTGCGATGCTCCACCAAATCGCGCAGGCGCGCTGCAGTGGCCAGCGTCGACGCCTGGTCAACAAACGCACTGCGCAGCAGCACAGCCCCAGGCTGCTTGCTCGTTGCCGCCTTCATGCCAATGGCCACAAGCTGCGACGCCACAGCGCCGCGCACAGCTGCGTCGAGCGGGAAGAAGCACGAGAGCAGCGGCCGCGGTCGCGGCATGCGCTGTGCAAGCCCGCGAATCAGCGTCGCCTTGCCACAGCCGGCCTCGCCAGACACCAGCACAGACTCGTTGGCCTGCAGCAGCATCAGGGTGACGTCGGCCAAGCCCCACGTGTGCGGAGCAAGACACAGGTGGCTGAGCGACGGCAGATAAGGCGCACCCGCCCGCCGCTCATCGGCCGTCGTTGGGCGCAGGCCTGCAGGGGAGAGGGAGCTTGTCGAGAATGACGACGACATGCCACCGCCAGACTGCGGAGACAGCGATGGCGCCCGCGCGTCCATACTGCTCGCACCAGAGGCGCCCGCCATTCGTGCCCGGCGCGCGCCAGGCGGTGTCGTTGCTGTTGCTGTTGCAGCTGCGTCTGTGTACGAGAACGGCTCGCGATCAAAGGGGACGAGGCAGCCGGAGTCAACGTCGAGGCGACAGGACCGCAGCAGCACACGCGTGGTTGTGGTGATGGGCTCTGCTTTGCGTGCAGATGACAGCAGCACAGCTTCGCTGGTCCCCATGCCAACGTTGCGCGCAAGCAAGCAGCACGAGTCCAGGTGCGGCACAACCACCGTCTTGACCAGCCACTGCTCCAGTGCGTCGAGGTCCTCTGTCGTGTCTACCAGTGCAGACATGGGCCAGAGCAGGCTCTGCAGCACGCTGCCGTGCACGAGGCGCCTGGTGCTGTCCAGATTTGGCTTCCGGTTCGACTGGTGGCCAAGCTCCTGCTTGAGCCGCGCCGTGAGCATGCGAAGCACGCACACGGCCAGCTGCCGTTCCGCGCACACGCGGTTTCCCTTGCGGGGTGTTGCGAGCGGCGTTGCCGGACGGTGCGACGCGATGGGCGAGTGGCGGTGATGGGAGCCTTCAAAGGGGCTTGCGCTCCGCGAAACAAACCGCACCGTGTTGAGTGCCGCCCAGGACGCAGCCGTGCTCACGCGCAGGTACTCACTGGCTTGCGGCAGCACATACACCAGCATGTCCTCCAGCTGGCGCCGAACCGCGTAGTGCATGGCAGGAAACTCCGTGAACGACTGCGTGATGAAGCGGTGCACCAGGTCCGCCGTGGACACAAAGTCCGCCTCCAATTGCACAGACGCAGAGGGGATGGGCAGCTGCGCCAAGCCATGCAAGGGGCGGGGCGTCGTCGCCGCGCCAGACCCATCACCGGCATCGGCGCTTCTGTCCTGGCCCGGCTTGGTTGTGGCGTTGCTGTTGTCAGTCCGTCCTGCACTCGTGCCAGCTCCGGGCACCGTGCTGTTGCTTGTGCTGTGTTGACGCGTCGGCGTAACGGACGTCGACCCCGTGCGTGACGGTGTGCGCATTGTTGCTGACCGCGACGGGTACGAGGAGGGTTGCCGCTGTGGCGCTGATGCGGTCGATGATGAACTCGGGACTGGCTCAACGCCATCCAGCAGCTCAATGAACAACATGGGCGATGCCATGACCTGCGACAGGCCCGGCACAACCTTCTCCAGATCCACGGCGCGGGAGGCCACGCCACCGCCGCCCATCGTCGACATGGTGTGCCCACCACGGCTCGTTCCACGCAGCGTGTCGCGGCGGCCGCGTGCAAAGCTGCCGTCCAAACCGCCACCGCCACCCGTGCCGCCAAGGAGCGAGCTCGCCTGGCTGCCAACGCTGCTGCGGCTGGCCATGCTGCCACGGGTGGTGCGTCGCCGCCCCTTCATGCCACGCAGGCGCAGGCGAAGAAGACTGCTGTGGTCCAGGCCCATCGCCGCCATGCTGCGCGCTGAGAAGCGGTCCAGGCACGCCAGCTCCGCGGCAGAGAGCAGCTCCAGCGCCTTGCGGATGCACGCCAGGGACGTGGCGCGCAGCACCAGCCACGGCGGGCACTGCAGCAGGCCAGGTCGCGCGTTGCCCGAGGTGGAGATGGAGCCCCCGCCTCCACCATGGTGCGCACCAGTGCTCATCGTGGACGACACACCGCCACCGCCGCCGCCGCCGCCAATGCCACCAAGCGAGGCAGTGGATGCGCCACGCGCCATGTGGACGGAGCCGTATGTCTGGCCGCCGCTGCTGACGCTGCCGCCAGCACCGTGGCCAATGCTGCCGCTCGACTCGCTCGCATCCACGCCGCTCTGCGCCGTCGCTGTGGGCATACGCGGCCACTCCTCCACAAACGGCTGAATGGCTTCGCGGATTCGGTCTCGCAGCTCATAGCAGGTGAGCGCGTCGGCGTTGATGTGCACGAGGTGCGTGCGGGCCTCTGTCGGCAGATCGGGCAGCGAGGCGCGCTTTCCATCGGAGACCATCGACGTGCGAGCAGAGGCCACCCACAGCAGTGCCTCTGCTGTCGTTTTGATGAGCGTCGTCTTGCCGGAGCAGGGTGGACCCCGCACCACAACAGACTGGCACGTGCACATGCGATCCACAAGCTCACGTGCGGCGCGCAGGAGCTTGGCGCTTGGTAGCATGCACCGCTGCTTGCACAGCATGGTGAAGCAGCGCGTGAACAAGCTGTCGTCCTCCTGCAGGGCGCTCATGCGTGGAAACCGGTCCACGATTGCCTGCTCATACTCCAGGCGGGGCAAATATGCCTGTGGCACCTCGCTCACAGCAGATGCCAGCGCATGCTGCAGCCGTGCGGGCTTGGCGGCACCCGTGCTGGTCAGGTACGTCCACAGGCTGGAAGAAAAGTGCAGTGCAACCTGCCGATGGGCCTCCAGTTGCGAGAAGATTTGCGCACCAGCAGCGCCAGTGTCATGCGCGGGCTGTGATGCATTGCTCACCACGCTGCCAATGCTGGCGTTGCTCATGCTTCTTTGTCGGCCCGGTGGCTCGCGTGCAACACCAAGCTGCGACATGCCACCATCAGCGCCATCCTCGTCGCCGCCGCCGTCGCCAGCTCCATCACCACCATCAGCGTCATCCTCATCCGTACCCCCTTGATCCGAGGCGGTGGCGTTGACGGTGTCCTTGCGGTCATGTTTTTGGTCATCGCTACCCTCACCACGGTTCGTGTTGTCGGGCGCAGTTGAAGCGCCACCAACGTGTGCGTTCACGGCGCTTCTGTGCTCCCCGCTGGCATCAGCGCCAGCTTGGCCATCGACAACTGCCTCGCCAGCCTCGCTTTCCTCGTCAAGATCCTGCACGAACACGCGCACGTTGGAGGCCGGGCCCTCAGCACCACGAACCCCATCACCAGGAATGCCATCTGCTGACAGCCGCGACGCCGCAGCGCGCATCTCGGAAGGGCGCTTGGATGGTTTGGACACGGTGGACGACGGTGACAGGCTCCCACGGGCAGCAGCAGCAGCAGCAGCGGTCGTATGAGCAGCAGCAGCAGCAGAGGCAGCGCGATTGTCGCTTGCGCGCAGGGATGTGTGCGGGGCTGAGGACGCGTGCTGAAGGATAGAAAGGCACAGCGACTCCAGCGTGGACGACAGCACGTGCTCGTGGAACCACAGCGCACGTGGAAATGGGCGCGTGCCAAGTACACGCGCCTGGATGCGCCGCAACACCTGGGTCATGGTGCTAAGACCCTCCACAGCATTCAGAGGCATTCCATCCGCCCGTTCCGTGGCATCTGCGCCAGCCAGCGCGTGCAGCAGTGCAGTGATGCTCGAAAACCGCGCCGGGCACAGCGCCAGCTGGCGCAGACACAGCATGAGCTGGCGCGTCAGCTCCTCCTTCTGCGACCGCACCGCGGGTGGCAAGTCAAGCTGCTGCAGGTACACGCCAAACAGCCACGTGCCGTCGTGTGCGCCGCCGTCAGCCTGGGTCGCCCCTGCTGTGGCTGCAGCAACATTGGATCCAGCAACATTGGCGGTGTTGCTGGCATTTGCGTTGCTCGCGGTTGTTGTGGCAGCTGCACCGCTGCGCACGTCTTGTGTACCTGGCTGCTCCCCAAACGCGTCCTGGGTCACACGCACGTGCTGACCAGCGCTGTCTTCCACGCGGATGCCGACTCCGTGCCGCCTGTGCGTGTGGTCGTCTTGTGCATCCTTGTTGTCACCCAGTGAGGTCTGCTTGTTGCCGGGATTGACACCAGCCTTCTTCTTCTTCTTCTTGGAGCTTGGCGAGTGACTCGCCGCGTTAATGTTGGCTGCTGCTGCTGCTGCTGCTGCTGTGTTGGGCACGAGCGCTTGGGCCTGCTCCTTCACGTTGACGTACAGCAGCGCTGTGGCGAGGGACGTCAGCTCGCTGTCGGTCACGGAGCCGCCGCTGCGGTTTGTGTTGGTCGTTCGCGACGATGTGCTCTGCGACTTGGAGCTGACAGAGGCGGTGCCTACGCTGACGCGGGAGGTGACGTCTGCGAGCTGGTGCAGTGAGCTGCGCGACCACGCCTGGTTCGCCTCGTCCTTGAGGATGCGGTGTGTGCTGAGGATGTGCAGCAGCTGCCCTGCCGTGTCCTTGGTGCACTTGTCAATGTGTGTGAGCAGCAGCAGGTCGCCACACCGCGTGGCGCTGATCAGCTTGCCGGTCAGGGATGATTTCGTGCACCGTGCGCAGTCGATGTAGCGCAGCCGCCGACCAAGACACCATGCCAGCATTTGCAGCACATCCACCTGGTCCGTGGCAAGCTGGGGCAGGCTACCCCCGACACAGGTTGACACGAGGCTGTGCGGAACGCGCGGGAGAATGCGCAGGTCGCGCTTGAAGTTCTCTTTGAAGCAGAACCCGTACGGCATGGCGTCTCCGCTCACAGCCACGCACCACGAATAGTTATCGAAATTCGATGCGAGATTAGCGGCAGTCGGGTCGTCGCGGGCAGCATCGCGTGCGCCGTGTGCACCGGTGCCAGCACCGGCCATTGTCTTTGTCGGCTGCGCGCCGCGGTCTTTGCTCTCTGCGTCCAGCTGCAGCATGGGAGCGAGCTTTGGCATTTGCTTCCACGCCATGTGGTACAGCGGGTGCAGCAGCAGCTCCGCCATAAACTGCGTCCAGTCCTGCAGTTGGCAGAAGATGAGGATGGCGTTGGCAACCGCGGGCGGAAAGTTGGCCGTGTTGGACTCGAATGAGGGCGAGGACGGGTCGGTGCCGTTGAGGCCCGTGGTGATGTCTGCATAGGAAGACCAGCGCGGCAGGGGCGGCGATCCGCCAAGGTGCTCCGCCCACGCCTCGTTCAACTGCGCCATGGCAAACTCCCGCAGCATGCCCTGTGAATTGGGTTGGGGTGAGTTGAGGTGAGGTGAGTGAGTGAGTATGTGTGAGTGAGTGAGTGAGTATGTGTGTGTGTGAGTGAGTGAGTGAGTGAGTATGTGTGTGTGAGTGAGTGAGTGAGTGAGTGAGTGAGTATGTGTGTGTGTGTGAGTGTGTGTGTGAGTGTGTGTGTGAGTGAGTGAGTGAGTGAGTATGTGTGTGTGAGTGAGTGAGTGAGTGAGTATGTGTGTGTGTGAGTGTGTGTGTGTGTGTTCTGGATGGCTGAACGCTCAGCGAGGGAGCTGGTGCGGGGACGTCGCGTGAACTTGGTGCTCACGTGTGCCTGTGATGGTACAGACGAGTTATTGTAAGCAAGGTTGTGTGTTGCTAAACGCACCGAGATGACGGTTGCCTTGTCAATGGCCTCTTCCTGTGCCTCCAGTCCAACCAGCCGCTCCACAACCTCGCACATCATTGCTTCAATCGTCAGCCATACAATCTGCTGGCACGTGACGCGCAGCCAGCGCATCAAGCTTGCGCCAGGCTGCGGCGTGCCATCCACATCAAAGCACACGCTGCTCACAACGTGCTCCACCAGCTGCAACGGACAGAGCTCGTCCCCTGTCATAGATGGTGGCAACAGTCATGAAATTTGTGGTAGTGGTGGTGGTTAGTGGCAAGAAGCAACATGACCACACACATGAACAAAACTTCAAACAACGCAGAAGCCTGTGCATCCATCCACACACGCATATTTGCACATTTTCAAACACCAATGCACGCGCTTGCACGCGCACAAAGATGCATACAGCCAATACACATGCACACATACACACGCACTCACAAACGCGCACGCACTCACAAACACACCGTGCACAAAGGCGAGTGGATCTTGAGTGTTGACTTCGGACGCAATGCAAAGGCGGACACGGCAGCCGCCACGGTTTGCTTCGCGCGGTGTTGTGATGCGGAAGATGGAGCCGGGCGGGCGCTTGTGGATGGAATATGGGTCCGCAATTGCATGCATCGCCGACGCTGTCATCGCGTTGATTGACAAAACACGTGTGGATGAGTGGATTGTGCAGAATGTGAATGTGTGTATGCGCGCGAGTATCAGCACATATTGAAAGACAGCATGCAAAGAGAGCTCGCCCTTCGAAAGGCAAAATCGTGTGAAGTTCATCACCATCAACAAAACACAGCATTCCACAGCTCCAGACACACGCATGCACATGAGGCGTGAGAACATTCAACAAACACACGCAACGTACTCTCTGGCGGTGCATAGAGCCCGAGCAGCGACATGGAGCGGAAGAACTGACGACGAAGGCCAGACGTGGACAAGCGAGACACCTGGCACCAGCAGCGGCACACGTGTGGGGCAGTGAGCGAAGGTAAACAAGGTGCTAGACACAATATGCACACTTGCATGGGTGTGCAGACACAAAGTACACACCCACACACACGCGTGCGCTAGAACAGAGAGTTGCAAACACACGCACGCGTGCGCTAGAACAGAGAGTTGCAAACACACACACGCGTGCGCTAGAACAGGGTGCACACACACACACACACACACACACACACACACACACACACACACACACACACACACACACACACACACACACACACACACACACACACACACACGAGCGAACGTCCAACCCCTTACCTGTGAGAACCAGGTGTCCATTGGCTCCGTGCGGCGAACCAGGACCGGCCGCTCAAACACGAGGATATCGCCAGCGCCACCTTGCACGCCATAAATGCAACACGACACCTGCACGTGGCACATGGATAAACGTTGCGTGTCAGCTACTGTGCGGAGGTTTCACGCATACTCGCACAGAGAGAACAAATTCACACACGAATACGCTGCGCAGTCAAAACGTTGCACACACACACGCGCGCACACACACACGCACGCGCACACACACACACACACACACACACACACACACACACACACACACACACACACACACACACACAAAACAGCGCGCCCCTTCCCCCTCTTTGTGTCAGCGTTGTACTGACGTCATCAAGGTCCTTCTCATGCGTCTCAGACGGATCCATGAAGAGGAAATCGGAGGGCCCGCCCATGCATGCAAGCATCGCCGTCTTGACATCGTCCCCCTGCACATCAAAGTGATGACTCAGCACGGTGTACGGCTTCCGCTCCAGAAACCAGAGCTCGGGCATACGTCTGCGCAGTTCACGAAAGACGAAGCGGTCCATCTCCTGCGAGAGCGCCGCACCGATGGCCAGGAGGTCTTCAATGTGCGACTGCAGCTCAACACCACTCAGCATGCCGGGCACGGGACGGATGAGGCGATGGATGGCTGGCCGCATGTCAAGGTCCTCCAGAAGCGCACGCACACGGAGATCAAAGTCCACGGCGGCGTCAACGTGCGGGAAGCTGCACTGCAGATCAACCTGCGTGCTGAGGTTGCGTACAATGTACAGCCACTTGCGCTGCAGCTGCAGCAGGCTGTCCACCGTGCTGACGACGACGTTCATCTCGCCAACCAGGTGGCGCAGGCCGTCAACGACATCATCGAAGATGCCCAACCGCTCCCGTGCCAGGTGCAGTCGCGCCACCGTCTGCGTTGCCTTCGCCGTCGCAATCACCGTTTTGCAGTGCATCTCGCTCAGCACAAACGTGCGGTGGCGGTCGGCAATTTCTCCCATGAGCTCAACAGAGACAGAGGCGCGTCGCACCAGCGTCTCAATCACGCGCTTCTTCAGCGTTGTCGGCGACATGGCTCCGCGTGCCCGCCGCCAGGCAGCGTGGTCGCCGCGATCATCGTGGCTGTGGTGATGACCCATGGCGGCCGAGGACGCTGGGGACGGGTGAAGCCATGCCGAGTCAACGTCCAGCTCGCCCGGAACCACAACGTCATCGCTCGTGTGTCGGCGCACGGCGCGGGCGGGTACAGCGGTGAGCACGCTTCCATTGAAGCCGAGCCACTGGTGGGGTGCAAGGTCGCGGTGCATGCCTGCAGCGCCAGGCGCAATTCCACCGTGCATGCCGTTTTTCTTGTTCGCATCTCGCCACTGCAACAGGTGATGGCGTGTGTTACCATCACCACCTGCACCACCATTCTTCTGCCCGTGCTGACGCACGCCTCGCTTGGCGTTCCAGTGAGCGCCGTTGTTGATGTTGCTGTTGTTGCTGCTGCTGTTGTGACCGTTGTTGTGACCATCGTTGTTGTTGAGGTGCCGGGCACCATGCCTGTAAGAGCCGTGGTTGCGTTGTTGGTGTTGGCCACCGGCGCCTGCCGAGGTATCAGTATCGCTGTCGCTGTCTCCATTGTTGTCGTGCTGGCTGAGCGTGTTTGAGAGTGCGGGCAACAGCAGCTGCTGGAAGCCGAGCTGGATGCGCGTGTTTTCGTTGTGCAGGGCGCCGTTCGTTGCCTTGAGCCACGCGGCCGCCGCGCTCTCCACAATGGCCGTGACCTTGAGGTCCTGGATGGTGCGCCGGTGGTTCACAACACCAAGCACCTCCAGCTTGCGCAGCGTGAACACCTGCTCCTCCGTGTATGTCACGCCGAGCGCAGCAAACAGCAGCCGCCAATGGTTGTGCGACACCTTGTCGCTGGCAAACGGCAGCAGTACTTCGCCCAAGTCAAGAAAGCGCTGCAGTCGCTTCTCAAGGTGCGTGAGAACGCTGTCGCCAGGCACACGCGCTTTGATGGCGTGGATGGTACCAACCCAGTCGCGTGCCGTGCGCCACATCACCTCAAGCGCAATGTCGCGGTACGGAAGAACCATCCAGTTCTTCAGACTGCTCGACACAATCTTCGCCTGCGTCCAGATGGACTTGCGCAGCTCAAGCACTTCCTCCGTCTGCATGATGGCAGTTGACACAAGTGGGGGGGGGCGGAGGCAGAGAGAAAGAACAAGAAGGGTGTGTGTGTGTGTGATGGAAGATGGAGTTCAAGCCAGGGGAGAAAAAGGACGGGAGAACAGGCGGAGGAGATTGGGGGGGGGGGGGAGGGGGAGGGGGTACGATTGATGTGAGTTGGGGTGGAAGTTACATGCAGTTGCAAGAATGGGAAGCTGAGGGTGGCACGCCATTTGACGAGAAAAGAGCCAAGGTCGAGGGGAAACGGATATGCGCATTTCCTCTTCCTCCCTGCTTCGCCGCATGCACACAAATCCAACACAACAAACACGCAACAGCACAATAGAACACACACGCACGCACGCACACAGACACGCACAGACACACACATACACGCACGCACAGACGCACGCACGTACACACACGCGGTCGCACAACAAAGCACAACAAGTAGTACGCACCTGTGGAAGCTCCTTGAGTTCGACCGTCTTCCCTGAAATGGTCTTGAGCGCATCGCAGAACGTCTGCACCTCTGTCTTCAGCGCCATAAGCTCACGGCCGGCGGAGAAGATGCCTGAGAGGGCTTTGCCAACACGCGAGTGCGGGTGGAGGTACAAACCTTGTGACACCGCCTGCCGCAACAGCGCAGCCTGGGACTCGTGCGCATTGATCATGTCGGTGAGCTTGGCCACCATGGTTGGCTCAAGCACCTTCACCAGGTTCTGCGCGGCGGAGAGGAGGGAGGAGAACTCGGACCACGACGCATCAAGATCAAGCAGTGCCTGCTTCACTTCCCCCGTCATGTCGGCACCAACATTCAGCTCCTTGAAGATTCTGGTCAGAACGAAAAGGGCGTGGCACAGCGGCAGCAGGGAGAGGGGGCGTGAGAAGTTGTGTGTGTGTGTGTAAGTGTCAGTATGTATGAGCGTATGTAAGTGTGTTTGAGTGTGTGAGAGTGTCTGTCAGTGTACTTGGGATGAACATCAGACAGGCCTTGAGCAGGGTTCAAAATATAAGGTAGTGAGCTCCAATACGTTGAGCCGAAACACCCCGCCGTGTACACACACACACACACACACACACACACACACACACACACACACACACACACACACACACACACACACACACACACACACACACACACACACACCTTGATTTGGTCTTCATGAGTTCTGTGAGGAGATCGTATTTGGAGCTGAAAGTCGACTGCAACTGCTGCGCACGGTGGACAGCAGCAACGACCTGATGTGCGCATACGAACAGTGTACGGAGAGTGCGGGTGAGTGAGTGCAGTTGCGTGGAGAGAGAGAGTGTGTGTGCGTGCGTGTGCGTGCGTGCGTGCGTGTGTGTGTGTGCGCGCGCGCGCGCGCGCCAACTGACCTTTGCGTACTCCTGGGAAGTTGGGTGGGTCATGTTGACCTCCTGTCTGAGCTTGGTGACCTCGGCAGCAAACATGTCCACGAGCGCCTTGCTGTCGCGGCGGATGCACGTGGTGAGGAGGTTGTCCAGGTCCGCCGCAATGGCCTTGATGCGCGGCAGCACGTGCAGCTGCAGCTGCCGGCACTCCAGCCGCACAAGCTGGTTCTCGCTGAGGGTGAGGGTGGGCACGGAGCTGACGGCGCGCGTCCATGCCATGAGCTGTTGTTGGAGGTCAAACAGCTGCCGCGGCTTGCTCTGCCACACCTTGAACGTCTCCTGGTTCCACGACGACACGAAGCTCGACACCTCTCCAAGCCAGTTGTACTGGGAGATGCGCCCAACAATGTTTGCGTACGCAGCCAGCAGGCGGTCCTGTATCAGCGCCCGCAGCCGCTGGCGAATGCGCGTGTTGGACACAAACTGCATCGTGTGCACGGCAAGCTGTTTTCGGAGCGCCTTGATCTCGCTGCTCTCAAACGGCGTTTGCCCCTGCACGCCACCAACGTCACCTTCGCCACCCATCTCCTCCAGACTTCGCTTCAGAAACCCAACGTGCCGCATGTGGCCGGGCTTCTGCTCCTCCACGGCGCGCACCACCTTGTCGTAGCCGTCGAGCGCGGGCGTGCTGAGGTCCAGGGTGCCCAGCACCTTGATCACGTCCGTGACCGTCGGGGTTGACGACATGCTCAGCACAGCGCCAAAGAGGGTGGCCAGCACGCAGCCAAACGCGCGGCACGTGCTCAGGTCAATACACTCCACCATGGCCTCGTACGCCGGCTCTGCGTTGGCCAGGCCCTCGGCGTCAATCAGCAACTGCACGCGGATCAAGCCAACGGCAGACAGGCGTGTGCGGGAGGTGTTGTCCACGAGCAGCACTGGCGAAATGATGTGCTCCAGCGGGTCGCGCTGCTTCCCCGTCGCCCCAGCACCGCGCCGACGGCCATGGTGGCGGCCATCCTCACTGTCATCGCTGCCAATGTCGTCGCTGTAATCACCATCATCATCGTCGTAATCATCATCATCACCATCATCATCATCCGTTGTGTGCCGATTCCTAGCACCGTCGCTGTCGTCATTATCATCGTTGTCGTCGTCACCGTTGCTGCGGCTGGGCTTGGTTGCACCCCTCCTTTTCTTCTCTAATCCTTCACCACCATCACCACCACCACCATCACCACCACCACCATCACCATCATCATTGTCGTCGTCGTCGTCATCGCTTGCATCCAGCGTCGCCTCCTCTCGCATGTATCGTGCAAAACGCACACCGCGCTGCTTGTTCCGCCTTGGCCTGGCTGTGCCGAGTCTGCCTTTGCCACTGTTGGCCTCATCTTCCTCGTCTTTGTACATGGACGTCCACCCGAGCGCCTTGCCAAGCTCGAAGCGCAGGCTGGACGCAAATAGGGAGATGAGGTGCTGCTGGTACATGCGCATGAGCAAGGCTTCGAATTTGGGCAGCCGCGCCAAGTCCTCCTCCACGCGTTTTAGCTGTTGCGTCAGGGCATTGCGCTGCTGCTTCTGCAGGGAGATGCCGGCTGCTTCTGTCAATTCTTCTGTCTGGTCCAGCAGCTCCTTGCGCCGTGACACCATGTGGCGCCAGCATGCCAGGACATCTTTGGTGGTGGACTGCATGGCAAGCACGAACTTGGGCAACACGTCTTGCAGCTGCTGCTTCGTGTTGCCTTCCCAGTCTGCGTCGCTGTAGCTCTTGTTCATGTCCAGATTAAACAGCCGCGTGTGCATGATGTCGAGGAACCGCTCGTGCGCGGCACGCAGACACTTGTGGTAGTGTGAATTGCAGATGAACGCACGTGCGTGGATTTGCCGGGAAAGCCGCTCAAACCGTGAGCGCGCCTGGTACCGCTTCCACGCTGCCAATGTGTGTGTGTGTGTGTTGTGTTGTGTATTGGGGGAATGAGAGACATGCTTGAGCGGGGAGAGTGCTGTGCGTGCGGGCGCCATTCAACGGCATTGAACACCATTGACATCAACAAAGCACCTGCTCACGGACACACACATACAGAAACGCACGCACGCACACAGGATGCACGTACACACACACACACACACACATATATATATATATATATATACACACACGCACGCACGCACACACACGCGCGCACGCACGCACGCACACACACCTTGGAAAGCACGACGCTGGAGGTAGTGTCTGAAGAATGACATGCGGCGGAGGCGGTGGAAATTTGCCTTTTGCCGCGCCCACTCGTCCAGTGTCAGGTGCTCTGTGCCACCAGGCTCAACCAGCATGATTCCTGTAGCAACAGAGGAGGAGGAGGAGGAGGAGGAGGAGAGGAAGCGAGGAACCGTCAGGCGTGTACGTGTGCGTATATATTTGTGAGTGAGTGAGTGAGTGTGCGTTTGTGGACAGACATACATATACGTGTGTGTGTGTGTGTGCGTGCGCTTGCATGCATGCATGATGTTGTCGTGGCGAGCGTGCCCGAAAGGACAGCGTGGAACCAATACAATGGCAACAATCTATGCCGAGGGAACACTAGAAAGCAAAAACGCCGACATCAGCGTGGGTGGATGCAACGACGTGTCGCACCTTCACGGGTCATGATGGCATGACGGGCCGGGTTGAGAGCGGACTTGTCAACGACAACAAGGCGGTACGGGTCAAAAGGCTGAGCGTCACCCTCCCCGCCGCTGTCGTTTGCGTAGTTGAGGTAGAAGTGCGACTTGAACAGGTCCCCGTCCGATTCCATGGACAGATACACCATCACCTCCTCGGCCGTCTTGGGCGCCTGCGGCAGCTTCTCCAGGCGAATGCGGGTGAGAGCCGTGCGTGAGGATGCGTCCGTGCGCGGTGGCGCCGATGATGATGAGGACGAGTGGCGCCGGCCACTGCGGCGTGCCACGCCCCGCGATGCAGACATGGGGCGTGATCGCGCCCGCGCGAACCCACCACCGCCACCGCCGCTGCCGCCGCCGGCTCGCTCCAGTGTGGCAGCAGCTGTTGTTGTTGCGGGTGACGCTGCGACCGCCACGGTGTCAAACAGGCCCGCCGCAGCTACCGTTGCTGCGGACTTGGCGTTGAACGCTGGCTTTGGCAGCGTTGCGGCCTGCGAGGGCGCGTGCTTGCCGGCAGGAGGGGCCGTACCGCGCGGTACGGGGGCATTCAGTGCCGGGGGAACGGGCGTGACGGAGCCCGAGGTTGCAGACGGGTCGACCGGCGGCAGGCGGGGACGCCTGCGTTCTGTCACGGGCGTCGCTGCCTGCAGTCGCTGGGCCGTTGTTCCTGCTGCGGGCAGTGATCTGAGGTGGTCCTGCAGTGGATGTGCTTGTGGGACCAAGGGCTGGGCTCGCGCAGCGTAGTAGGCAAGCCCGCTGTCGGCCTCCATATCCTCCGGAGTGAGGGCGTTGAGGAACTGCAGCACGTGGCATGCGCGATCCCAGTAGTTGGCCTGCGTGGCCACGCCCGAGCAGCCGTTGATCAAGCATGAGCGCAAGAGTGTCAGCAGCCTGCGCCGGTCGTGACGTGCTTCCTGCACATCGCGCTGCCACTGTTCCTCGTCCAGGGCCGCCTGCTGTTGCAACTGTTGCTTGTCCTGCTCCTGTTGCCGCTGAAGTTGTTGCTGCTGCTTGCGCAGCTGTGCTTTCTTGATGCTTGCGATTCGGGCTGCGCGCGGATGCGGGTGTACTCTTCTTGATTGTTGTTGCTGTTGCTGTTGTTGTTGTTGTGATTGCTGCTGCTGCTGCTGTTGCTGTTGTTGTTGACGCTTCTGCGTGTGTTGGCTCCTTCCCCGCGATTGTTGGTGGATTTCAGGCAGCTTTGGGGTTTCCATGGTTGCGTTGCGGAAAGTGGGGAAACGCACTGCTGGCGCGCTGTTATTGCTTGTCACAGTCACCGTTGATATTGCTGCAGCCTGCACTCAGCACACATACACGCACACGCACACGCACACGACACCCAACAGCACGGAAGTGGGGTTGCTAGTTGCTGGTGGTCATGTGCTGGTTGTGTTTGGTGGTGTTGATGCTCAACGACCACCACAACAAGAAGACAGGCAAGCAAGCAAGCAAGCAAGCTGCTGTGCTGTTGCTTGGCCGTTTCTAAGACTGGATTCAGTCTCTTGAGGAAATAAACTGAAATCAGTATCTGACCCTTCTGTGTACACCCAACAGCAGCAGGGCAGAGGTTCAAAACCTCTCAAAGGTTCAAAGGGTCGCAAGGTCCAAAAAGCCTCCCATCGAAGAAGGCAAGAGCCACAGCAACCATGGCAAGAAGGGGAGCACACGCACAAAGGCAGATGCAGAGGGTGCATGTGTGGGTTGGGCTGTTGTGCTGCTTTTCTTGCGGCTGCGTTGTTGCAGTGGCAGCGGCAGCAACAGCAGCAACACCACCAACAACAGCAGCAGCAGCAGCAGCAGCAGTCGATGCCACCAACGTGGACGTCAACGCTGGCACTGCCAACCACAATCGGCAACCAGGCGAAGACGCCTTCAGTCAGCTGCGTCCAAATACCAGGCGATTACCGCATGTATGGAAGGACACGGACCTTGGGCCTCGCCTTCAACCCGAACTCATCGGTGAACTGCTATCATGGGGTGAATGGGTAGAGCAGAGGGCTGGATGGATGCGTGGCTGTTCAGTGTCCTTGTGGACACGGGCATAACTAGAGTTCTGAAGAGCTATCTGGGTCCAGCGAATGCGCACATACACACACCTTCACCTTCATCGCCCACACCTTCATCCACTTACACACTCACGCAAGTGCAATCGACTTCAACATCGCTCACCACCATCCCCATTCCCCAACACACGCACACACACACACACACACACAATGCACAAACAGGTATTGGGTGCCAGAAGTGCGGTACCACGAGCCTGTTCTACTACCTGCAGCAACTGCCATGGGTTGTACACACGTGGCGGAAGGAGCAGCACTTCTTTGATCGAGGCACAACCGTCTCCATCGACATCAACTCACGGTACCAACAAGCCAAGATTCTCAAACAGTACAAGCACTACCTTCGCCGCTGGCCAAACGTCACAGAGGCAACAACATGCACGCTGGAGCAGTGTCACGTCAACACCACGCTCTCCAACCGCACGGCGGTGGACATCAGCCCCATGTACCTCTCCGACCGGCGCAGCCCTTGGAGCCTACATGAAGTGCTGCCGCACGCAGCGCAGGTGAAGCTGGTGCTGCAGATTCGCGACCCTGTCACGAGAACTCTGTCCGGGTTCCGTCAGGGCAGCCCAGGCGACACGGTGGACGAGTTTGCGGCCGTGACATCAACAGAGCTGCACCTTCTGCACCACTGCTACAACAGCAGCCTTCAGCTTGCCCATCCCAGCCCAAAGACGACAGGCGACAGCAGCAACCCGTTTGGCATCACCTGCAACACCGGCCATCACCAGTACGCGGCCCTCTACCGTTGTGTGAGCGCACTTGCCGAGTCTGCTGACGGAAAGGCGCTCACACAGGACAGGCCTTGGTTCCAGCACTTCACGCGCAAGGGAAATAAGGAGTTGCTGCAGCAGCACGTCAGCCTCAAGCTCCTCAAGAAGTACGAGGGGCACGTGCACCGTAGCATCTATGTGGACCAGCTCATCAACTTCCTGTGCGCGGGCTTTCGCCCAGACCAGTTTATCGTCGTCACCACGACCGAGCTCAAGGCAGACGCTGAAGGCGTGCTGCACAGGATAGCCACGGCGCTCGACAGGCCATCGCAGCTTGCCGCGCAAGCACGCAAACGTGTTCTGAGTGGCATTCACGCCAACATGCACAGACACTCCCACACCATGCCTGACGCCATGGAACGAGAGCTGCAGGAGTTCTTCCAACCATACAACCAGCGGCTGTTGGATGTGTTGGATTTCTACGGCTTTGTCTTCAACAGAACCGCGATGATCCACGAGCTCAACCTGCAACAATAAGCAAACTTTCACGTGCGTGCATGTGTCAGTGCACATGTGTGTCTGTGCGTGCGTGCATGTTTTGTACGTGTGTGCGTATATGTCTCAATGTGAGCGTGCGCGTGTTCGTGCATGCATGTGTGTGTGTAAATGTGTGTGTGTGTGCGTGCGTGCGTGTGTGTGTAAATGTGTGCGCGTGCGTGCGCGTGTTCGTGCGTGCGTGTGTGTGTGTGTCTGCTTGTTCCCGCCCAGTCGTGATACGTGGTGGGCTTGTGTGATGCTGTGCATCCACTGCAACTATTCATTGCTTCAGTCGTAGCCGACACACTGTGGGCTCTTCAAGCCCACACCTCTCAATAAACAATGGGGCAAGCCAACAAGCAGGCAGGTAGACTGGCAGGGTGGTGACGGTGGAGATGATGATAGTCATGCTCACGAACAAGCATGTGTGCATGAGGGTCAAAGCCAGGCAGGAATGTGGACCGCCACAGCTGGACGTCTCACTGCAACATTGTTTCCAAAGCGCAAGTCGCCCTGGCAAGTCATTCACCCTCGCATCCTCGCCGACACTGACGCGTCACCTGCGCCTGCACGACGAGCACCATCGAAAAACCACGAGCTCCGTCGCCACCCCCCCTTGCAGTAGCATCACTGCAACCGTCATCAATCAGCACTGTCATCGCCACTGTCGTTACCACCACCATCAGCACGTCCACGACCACGACCAGCAACACCCGCACTCGTGCTCACTGCTTCCCGCAGCTGGTTCACCTGCTCCCTGCGCAGGGCGAGGATGCGCTTTCGTCGCTGCAGCACATCCTTTTCCAGCTGGTGCACGTGCTCACACAGCTGTGGCATTGACAGCTGCCCAACCTGTACACTGCTGAACCCACCAGCAAGCACGCCTTCGCGCACCTTTGCACGCTTTGCACGCACGGCCCGAAGCTCTCGCAACAGCCGCATGTCCTCCTCAGTGTGGGGCACCCACTCGTCCCCGTCCATACCACTATCATTGCCGCTGGTGCGCTGTTGCAGTGTTGCTGGTGGCCGCACCTGGGGCACATGGCCCATCGGATGGGATGGTGCCATGCTTGCCTGGTGCGGCATGGAGTAGGGTGGCTGTGCAGGTGTTGCTGCTGCTGCGAAAGGGTGGGGCAGTAGCGGCGGTCGAGAAGACATGGATTGGCCATGCGCCCCCGCCATCACGCGTGTGGGTGTAGTCACGGCTGCACGTGGCACATGCTGCTGCTGCTGCTGCTGCTGTTGCCACTGGCGCAGCCGCTGTCGCCGCTCTTCATGCATGCCGTCGTCCTCGATGCTGGCAGCACTCCCTGAGATGGTCGGGCGTTGTGCCAGTTGGAGTTGGGAAAACGACGAACCCGGCACGTGCTGCTGCTGGTGCTGCTGCTGGTGCTGCTGTGGTTGCTGTAGCTGTTGTTGCTGCGGACGGCGTGGGGGCCCGAGGAGCAGGCCGTGCTGCTGGGCCATGCGCCGCTGCTGGTCCGTCGTGGGCACCTGGTACCGCACGTGCGCATCATATGCGGGCATGCTGAGCGGCGAGCGCGCGAACATCTGCAGCTCGTGCACAAACAGCTCTGTGTGTGCGAGGAGGAAAGGCGCCAGCGACTGCACGAGGATATGGGTTGCTCGCAGGTCCGTGGTTGAGAGGAGGGACTCGAGATAGGCGTACACAAACGCGGTGTTTGTTGGCACGAGCGCGTTGATGTCTCGCTTGGCCCAGGCAAGCACGCGTCGCCGGTTGCGTTCGTCGCGTGCCAGCCCGGAGGGCGCAATGCTGCGCTCGCGAGCACGCAGCTGCTCGTCGTACTCGGGCAACGCACGCATGTTGGCGGCGTAGACAGCGCGTCTCCTGTCCAGCCCTGTCTCGCGCCGTCGCTCGTCCGCCACCGTCTCATGCGCCGACCACCTGCTCGTGGTGTGCCGCCTTCGATCACGTCGCGCGTCAAACGCACCAGCATGGTGATGGCGGCGATGGTGGTGGTGGTGGTGGTGAGGATGGTGTCGGGAGAAAGGGGGCGCTGGCTCTGGCGCCGGCGGTCGTTGTGGCGGCAGGGTGATCCGCTTGAAGATGGTGGCGGACTTGATCGAGTGGATGACGGAAGACACTGGCGCCTTGCAGAGCGGGCATGTTCGCGACACGTTGAGCCACGACATGATGCACTCGAAGCAGAAGCTGTGGAAGCACCCGTCCAGCAAGGCCTTGTCGTTCAGGGCATCCAGGCAGATGGGGCAGCTTTCCTGCTCGTCCCCGTGTGCATCTTGCTCGTCACCATCAGGGTCTTTGAGCGTCCCATGGCTACTGCTGCTATTGGCCATGCTGCTATTGGCCATGCTGCTGGCCGTACCGTTGGTTGTGTCGGTGGTGGAGGCGGTGGTTGCGCCTTTGGTGGCGTCGTTGGTGCGGTTGACACTGGGTACATCGGCCGGCATGGCCCTGCTGCTCACGCCCATCCCACCGCCGTCGCCGTCTTCTGCATCCGCGGCCTCATCTAGCAACCGCCTTCTCTCTGCTACCACGCCAACATCATCGTCGTCATCTTCTTCTTGGTCAACAACCCGGGTGCTGCCATGGGCGTGCAGCGCAACAACATCATCATCATCACGAGTGCGTGCGATCGTGCGATGCTGCGCCATGTTCGTTTGTTGTTGTCGTTGTTGTTGTTGGTTGATGATGAATGGCTGGAAGAGCAGGTTGGTTGGATGTTGTTTACTGATGATGATGATGATGCTAACTAATGATGTTGACGTGTGAACCAGCACACAAGGAAGGTGACATGACAGCAAGCAAGCAAGCAAGCAAGCAAGCAAGCAAGCAAGCAAGCAGGAATCAACGGGTAGAGCGCAATATGAAGAGATGGCCACACATGTAGGCACAAGGGTCCCTCCTGTGTCAAGGGGTGCCGGGTTCGGGTGGCGGGGTTGCGAAGATCAGCGGTGGTGATTCGGCGGTGGCTGAAGCACCCGGCCGCTGTTGGTGCAGGAAGGCGGGAAGCGCAGCGAGCGCAGCTTCGATGGCAGGCACAACGCCTTCATGGCACGGGACGAGGGATGCGACCTTGTGGGCCGGCAACCACTTTGCGTCTAACGCATCGTCGCCCGCGCGAGGTGTACCTGTGCCAACGCCCAGGAAGTCCAAGATGACGTAGTGGTGCTGCACCTCGCCGGACGCGTTGGTGAAGATGCCGTCGATCAGCTTCACGAGCGGCCCCATGGCTGCCGCGGTGATGCCTGTCTCCTCGCGCGCCTCTCGGGCTGCGCCAGCGGTCACCTCCTCGCCCAGCGCCAGCCGCCCGCCCGGGAACGACCACAGCCCTTGCGCTGGCGGGTTCTTGCGCTGGATCAGCAGCACGTGCGGGTCTTCCAGCCGCGCGCTGTCGAACATGACGCATGCCACGCCAATCTGCGGATGCACCGGTGTCATGCGCGTACTGCTCGCCCTCACTGGCCGAGCAACGCGAACATGGCTGCACTGTCTTCCTGCAAGCGCGCTGCGCGCCGCCACACTCGCCCCGTTCACCAAACGACAAAGCGACAGCCCCAGCTTCATTTCTGGCTCGTGGTGAATGATGAAAAGTGGTGGTGGTGGCGGCGGTGGTGGTCGGTGAACGGTGAAAGCGCCAGGTTGGTTGGATGAATGAACATGGGGATGACAACAAGGAGGGATTGTTTACGCTGGCATAGGACACCATGAGGAGCAAATGTGTGTGTGTGTGTGTGTGTGTGTGTGTGTGTGTGTGTGTGTGTGTGTGTGTGTGTGCGTGTGTGTGTGTGTGTGTGTGTGGTTGAAGAATGGCTCATGCGACATGAAGCAAGCGAGGCAGTGTGCTGCTGAGACTAGGAGTAACGAGTGGGGGAGGATGTGTCGAATGTAACTACGATCGTCATGTCACCACCGACTTCTGGTTAGATATCAAGTGCTGCAACAGCATCTTTTGCCTGTTGCGCTGTTGCTCGCGCCGCCACGTCCTTCACAAATAGCCGCTCCGCTGTGTGTGTGTGTGTGTGTGTGTGTGTGTGTGTGTGTGTGTGTGTGTGTGTGTGTGTGTGTGTGTGTAGGTGAGACAGCAGAGGACAAAACGCAACTGATCTGGAACGACGCAGTAGTGCTTGCATGGCGCACGCATCACACTTCCTCTCTTCCCCTCCAACATTAACGCACCGATCACGTGGTCAAACGCAGCGTACTGCGAGGACTGCGGGACCTTGTACTTGACATTGACAATGGCCAGCTTCGCCCCATCCTCAAACGGGTGCACGCGGTGGCAGAGCACGTGCAGCAGACACCCCAGCGCCTGTGCGGGTATGTGTGGGTGCACGTGTGTGTTACGTGTACGTGTGAATATGAACAACATGAAAGAAAAGAGAGGCACTGGCATTCCTGCACAGCACAGCACAGCGCAACACCCACACACACACATACCCACACACACATACCCCCCCCCCCCACACACACGCACACACACACACACGCACCCAGACGTCGAGCTTTTCATTGATGGGCTGTTCGGAGAATAAGTCCAACATCTCGGGGCTGCGGTTTTGGGGCGTGGTCATCTAGAAACGCGGAAGCGAAGCAGCAAACGAGGGACAAGCCGCGTTGAAGCACAAAGAGGTGCAATACAAGCAACACGCAAGCAAGCAAGCAAATCAAGGGAGCGAACAAGCTGTTGCCAAACGCGCGAACGCGAAACCACACAACACCCACAGACAGACAGACATACACACACACACACAATATGTGCATACACACGCACGCACATGCACGACTCACGGCTTCTAATCTCTCTGCAGTTGCCATCTTGGCGCGATAGTCGAGGGCGGCGGGATCAATGGTCTCCGTCGTGCAGGACCCAAAGTCGCACAGCTTCACAACGTTGTCTGGGGAAGGAGGGAAAAACACGGGGTGGTGGGAGTGAGTGCAACATGCTTTGACGAGCACACACCTTGGCAGGCAGGCAGGCAGGCAGGCAGGCAGGCAGGCAGGCAGGCAGGCAGAAAGAC
>NW_004754931.1:1771083-1806083 GCF_000188695.1 Salpingoeca rosetta | reverse complement strand
CTGCACTCCTGCGTGAACTGCTCGCACTCCCTGCGCAACACATCAAACTCGCGGCGCAGGCCATCCACCTCCTCCCGCACCAACGCCCGCACTCGCTCTTCCGCTTCCTGAAACATTGGGGATATCATTCGCAGATCATCGGCAAAATGATGACGAGGACGTTGCTGCTTGCTGCGGCTGTGGCTGTGTTGGGGGCTGCGATCATGCTGGGCAGGGATGGTTTTGTGTGGCGGCATCATCAGCAACACCAACACCAACTGCAGCAGGAGCAGCAGCACGAGCCGAAGCAGGATGCTCCAGGTGGCGTGGCTTGGACGTGGATTGCGGCCATGGTCGTGTGCGTTGCTGCCGCGTGGTGGTGGGCTGTGTTTGGTAGACAGCAGGGACAACTGCTGCGTGGAGAGGCGCAAGTCGTAGGCGATGGAACACCTCGGCAACAGCACTTGCCGCTTCAGCAGCGAGTAGCAGCCTTCCTCTTTGGCAGGCACAACCGAGTGGGCACAGCGATCGCAGCGGCGCGGGAGCGTGCTGCTCAGCACAATGCACGCGCTCTTGACGAACTGGCTGCCAGTCGTGCTCGAGGAGACTGGTCAACCAACACAACCACCGTGGCCTCAGACGTGCTGCTCGCTGGCATCGTGGACGGCGCGTCAATCTGCACCTCATCTTCAACAGGACGCAAACACCTGCATCTCCAGGGCTGTGCACGCCCAAACACTGTCATTTGTGTTCTGCGTGGTCGTGTTGATCCTCGCCAGGCTGTGGCCTTTTTGCGTGCCGCCGAACATGGCCAGCACTCACAAGGGCAGCATGAAAAGCAAGGGCAGCCTCAGCAGCCAGTGCAACCACAGCTCCTGCCAGTGCTCAACATGGGCTCACCACCTGCAGGCTACGCCCGGATTTCACAGCACTACGTTGCCAGTGTTGGCAGTGCGACAAACGAGGCAGACGATGGCAGTGCGACGTCATTGCCTCAGTCGCCCACGAACCAGCATCGCTTCTCCCTACAGTTTGTAGACAATGTGGAGGCCCCAACGGAGACATACACCTGCGTCATCAGCTCAGGCGCGAAAGAGAAGAGTACGGGCAGTGAAACGGACAGCAGCACGGATGACGACAGGGCCTCAACAAGCAGCAGCCATGATGAAGGAGAGGACGTGGAGGGGGAAGTTGGAATTCGCGGTGGTGGTGGTGGTGGTGGTGGTGGTGGTGGTGGTGATGGAAACCAACTTGCACGCAGCAACGACAGCAGAGATGGCAGTCAATGCAGAAGCGCCATCAGCACCACTGATGCCGTGGATGAGTCGGCAGGGCAAGGGTCGGCATGCGGTGTTGTGCCGTTTGTGTGCACGCTGGAGGCAGTCAGTCACACGCAGCCAAGTTCCCCATCCACACCAGCACAGCAGGACGATTTAGGAGAGGAAGAAGGAGACGGGGAGGATGAAGAGCCACAGATCGATGCGGTGGAGAGGAAGTTGCGCGTGGTGGATGCCGTGCTTGTTGATGAAGAGAACCGTGTGCGTGCTGTGCACGCAGCCATTGATCAGACCCGCGAAGGCAGCTGCCTCATCTGTTGGGGTGCACCTGCAACTGTCATCTTCCTTCCGTGCCGCCACCAGGTGTGCTGTGCGGAATGCGCACATGACGCGACCACAACTGCTGGCAAGTCATGTCCCGCTTGTCGTCGTGCCATTGCTGGCTGCATCCATACGGCAGAGAAGTGAGAATGGGAAAGGGAGGAGGGTGCTGTTGTAGCAGTTTACGGCAGTGGTTTGTGGTGGTTGATAGGTTGATTGTGGTCGTTGGCGGTTGTGACTGATGGTGGTCGTTGGTGGTTGTGACTGATGGTGGTTGTTGGTGGTTGTGACTGATGGTGGTCGTTGGTGGTTGTGACTGATGGTGGTCGTTGGCGGTTGTGACTGATGGTGGTCGTTGGCGGTTGTGACTGATGGTGGTCGTTGGTGGTTGTGACTGATGGTGGTCGTTGGCGGTTGTGACTGATGGTGGTCGTTGGCGGTTGTGACTGATGGTGGTCGTTGGTGGTTGTGACTGATGGTGGTCGTTGGTGAGTGTGACTGATGGTGGTCGTTGGTGAGTGTGACTTATGGTGGTCGTTGGTGAGTGTGACTGATGGTGGTTAATAGTGGTTGTGATGAAGCACTTCACTTTGAGGGTTGGAGAGAGCAGTGACGATTGTGTTTTTTTTTAACGGGCACATAACCGACCTGCTAATTAATTTGGACGTCTTAATATCAAAGCCTACCACAATACACACCACCAATACACAAAGCCTTGGCAACTTTCAATTCAAACACACACACACAGACAGACAGACAGACACACACACACACACACACACACACACAAACAGTGCGGGTGATTGGGAGGACGACGGTGAGATCACGTCACTTGGAAGGGGCTCGCTTTGTCATTGATGGCAGTCATACACTTGTCCAAGTTGTTCTCACGCGTGAGCAGCAGCAACGCATCGCGCGCATGCGCCACCACACGCTCCAGCGCGTCCTGCTCATCCGACGCAAAGTGCGTGAGCACAAAGTCCTGCACAGCGCGCTTGGCCGTGGTGGTTCGCCCAGCCATCGGCCCAATCCCAAGCCGCAGCCGCATGTACTCCTGCGATGCCAGCCGCTGCTCAATGGACCTGAGCCCGTTGTGGCCGCCGGCGGACCCCTTCAACTTCAGCTTCATTCTCCCGAGCGGCTGGTCAAGGTCATCGCACACGGCCAGCACACACCGGGCTGCCGCTGCACTGCCACCACCGCCCGTCTTGGACTGTGCGGTTTCCGCATTGGCGAGTGGCTTGGCGTAGCGGAGGAAGCTGCGTACCGCGTCCCCGCTCAGGTTCATATAAGTGAGGGGCTTGAGCATGTGCACTTTGACGCCGCCCGTCTCGAAGGAGCACGTCATGGCCTTGCACTTGCGGTCCTTGGTCCATGTGAGCGACTTTGCAGCAGCCACAGCGTCCAGAGCCATAAAGCCGAGGTTGTGCCGCGTGTGCTTGTATGCACTGCCGGGGTTTCCTAGCCCAACCCAGACCATGACGCTTGGAACAGGGTGCGCTGGGGCTTTGGCTTTCCTTGCAGCCCGGGTTGTTGAGAGTGCTCTCTTTGAGGTTGGGAGAGCGTTACTGGCGCTGTTGTTCCTGGCACAACGTGTTAATTCTGTCGATGATGTTGAGCAGTGGGACGGCGTGTGTGTTGTGTCTGGCGTGGGCGCTGCTACTACTGTGTGCGTTGCTGTGACCGCTGGTGTTGCGGCTGTGGCTCGTGTGGTTGCTGCTGGCGTTGTTGGTGTTGTTGGTGTTGTTGGTGGGCTGTGTGACACGCAGGCGATCTTCGCCACGCTTTCCCCAATGTCCGACGCCTCATCGCCCACGTACAAAGCAGCATGTGGCATGGGCGATGTAACATGCGCCTGCCGTGTGCCGTCACAGGCAATCTGACTTGCGCTCCGCTTCGCAGCCATGATGCTGGTGTTGCACCCCAATGCACGCAGTCTCGCACTACCAACACCAACGCGACACAAGCACAGCAGCAGCCTCAGCATCCTCCGCAGCCCGCCGATTGTTGTTGGAAAATATCATCGAATCTTCCATAACCATACAGACGACTGCGCACCCGCTCCACTCGCGCGCGTTGAACCTGCTTCTTGTCGTTGTTGTTTGTCGTGCGTGCTTGAGGTTGTGTGTGTGTGTGTGTGCTGTGTGTGTGTGTGTGTGCTGTAGGTTGCTTGCCTTGCCTGGGTTCAAGTAAAGGGGAGGAGGAGTGTTTGGTGAGGTGACGCGGTACGAAGGAGCATGGCGTCGTTCAACCGCGATCCGCAAGTGCGGATCATGTCTCTGACCGACTCGGAAATCAAGCTTCAGCTCTCCAACGCAGACACAGCCCTGGCCAACAGCTTTCGCAGGTTGGTCCGCGCGCGCGCGCGCGCGTGTGTGTGTGTGTGTGCGCGCGTACGTGTGTGTAGTGCATACGTGTGTCGTGTGTGTACATACGTGTGTGTAGTGTGCATGTATGTGTACATCAGTGCACCAGTGTACGCCAGTTTACGTCAGTGTACATCAGTGTGCCTGTGCTGTGATACATGCAATGTGCTCTTGTGTGTCTGCGAAAGCGTGTTTACGAACAACCGTGTACGAGCACAGAAGAGCAACCGTTGTTTGCATGTCACTCCTTGTTGCTGTGGCCAATTTGACGTTCATGGTACAAACACTCCACTTTCCACTCTCCTGCCTCGCGAACTGCAACTGAAGGTCAATGATTGCGGAGGTGCCAACATTGGCCATTGACGACGTGCACATCGAAATCAACACAACCGTACTGCATGGTGCGTTTGTTACGCTGAACTGTGCATGTGTGTGTGTGTGTATGTGTGTGCATGTGTGTGCATGTGTGTGCATGTGCGTGGTGGGTTCTCACACAATGAGGTGCCTCCACTCAACGGAGTTCCGTGTTGTGCTCGGTGTCTTATGTGTGCGAGCAACCCCGGATTGCATTTTCACTCGCACGCCACCACTGTTTGCTTTCCTTCATCTCTTGGGTTGGTTTTCCTTCAGACGAGTTCATTGCGCATCGTCTCGGTCTCATTCCGCTGACCAGCGAACGCGCTGCACACTTCAACTACATGCGGGTGCGCCTTCGTGCACATGCGTGCGTGCTTGTGAGCGAGTAACCTTTATGAGTGCGTGTGAATCTGTGTGCGTGTGTGTGTATGTGTGTGCGTGTATGCACATGTGTGTGCGTGAATGAAGGCGCGTAGGGGTGTGCGATAGTAACGCTTGTGTATTGCCGACTTTGCACACCATGCACTGACCAAACCGCTGCATTGTGCTTCAATGACCAACACTGCTGGTTTGCCGTTTATCATTCACCCTTTTCAGGATTGCACGTGTGACGCCGGCTGCCCCAACTGCGTTGTAAAGCTCGAGCTTCACGTCGCTTGCAGAGATGCGGTATGTGTGCGTGTGTGCGTGTGTGTGTGTGTGCAATGTATTCTTGTGTGTATTTTTGCGTGTGTGTGTATTGTTGTGTGGTTGTGCTTGTGTGCCTGAGCTTGTGTTTGCATGTGCATCATGTCATGGTCACGTTTGATTTTGATCATGCCATCGTCGCGTTCCCAATTGCAGCATCAGATGGAGGTGACAACGGAGCACCTTCGCAGCACCCTCGATGGACCAGACACATCCGTTGTCCCCGTACGTCACCGCTGGACGAAAGGAGGGAGGGCATAGGTGGTGAGGATGTGAGGATTGGGCGGAAGGGAGCGAGCGAGAGCTGTGTGGCATTGAAGAAGAAGAAGAAGAAGAAGAAGAAGAAGAAGAAGAAGAAGAAGAAGAAGAAGAAGAAGAAGAAGAAGAAGAAGAAGAAGAAGAAGAAGAAGAAGAAGAAGAAGAAGAAGAAGAAGAAGAAGAAGAAGGTGATGATGATGATGATGATGATGATGATGATGATGATGATGATGATGATGATGATGATGATGATGTGGTTGGTTTGTCACGACTCTGCAACGGCACGTTGCCACAAACACACACACACACACTCGCTCACTCGCACAACTACACAAAAAACACACGTGCATGCAACTGCCAGGTTGCGACGGCTGCAGAGAGGCGAGACCAGTCCATCCAGGGAAACCACATTGTCATCTGCAAGATTCGGCAGGGGCAGGAGCTCAAGCTCACCTGCTACGCACGCAAGGGTGTCGGCAAGGTGTGTGTGCGTGTGTATGTATGAAAGCTGCTTGTGTGCTTGTCACCACTCAACGTGCTTATGTTTGTCGTTCATCGCCTGACATGATTCTTGCTCCTTCCTCTTCCACACACACACACACACACACACACACACACACACACACACACACACACACACACACACAACACACACACACACACACACACACACACACACACACACACACACACACACACACCGTTAGGAGCATGCCAAGTGGATCCCGACGGCGGCGGTTGCATACGAGTACGACCCCGACAACGCCCTTCGCCACACCTTCTACGAGCACCCGGAGATGTGGCCGCGCAGCGAGTACTCGCAGCTGACAGACGACGACAAGCACGAGGCGGACTACGACCCCGACGGCACCGCCGACACGTTCTACATGACGGTGGAGAGCACGGGCGCCATGCCGCCAGAGAAGATTTGCCAGTCGGCGCTGGAGTCGCTTTTTACCAAGCTTGTTGATCTCGACAACGCCCTCGAGGTGCTCAATGCGTGATGATTGCACGCCATGTGTGTAGTAGGTGTTTGAAGGGGATGCTTGTGAGCGAGTGGGTGAGTGAGCGTGTACGTTGTGTGCAAATGTGCCGCTCTGCCGCTTTGCCGTCTCTCTGTCTGTCTCTCTGTCTCTCTGTCTCTCTGTCTCTCTGTCTCTCTCTCTCTGTCTCTCTGTCTCTCTGTCTCTCTGTCTCTCTGTCTCTCTCTGTCTCTCTGTCTCTCTGTCTCTCTGTCTCTCTGTCTCTCTGTCTCTCTCTGTCTCTCTGTCTCTCTGTCTCTCTGTCTCTGTCTCTCTGTCTCTCTGTCTGTCTCTCTGTCTCTCTGTCTCTCTCTGTCTCTCTCTGTCTCTCTGTCTCTCTGCCCCCGTCTCTCTCGCTGTTGTGTTCTCGGGTTCTCTGACAAGTAAACCAAAACAATTCAACACAATCCAACCACAACCACTCCAACATACAGTTTTATTTGCTGTTGTGCAAAACGCGCTTCATTTTATTTTGCTTGCTTCCCAACCTATCGCCAAAACACACCAACGCGCCCCTCCCCCCCCCCCACTCCATACACACACGCACGCACACGATGTCTGAGTTTGACGTGTTCCTGACGCACGACTGGGGCGTTGACGGCGAGGGCCGCAACAACCACGATCGCGTGGCCATGGTGAACACGATGCTCAAGGCGTATGGGTTCAACACCTGGTTTGACGAGGAGCGGATGTCAGGCCACATCGTGCAGCAGATGTGCAAGGGCATTGATGGGTCCCAGGTCGTGCTTGTGTTTGTGACCAAGCGCTACATCTCCAAGGTCAACGCAGAACACGATGACAACTGCAAGAAGGAGTTCAACTACGCCGTCATGCGCCGCACTACCACCCGCATGATCCCCATCGTCATGGAGGATGCTGCCCTCGACACCCGCAAGTGGGAGGGCCCGCTCGGCATGGAGCTCGGCTCCCACCTGTACGTGCGCATGACCTCGGACCGCCACATGCGCGACAACCTGGAGGAGCTCGTGGAAAAGCTCGACAAGCTCGGCGTGAAGCCCAAGACCGGGTCGGCCCCGACGCCTGCTCAGCACGAGGCCGCCAAGGTGGTTCCTCGTGAGACGAGCTTCGTCGACCACGACGGCGATGCCATCGCGTTCCAGGTGACCCCATCTGGCCTGAGCAAGTTTGTGAACAAGCAGTTCCGCAAGGCGGTGACGCGCTTCGACTACCGCCCCATCGATGGCGACCTGCGTGACCAAGACGGCTGGGGCGGCAAGATTGCCGCCAAGGACCGCTCCCGCGTGATCAATGACCTGCGCCTCATGTGCGCCGAGCACGGCGTGCGCTTCCGCTCCTACGAGGCTGTGGCGTATGTGGACAATGACGGCGATCGCGTCATGTTCTGCAACTCGCCGGATGGGCTCCGCAAGTACGTCAACGGCCAGTTCCGCAAGATTGTCAAGAGCCTGCGCTACCGCAAGAGCGACCACGACCTGCGGGACCACGAGGGCTGGGGCGGCCGCCTGCCTGCCAAGGACGCCTCCGTCATTATTGATCAGCTCGCCAAGACCTGCCGCAACATTGGCGTGCGCTTCACCACCGTGTAATCGCTCTCCCTGCCGTTTGCGATCCGTGCTCTCTGTCGACCTTGCTGTGTGTATGTGCGCGGACCTTGTGGTTTTGATCGTGTGCGTGTGGTTGATGGTGTGGCAATCGCATAATTTTGATCGTGTGGTGTGATGATGTGGTGTTACCATGCTTTTCTTCTCGTGTGTGTTTGTGTGTTTGTGTCTGTCTGCCTTCCTACGTTCTTTGCTGTTCTCTATCCCCCTAACCCCGCCGTTTACTTGCTTCCCACTCGCGTGCATGCGTGCATGCGTGCATGTGCATGAGGTGGTGGCTTGCATGCCTGCTTCACCCTCTGTTTTGTTCACTGACTGCTTTGCTCGTGTTGAGATCGCAAGCATTGCACGTCGTCAAACACAAACAAACACCACCAAGTGGAAGATCAGGAACGTGGCCGCCAACTTTCGGCAGCTCATATCCGCCAGTGGAGTTCGCCCAAAGCAAAAGCAATGATGATGACGCTGCTGCGCATTGGAGTGCGCCGTGCCTGTGGTGGTGGTGCTGTGATGAGGATGAGGATGGGGATGGGGTTGGCGCGGTTCGCAAGCACAGCTCGCGTGAACACGGGATGGCGTCGTGCTGCAGCGAGCATGGGTGGTGTGGTCGCCACTGGCGCCGCCGTGGCACTTGCTGCTGCTGCTGCTGCTGCTGCATCCAATTCCAACGACAACGTGCTTGTTGGAGCGTCACCGCTTGTGGTGGTGAGCGCTGCTGCTGAACAGCAGACGCCACTTGCCGTTGCGCAGGAAGCAGAAAACATGTACGGCAGCAACCCAAAGGTGCGCGTGTGTGTGTTTGCTTGTTTGCTTGTGAGTGTGTGTGAGTGTGTGTGAGTGTGTGCTTGTGAGTGAGTGTGTGTGTGTGTGTGTCTGTGTGTGTGAGTGTCTGTGTGTGTGAGTGTGTCTGTGTGTGTGAGTGTGTGTGAGCGCATGCATCACGAGTGTGAGCGCATGCATCACGAGTGTGAGCGCATGCATCACGAGTGTGAGCGCATGCATCACGAGTGTGAGCGCATGCATCACGAGTGTGAGCGCATGCATCACGAGTGTGAGCGCATACATCACGAGTGTGAGCGCATACATCACTTGTGTGAGCGCATACATCACGAGTGTGAGCACATACATCACGAGTGTGAGCACATACGTGCAAATGTTGCACTTGACAACCCACCCCCATCACACCCCTCATGGGCTGTCTGTATACTTGCGACACCGCGGCCCCCTCCCCTCCCCAAAGGCCATCTACGACATGGTTGGCGATTACCTGAAGAATGGAGGCGAGCGCCACGCAGAGGTGCTCTGGCGCTATGCCCGCGCATGTCGTGACTATTCCACAGAGGTGTCGGACAAGAAGGAGAAGAAGCGCCTCATCTTCGAGGTGCGGTGGTGCGCGAGCGCTTGCTGCTTGCACAAAACCTTTGCATCTGCACCCACAAACGTGCATACACGTCTTGGTGTTGGTGTACACGTGCATGTGCGCTCGCGTGTTCACGTGCACCCATGAATGGTTCATGATGCGAGGCCACTTTGCCTATGACATGAGTGTGGCTTCCCCTCCCCGACTTGATCATGTCCGTGCCATGCGCATCTGTGCAGGGCTTTGAAGCGGCCAAGGAGGCTGTTGAGTTGGACGACCGCTCGTTTGGCAGTCACAAGGTCGACGTGTTGTCAGATGTCATTGTCGCTGTTGTCGTCACGTTGAGCTGTGGCTCCAGCACGTTGTTGCATGTTCTGAAGAACACCCGAGCCAAAGTGCACCGTTGTATCTGCAGGCATCAAACGATTGATTGCTTCTGCTTCGGCTTTTGCGTGCTTCTCCTTAATGTCAGCGTCACTCACCATAATCCCCGACACTGCTTGATACTGGTGTGTATGTGTGTGTTCGTGTTCGTGTGTGTGTGTGTGTGTTTTGTGTGTGTTCGTGTGTGTGTGTGTGTGTGTGTGTGTGTGTGTTCGTGTGTGTGTGTGTGTGTGTGTGTGTGCGTGTGTGTGTGTGTGTGTGTGTGTGTTTTGTGTGTGTTCGTGTGTGTGTTCGTGTGTGTAGTGGGTGGCAATCATGACCAATGCCACCGGTGAATACCTTGGCTCGAAACAACAGCTGCTGGATGCTTACAAGATCAAGGTGTGTGTGTGTGTGCGGTGTGGAGGGTGTATTGTGTGAAGTATGCACGAGTGAGCGAGTAAATGTGAGCGAATGTGCGCCTATGCGTGTGTGTTTTGCTTCCGTGCACACACACACACACACATTCGCTCACCCATGTGCACACACCCCACAATACACAACATGACCGCCCTTCAGGCGCACTTTGAACGTGCGTGTGAGCTGAACCCCCAAGATGCGACCTCACGCCATCTGCTCGGTGTCTGGTGTTTCACCTTCGCTGATATGCCTTGGTAATCCCGCTGTACTGTACTGTGCGACAACTACATGTACATGTGTGTGCGTGTGTGTGTACCTGTCTGTATGTGTGCGTGTGTGTGTGTGTGTGTGTGTGTGTGTGCGCGCGATGACATTGACATCGCCCTTTTGTTGATTGGTTAGGTTTGGTCAACCGCACACCACCATGCTCGCGGTCGTGTTGTGCATCCGACAGGTACCAGCGCAAGGCGGCAGCCGCCCTGTTTGCAACTCCGCCAACCAGCACATACGAGGAGGCTCTCCAGCACTTTGAACAGGCAGAAAAACGTGCGTCAGTAGTTTGTGTCTGTATGCGCGTGTGCATGTTCGTGCGTACGCACACGTGTGCGTGGTCACCGATACCTCGTACATCCGCTCACATCCACTCGTTCATCCTGCGTGGCTTACTCTTCATCACGACGTGTTACTGCTGTTCATGTCCCGACGCATGTGTGTATGTGTGTGTGTGTGTGTTTGGTTGTTGGCAGTGGACCCCGGCTTCTACACGAAGAATGCAATGTACCTGGGGAAGACCCACCTGCGACTGCACAACAAAGCCGAAGCAAGGAAGTGAGTGCATGACTGCTGCCTGCGTCCATGTGTGTGTGTGTGTGTGTGTTCATTCTTTGTCGTTTTGGTTTGTGCCGATCCCTCGTGCTGTGCATACAATCGCCAAGAACGCTAACGCGCTGAGCACCCACCACACGTCGCCGTTTGTGTCTTGCAGGTGGCTGCAGGCGTGTTTGGATATGACCGCAACAAACGAGGACGATCACCAGGCGCAGGCAGAGGCCGCAAAGCTCATTCGTCACACGTGATGATGACGATGATGCATTACGGTTGTGGTTTCACCACTTTTGCTGTCTTCTCTCGCGCCTTGTCTGTTTCGCAGCTGGCTCTTCTTCTCCTTTCCCGTCCGCCTGCTGCTGTTGCTGTTACCTGATCCACCCCCCCCCCTCTCCCTTCCGCCTTTGCCCTGTATCTGCGTGGCATCGCCCCCAGCTTCTGTCTCCGAGCCCTTGTCATGGGTGCTGGTGACTGTGTATGGATGGCATTTGGCAGTCGTCACATTGTTCGGGTGAAAGCCTCTTGTGTCTTGCTTGCTTTGCTTCTTGTCTCGCTCGTACGTGCGTGCGTGCTGCTGCTACATTCGTTCAGCATTGAATCGTTTACATGTGTGTGTGTGTGTGCAGCCATGAAACAAAAGCGTTTTGGCCACGTCTGAACTGAACACAGTCACACACAAGGGGAACTGAGAACACACACGCTCATCCTTGCACACATATATACAGGTCACAGAGCACAGCAGCTAGCTAGCAATGCGTCACCAGTTTACCCCCTATGCGGCTCACTACCACTACCGCTGCCGCTGCGTTGCGACTGCGCTGAATCTGAGGTTGAATCTGAGTCGGATGAGTCTGCGTTTGCTCCCGCATGTGTCTGTGTCTGTGTCGTCGTCGTCGTCGTCGTCGTCGTCGTCGTCGCTGTATCCTTGCCATTCTCCGTGCCGTGCGGGGCCCACTCCGTCTTCATGCGCGCGCGTGTCCTGTCCATGCGCGGGTCGGCATCAACCATGGTCACTGCGCGAATCTCTCGAATGTCCAGCTGGAACGGGCCGTCGCGTGCGTCGGCGAGTAGGATGCCAAGCGTCTTGATCTTGTCCCCGTTGATGATCGACTGCTCGTTCTGCACATACCCGCGATACGTCAGCAGGAACTCTGTCAGCGGTATCTGTCATAGCAGTAGCGGCAGTAGCGATGGCGGCAAAATGTGGGGGGGGGCCGTGAGGAGAGAAGGCAAAGGAGCAGTCAGGTGAGTGGATGCAAATGCAGCAGTCGTAGCAGTCACAGCAGTCACAACAGTAGCAGCAGCAACAGTAGCAGCCGTTGTAGCAGTAGCAGCAGCAGATGGCCGTCGTGGCTGTGAAGTACCACACACACACACACACACACACACACACACACACACACACACACACACACACACACACACACACACACACACACATATATACACACACACAACGCTACCTGTACGGTTTGCCAGTGCGGCCCGCCGCGTGTGTAAATGGTGGCCTGATGCAGATCCTCTTCCCTGTATGTGTCTGGCTGCAGGTTTGCAATGTACGCGCGCCCGTCCCCTCGGATCTCAAACTCAATCGCGTTGTGTGTTCCAAGCTTGATGTATGTGTCGCCGAACAGCTTCGGCTGCGAGCAGACGCGCGTCGGTGGAGTTAGGGTCGTGGGAAGAGGATTGGGAGCAAGAGAGAGAAAGAAGGGGCGGGGGTTAATGAGGCAAAGTGGCAAGATGAACAAAGCGTGGCCAGAGACCGGCGAGGCATAACCACACCTGCACGCACCAACGCACCCCTGCACACCCCTGCACACCCTTGCACACATGCGCACCTTTGGTCGTTGTGTGCGAAGTAGGCAAAAGCCTGAGCGTACGACGTCTGCATTGGATGGGAGCTTCGTGGACAGGTTGCCTGAGAACCTCACGTATCCCTCCGGCATTACCTCCACCCTGCAACATGTGCATCACGATTGCAATGAGCTGCAGCTCACATGAACCACCTTGTATGCAAATCAAAAGCCACACAGACAGACAGACACACACGAGCGCGCGCACGAACACACACACACACACACACACACACACACACACACACACACACAGACTGACAGACACACACACACACACACACATGCACTCACACACACACACATGCACTCACTTGGCGGTGGAGTGGCCGCCAAACGCCTTCTTATCCGAGGTGCACACCCACTGCTTGAGGTCATTGGCCGTGCGGAACTGGAACAGTGCAAAGGGCTTCGAGCGACTGAAGTCTGGCGGGCCCATCAGCCTCTTGGCTGCACCGGCCACAGACCGCTTCACTGCATTCACCACAGACTGCCACGCCATGCTTGCCTTTGTCGTGTGTTGTTGCGCTGTTGTTTGTTTATTTTCACCTGTCGCCTGTCGCAACCTCAAACAAGCACACATGTCACACAACACAACATGCACGTGTTCTCTCCACAAACACACACACATGTTAGAGCAAGGCCTGGTACAAGGAAAGGACGCCCCGCACAGCACGTGCCACGTCTGGGCGCGAGCAGGCGCACGCCTCCACCAGCAGCGGGAAGAGCGTCCTGGCCAGCGCACGGTGGCGCGGCGTCACCAGCGACGCACACGCGCTCACCACAAACAGCACCTCATCCGCATCCTGGTCTGTCAGCTCATAGCTTGTCAGCACGGGCATGTGCTTCTCAAGCACGCGCGCGCACTCCTCTGCCATCTCCCGCACGCCAACCCCATCCCACGCTGACGTTGCCGCTGGCGACGATACGGGCGCCGTTGTGGTTCCAACCGCTTCCCCACCGCTCACACCGCTGGTGCTCTCGGGGTCGCTGTGGTTATCCCTGGCACCGCTGGTCGCCGTAACGGTCCCTGCTGTCGTTGCTGCTGTTGAAGTCGTTGCACTGCAGTCCACGAGCGCCTGGAAGCACGCCTTTGCAAACGCACGACGCAGCACGCCATGCGCACCCGCCCGCTGTGACAACGAGTAGTGCGACGACGTGTCGTAGCGCTTCTGTTCCTCTGCCTTCACGCCGCCGCCATCTCCACTCGCCTGCTCAGCACCAGCGCGACCATCGTGACCATCGCCATGATCGCCATTACCGCCGCTGTCAACACCGCGGCTGCCCATGCGCTTGAGCATGTTCACTGATCCGCGGCGAAGGATGTCTGTCACCTTGGCAAGCACAGGCGCCGGCACAACAACATCAACGCCGGCCCGTGACGATCCCCGGGTGGACGCAGCGGACGTGTGCGGCAGAATCGCCTCACACACCAGCCTGAACACGCGTGAGGCATCATGCGCAAGTGAGTCAGTGAGCGAGTGAGTGACGGCGAGACAGGAGAAAGGAAGGAGGGAGAGAGAGAGCGAGAGAGACCGTGTGTGTGTGCGTGTGCGAGTGCATATGTGTGTGCGCGTGTGTGCATGAGGATGTGCAGGACTGAATGAATGCTGGGTTGTTGCGTACAAGTCCATGTACAAGTGGCGCGTACTTGACGAGGTCGATGTCAAGCTGCTCGTGGTCCGCAATCTTGGACACATCCACACCCTCCGGTTTGGTGAGAGCAGCCGGGTGTGACGGAAACAACGCCGCTTCAATCACAACAATCACTTGCTCCCACAGCTCCTCTGACAAATGGACGTGCATGTGTGTGTGTGTGTGTGTGAGTATGTGAGAGGGGCATTTGACATTATGACAGTGAGGATGCCGCGTGTCTGAAAGCATGAAACACACAACAGATACACCCACCCAAGGAACACACACACACACGCACACGCACACACACAAACACAAACACACGCACAAACACAAACACACACACACACAAACACACACACACACACTCTCTCTCTTTTTCTGCCATCCCCAAACAACTGCTTTCTGCCCGCTTCCCTCCATCAAACACACCAGGTGAACGTACCAGTAACCTTCTGAATGGCTGCATCGGTGTGCTGTGCCGAGGCAGCCAACCCGCGCAGGCCATAGTCGATGATGGCAACAACAGCATCCATGGCGACCTCCCACAGCGCAACGCTTGGCCCCGCATAGCGCGCGTCCACGATGGGCGTGAGCGCGGCCAAGAACGCGCGCGCAGCTCCCGAACGAATCACAGCCGCCTCCTCGGAGTAGCTGCAAAACTGCGTGACAAATGCGCCAATGCAGTCGACGGCAAACCCGACATAACAGTTGCGCCCACGCAGGAGCCAGGGCGGCGAGTTGACCAGCGCCGTGTAGCGGACAAGCTGCAGCAGCACCAGCGGCACGTGGTGCGCGTCAGGGTGCGGGTAGTCGGCACTCGGCACAAGCAGCAGCAGCGTCGCCAACACTTCCTCCTGCACCTCGTTTGCTCGCGTCAAATACAGCGCATCGGACGCCTGCTGGCAGACGACAACAAACAAGCACTCGGTCGCCCGCGCCACCTCCTCTGTCGACAACACGCTGCGGAGGTGACCGAGGCTTGGTCGCATGCAGCCCACAACAGCCACTAGCGTGCGGGTGCGGTGCGGCGGCTGTCGATCCGGTAAGCGCATACACGCCGACGTCCACGCTGCAAACGCATCCCGCAGTGCCTGCTGCATTGTTGCGGCATGTGTACTGGCACCACCGCCCTCGTGCCCGCCTTCCACCGCGCGAATCAGGTTGGTGAGGGCATTGGCCGATGCCAGCGCCACGGCATCCGTCTCGTCCTCAAGCAGCGACTGCACAAGCGACAGCAGCATCGACCACGACCGCGTAAACCCGTCGCACTGCAACAACTGCTCAAGTGCGCTCACAAACACATGTGCAGAGCCGGACACGGCAAGACTCTTCGTCTCTGCCCACAGCTTCTTGTCTGTCGTCGAGTGGTGCTGCACCAACACACCACTGGCCAGCGGGCTGTCGGATGCCGTCTTAGCTCGGGCGACGGTGGTGTTGCTGTGTTGGTTGTTTTGATCATCGTCCTTGGTCGTCGTGTCTGGCTCACACAGGACGCGGTCTTGCACCACGCAGCGCAGCGTGTGCAAAATTACGTCGTCAATCACGCTCTTCAGCTCTGCCGGCGGCAAGAGGTGCGCGTGTGTCTTCAGCGTCGGATACAGCGTCTGGCTGGCGCTTCGCCGCACATCCACGCGCTCATCCAGACACAGCGCGGCCAGCTGCTCGTAGATGAGGCGCCAGATACCGCCGATGGTCACGTGGCGCGGGAGCCCATCGGCGTCCACTTCCCGGCGGTGGTGGACAGGGTGTCCAGCCAGGTCCGCCTCGCTGGACACGCTGTCCTCCTTCAATCGCAGCTCGATGTGCTCCTGCAGCACAACGCGGTTGTGCGACACGTGGTCTGCCACATTCCACAGCAGCCCAACAGCGGTGAGGGCGACGTTGACAGCCACCTGCTGCCGGCAAAAGTGTCCGATTGTCCGCAACAGCATCAGCATGCAGCGGACGGGAAGAGAGGGCAGAAAATCCTGCACAATGAGCTGCAGGTTTTCAAACGCAAGCGCTATGATGCTTGCATCTGTCACGCGCGTGTTCCCGGCAACGGTGTCTGAGATGATCCCAATCACCACCGGCCACGCATGCGCAAGCGACGGGCCAGAGGAGTCAAGAACCTGACAGAGAGCAGATGGCGTGGTGGCGGGTGATGATAGGAAGAGGAGGGGACGGGCAAAACGACATGGAGAGGGGGAGGGGGGAAGGGGGGGGGGTAGACGTGAGCGAGTGAATGGACACAACACTGTAACTCGGTTGCATGAGGGAAAATATGCTAATAGCTAACAGCCAAACTAGCAAGGAGGTGCATCATGTGCACCTGCATGACGCATTCCAGCTGCTGGCGCCGCGTTTGCAGATGGGGGCATGATGCAAGATTTCGTAGTGGCGACAAAATGGCCTGCACATACACAGAGGAATGACGGGAAACAAACAATGAGTGGTGCTGTGATCAGGAGAGCCAAGGAGAGACAACAAGGGGGGGGGCAAGGCCAATTGAACACACACACACACACACACACACACACACACACACACACACACACACATACATACATACACACACATGTGACAAGTGTGAGCGCGGTACCTGCTGCAGGCCTGGGTTGTCCTGGATTGGCGGCTGGCGCGGATGCGAGAGGGCGGCGTGAATGAGGCGGGTGAGCGCCGTCACGCCCTGCTGGCGAAGGCCGGGATGGCTGTGGCACGACACCTGCATGGTGGTGATTGTATCGTATTGCGTGTGTGTGTGTTTGTGAATGTGTGTGAATGTGTGTGTGTGTGTCAGCAAGGATAAGATTTCAACAGCGAAACGATACATTTCATAACACGCAGTATTTCACCCTCGAGCACAAGCAGACAAACGGGCACAAAGAACACAAAGAGCACCAGCAACACACAGCGCACCTCGATCAGGTGTGCGGTGACCATTGGCCAGAAGACCATGATGCGGTCCAGGTTGGCAAGCCCGACCTCCAACAGCTTCGACACAGGGAACAGGAACGCATCGTGACGGAACACGACGTGATTCACACCAGCAAGTGACACCTGCGCCAAAACGTAATGTGTGTGTGTGTGTGTGTGTGTGTTGTGGGTGAGTGAGCGAGAGAGAGAGAGTGAGTGAGTGAGTGAGTGTGTGTATGAGCGTGTGTGTGTGTTGTGTGTGTGTGTGTGTGTTTGAATGCAATTCAAGGTGAAGAGCTGCGGGTCGTTGAGGCGCAATGAGAACAAATCCACACAACGATGTATGTAGATGTTGACACAGGTGTAAACTACACATCAGCATGCACACACACACGGCCGCACACACACGGCCGCACACCTGCTCCAGCGTTGCCTCTGACTGGTGCCAGAGCGCCGCCATGAGATATCCCAACGCCTCGTCGCTCATCGTGTGTGTGATTTGAAACAGCTGACACACACGCAAAGTAAGAGTGAGCACGTCTTCACACCAGCAGCGTAGCAAATCGTACACATTAATACAAAATACTCACTTCACACACACACACACACATACACACACAGCAACGAACCGAGGCACATTCATATCCACACAACGGAGGCTGTGTACGCAAATGCTGATGGCGATACGCGTGCGCAGCAGCACGAGGGCTCACCTGTGCCAGCATTGCACTCAGCGCCGGCAGTTCAGACGCCGTTGATCCACTGATGGCCACGACTGTTTCGCTCCCCGTCCGCCTGCGCACGTGTGCATGCGCGTATGAGAGTGTGTATGTGAGTGTGTGTATGTGAGTGTGCGTGCGTGCGTGCGTGCATGTGAGGTGTTCACAGCGTATGCCGACATGGGTTTGCAACTCGTGACCCTTCGCTATTCAGTTACAGCCACCGCTCTTCTGGCACAGCGGTTGTATCACATACACACATATGTGCACATTCTCGCGCACACACGCACCTGTGCCCTTTGCGTGTCGTTGCAGACGTGAGCGATGGTTTTCGGATGTGGCCCGAGCGCGGCGGCTGCTCCCCGCCGTCAAGGTCCAATATCGCAACAATCTGAACACAGGTGGTATGTGTGTGCGTGTGTGTGCGTGTGTGTGTGTGTGTGTGCGTGTGTGTGTGTGTGTGTGTGTGTGTGTGTGTGTGTGTGTGTGTGTGTGTGTGTGTGTGTGTGTGTGTGTGTGTGTGTGTGTGTGTGTGTGTGTGTGTGTGTGTGTGTGTGTGTGTGTGTGCTCTGATTCACATTCGCGCAGCGGCCAAGTTCAGGCTTCACGCCAGACCAGTACAACTTTCAAACATCCACGTACACACACACACGTGCACGCACGCACACAAACACACCTGTTGGATGGTGGAGACAATCAGGTCCCATGAAGACTCCATCATGTTGCCCATGCACAGCGCAGAATTGAGCAGAATGTGCACCGCGTGCAGGTTCTTGTTCGACACCTGAAACGTTGTTGACGGCGATAGTGGTAGTGGCCGTCGTCGTGAGACGAGAACATGTGGTGTTGACAACGACAAAGACAAAGCGCATGCATGCATGTCGGGTTGTGGTATTGTGCAACTCACAGTATTAAACCAAACACACAGAAATACGAGGGGGAAGCAAATACCGTAACGTGTGAATGAAACACAAACACACACGCACACGCACACGCACGCACACACACGCAAACACACACCTGCCATCCTTGTGGGGGCGGGTCTGTTGACCAGGAATAATTGGCTGGCAGCGACGCGGTACACAACGCCGTCAGAAACGCATCTCTGTGGCCACGGAGGTGTTGAGCGTAAATGAGTCCAGGGTTCACAGAGAGAGAGAGAGAATGTGTGCGTGCGTGTGTGTGTGTGTGTGTGTGTGTGTGTGTGTGTGTGTGTGTGTGTGTGTGTGTGCGTGTGTGTGTGTGTGTGTGTGTGTGTGTGTGTGTGTGTGTGTGTGTGTGTGTGTGTGTGGTGGAAGAGGAAGCGCAACTCAGCCGCTGGCAGGATGGTGGAAGCAATGAAGCCTACCGCTGGTGTTTGAGGTTGAGAGTGCAGCAGATGCGAATCGCGCTTTGAACCGCTCTGAACCCGCACACATACACACACACATGTGAGGAATTCCGTCTTGCATGATGCAGAAGGTTAACATGGTGAGCACTCATGCAACACACGAATGAGAGAGCGCATGTACTCAAACAAACATAAACATGCACGTTTCCTCCTCTGCACGCACCTCAACACCTTTTCCACCATGGTTTCGTTGGAGAGGCAGACAAGAAGCATGGAAAACCCGGACAAAACGGGATTCCACACACAGTCAAACAGCATTTTCGCCCGTTGACGACTATTGCTTGCAAGCACTGTTGTTGGACTCATACAGCCTTGTTGTTGTTGTTGTTGTTGTTGTTGTTGTTGTTGTTGTTGTTGTTGTTGTTGTTGTTGTTGTTGTTGTTGTTGTTGTTGTTGTTGTTGTTGTTGTTCCTGCCCAAACTCAAAGCCGGGCCCCGGCTGGTTGGCCGGTGTGTGTGCAGGGGAGAACACATCCTGCGCTGACGACGTCGACCCACGGCCGCCGTCACGCCGCCCATGCGGCTGCGATGCGTCATGTGTCATGTGCCATATGGGACGTGTCACGCGGGAAAATGTGAAGTGTCGTGGGTCATGTGAGATGTGGGAACACACTTGAATGTGACACGCAAATGAGTGTGCGAAGGGCAGCGACCCCACTCCTAATTGCCAACACCACTGAGTGTACAGACGCGCGCACGCAAGCACGCACATCACAGGCCCGCCAAGTGTTCTCGCATGCACGGACTTGAACGAGAGATGAGAGCGATTTCGTGAGAGCGATGAGGGACGAGAAGCAGAGTGCCAATATGTACCCGTGCGAAATCTGCAAAACCATGTGGAATACGCGCGCAGGGCAACACAACGTCCACGAGTGCATTCGTGTGAGACAAAGGCAGGAGACAAGATTCCACATGTGCACGTGCTTGGAGAGATACAAGCAGACACGTACATGCACACACAACACGTCACACATACACCACACGTCACACATACACCACATGCACACATCACACACACGCCCATGCACACAAAGTGCATACGACCTGCGGGGCCTCTGATTTGTCCATGAGGGAGAGGTGTAGTGGCGGAGCGGTGACGGGCAGGTGCTGCGCTGCGCTCTCGTGGCCGTCACGACATTCTGCTATGAAGTTGTTGATTTGCGACGCCTGGGACCAATACAAGCACACCACGGTCGTACATGAGCGAAATGCGTTCATGCACCACGCACACACCCACACACACGTACGCACACACACACACACACACTAAAATTCTCACCCACTCTCCCAACACACATGTACACACACACACGCACACACACACGCACACACACACACACGCACGCACGCGCGTGCCTACCAGCTCACTGAAGACATCCACAGACTGCGCATGCATTTCAGGAGATTCGAAAAACGCCATGAGCACCGGCGGCGACTTGAAGATCTCGTGAACCACCTGTGAACCATTGGCAGAGAAGGGAAACGGAAACACGGGGTACGTGGGCAGGCTGTGACTTCCATGCATGAATTCAATGCAAGACAAGCAAAGGACACCAGGCGAATGAAACAGTCTCAAACGGGCACCGATTCACAAACAACCTCTCTCCGCCAACGATCACCACGCTATCATTAACCATCGCAAAGCACGTTGCACCCATCGCAAGCATCAACCATCATCAAGCATCAAGCATGCATGCATCGAGGCAACACCACCTCCAGGCTAACGACGCGGTGCCACAGGAGCTTGTCGGGCTGCAGAAACTTGCACAACATGCTGAGGAAGATCTCGCTCTCCGGACCAAGCAGGTCGTGGTAGGCGGAGATGAGGGTGTGGATGAGACGCAAGAGGCGGATGGCGACAGGGAACAGCGGTGCGGTCGCACGTGTCATCGGCGCCTGCGGATGTTGTGGCAATGGTGGTGTTGGTGGTGGTGGTGATGGTGGTGATGGTGGTGATGGTGATGGTGGTGGTGGTGATGGTGGTGATGGTGATGGTGTTAGTGGTGGTGGTGGTGGTGGTGATGGTGGTGATGGTGTTGGTGGTGTTGGTGGTGGTGATGGTGATGGTGTAAGTGGTGTTGGTGGCGATGGTGGTGGTGATGGTGATGGTGGTGGGAATGTGAGCCGTGGGCCCATTGTGGAAGAAAATGTGGTTGAGGAAGTGACATGATGAACGATACAACACATACCCATACGTTCGCACGCAAGCACTCGCTTGCGCGCACTGCACACACACATATTTACCATGCACCACGAACTACAGCGCCTTACAGAGATGGTGGGTGAAGAGAGCTTGATGACGAGGGAGCACACCCGCTGCTTAATGAGGCTGGCATACGCTGGCGGTTCATGGACATGCATCATCACAGTGAGAGCGGAACGACGCGTGGGTGCGTGCATTTGTAGGCGCACTTGAACCATGTGGCTTTGACTGAACACACACACACACATACACACACGCACAAACACACACACACACGCGTTAACACGAACCAACCCACGCGCACACATACACACACTACGCAAACCCTTATGTCATGATTTGCACGCTTCTTCCTTCAACGCCTGCGTACGCGTGCCGAATGCAACTCACGATCGTGCTTGCAAAACACGGCTGGATGGGAGATGAGGGCGCTCTCCATCAGCTCCAGCCCGAGCGTCCGCGTCATGTCAGACAGTCCTGTACACGAGGCAACAGTCATGGTAGTGACAATGTGAGTGAGCTTGCCAACTGCATTTCACCACAAGCTAGGCACGCACACACACACACGCGTACGCACACACATGCGCACGCAGGAGATGTGGACCTTGCAGCCATATTGGGGCATCGCCATTCGTGAGAAGGCAAAAGTCCTGACGGGTTTCAACACGTGAAGTCGGAATGCAGGGAGCTGTGAGCAAAAAGCAAAAGACTGGGAGGGACAAACAGGGCTGGATAACAGCGCACACGTAATCGCACACGTAATCACACGAGTGATCACACATGTAATTACACGTGGCTTTCTCATCCACAACCTTTCATCGTGCACACACACACATACAAGAGCGCACGCACACACACACACACACACACAAGAGCGCACGCACAGACAAGAGACCAACAAGCACCATACTTGGAAGAGCATGAAACCGTCACTGGCATGCAGCGTTGATGACTCGCCGTGCGTTTCTGCCCAGGTCAATGCAATACAGGCATGAGTGAAAGAGCACTGCAGTGGCATACAAAGTATGCTTACGCCCCAGCTCACACGCAATGTGTCTCAAGACACACACATACACGTGCACACAAGCTGAAACACGTGCACACAAGCCGCAACAAGCAAACTCATACACAAACACACACACACACACACGCGCGTGCGCGCGCGGATGTGCACCTCGCATCTGATCCTCAATAACGACGCGGTCAAACACGGCTGTCGTGATCTGGCGCAAGGTGGCGGCGGCAATTGCCGCTGTGGTGCTGTCGCGGGAAAAGTGGAGTGAAAAGCACAGCACGCACGCACGTGCAAGGGCCTTGTCCACCAGCTGCGGGGTTGTGGTGACCAGGCTCAGCACGCATTGCAGTACCTGGTTTCCAAACGCCGTGCACAATGCATGTTGGCGAAGATGACAGGGAAAAGGAGGCACAAACCCCAGTCAGCACGTTGAGCAGATCCAGCAGCACCCAGCAAGTTTGAACACGAACAACAAAAACAACAAGAAGCCACAGGCGCAACACACGCGCGCGCACACACGCACACACGCACGCACGCACGCACGCACGCGCACGCACACACACACACACACACAGCACGCACACACAGCACAGCACCAAACCCTACACGCACTCACACACGCACTCACACACGCACACACCTTGATTTCTTCCAGGCCTGCGTCTCTCAACTTCTCCAAAGAGTCCAACACAATCGGGAAAGACTCCTGCGCAAGGACAGACAGTTGTGTAAGCAAGGGCATGTAAGCAAGGACAAGTACAAAAGCCACGACGGTTAGCTTTGGAAAAGCTCATACACGCACGCACATGGCAAGCTGCGACTGGTGCACCGTCTCGCAAACGAACCACGTGCACGGCGTTGTGTTGAATGAGGCGATGGATGCCTGCAACGCTGATGGCAACGGCCTTGGGCACCTTGATTTCCTCACAGCCAACGATGAACGTTTGGAGAACATCGCGAGCAGCAGCAATAGCTTTGACAAACATAGCGTAACATGGAGCAGGTATTGCGAAGCAAGGCGCTGTTGTGAGCTTGATCGGCAAGGATGTACAAGTCGAGGCATCTGAGAACAGGCGCAATCGACTGTTAACTCAACAACAGCGAGGATGAGATGACATTGAAAAGAGGCCAGGGTAAGGTGCATTGTTCGCTCACCTTCGGGTACGTTGTCTGCCTTTGCCACGGAAGCATTGCGAATGCGAATCATGGCACCTTCCGCTTTCTGCACATACACGTCGGACACAAGGTAGTCATGTCATTGCGACAAAACGTCACCACGTCACCGCACACGGCCAAGCCACGCAGGCAGGACAGATGAGATGGTGAAGACCACGTAACTGCCCAGGCATACTGTGGGCAGGTGACTACAATGAACAACATCGTCACACACACTCACACACACACTCACACACACTCACACACACACACACACACACACACACACAGCCACAAACCATTTTCAGAGCTGGACTCTTCTTTCTTGCCTCCGCAGCCAAAGCCGCGAGGTCAGCACTCACGCCTTCCAAGAGGGTGGCCATGGCTTTCAACACACACACACACACACACCACCGAACACACAGGACAAGCAAGCAAAGCAGTGCGTTGTTGTCACAGTTGCTTGGGCGCTTGTTGTTGTGGTTGTGGACATTTCACGCAAACCTTTCAAAGATTTTCACACCTGCGTCCTTCCGCCTACACCCCCTCACGGCAACCCAGCACGCTTTGACAAGCATCCGAGCTTCTAGGAGCTTGACTCACTCACATCACTCACTCACTCTGCCTCTGTGTCTCCCCCACTCCCAATCCACCACTGCACTCCACCATGAACAGGCTGGCGTGAACATGAGATCATTTTTGTTCTTCTGTTTGGGTGTAGTTTAGTGTCTGTCATGGCGAGAAGGAAACAGCATTGACAACAGCCCGAGGCAGACCACGCACAAAGGAAGAAGCATCCATCTCCCCCTTGTGAAACGCCACGCACTGCTTCACGCAACCACCAAGCACAGCCTCAGCGCTGTCTCCTCCATGCAGCTCTTCCAGGCACTCGAGCACACGCAGGGACACATTGCATGATGTCTGCGCAACGCATACGGAGTCACCCATCACCTCATCAAAGCCAGCCCCCAACAGCTCCTTCACATATGCCACACAGCCTGCACGCCCATCCTCAAAGTCGAACGTGCGCTCTTCTGCATCGCTGTCGCTGCTGTCGTGTGCAAGGAGCTGCACAGCTTGCGTGTCCTGTTGGGCCGCCAAGGCGTGCACGATGCTGGCGCTGAGCAGGCGTGCGCCAAGGTAGGCGCGGCCTCGCTGCAGGTTGCGCACGGCCTGCTCCTCCAACTGCTGCTGTTGCTCTGGCGTGCGGCAGCCCTCAAAGTGCGGGAAAATGAGCGCTGGGTTGTGTTGCAGGAAGTCGAAGAAGCCCCAGTTGCCCGCCAACGCCGCCATCCAATCCTGGACGGCGATCGCCTTGGCGTCGCGCAGGGCGGGGTTGAGCTCAGGCAGCAGCTTCCACGTGTTGGCCAGGAACCCGCGCGTGTCTGCATACGCAAAGTTGCCCACGTCGCGGGCGGCCATCTGGCACGCGCTGTGCATCATGCGGCGCGCTGCCAAGGCAGCATGCGCAGGGGCAAGGAGCAGGTCCTCTGTTGCCACGGCCACGCACCGGGTGTACAGCATGTCGACGCTGTGCTGAGTGCGAAAGGGAATGGTCGCCTCAATGCACACGCACAGGTGCAGCAGCTGCATCTCGTCCAGGAAGGGCGCAAGCATGTCCACAGCAACGACGCAGCTCAGGAACTCGTTGAGCCCCTGCGCGCCAATCTCGAACGGCAGTGTCTCGCCGGGCACGTGCCCAAACACCTTGTAGCAGATGCGGTGCGCAGCCGTGCGTCGTCGTGCAGGCATTGCTGCAACATCGGCACTGCTGTCATCCTGGCTCCACCAAGACTGTGTTGTCTGCAGGGCGCTGCTCATCGTGTCCGTTGGTGCGAGCGTGTCCGCATCCTGGTTGTCGCTTGTGGTTGTGGTTGTGGTTGTGGTTGTGGTTGCAGTTGCGCGAGAGCACATGCTGTCCAAGCTGCTGGTGCTCCGTGCCCTGGCCATGCCTGATTGCGCTGGGAGAAGCGCCAAGTTGTCTGTGTGTTGGTGTTCGCTAATGACCTCGCCTGCCATGAGGGCGAGCTCGGCGGGGTTGCTCAGGGCAAATGCACGCTGCAGCGCACCAGCAGGCGAGCTCGCAACTAGCTGTGGAGATGACACAATGGCCTGCACACTGGAGTTGTCACTGGCCTGTGCCTGCGCCGCCGCTGCTGCTGTTGTTGTGGTCTCGTTGGTGGTGAAGGGGAGGTTGTGGGCGTGGGGCACGGGCAGGAGGCGTGCGCGCTGGAGGATGGGCAGGAAGAAGGGCGCAATGCCGCCGTCCAGCTGCAGGTAGACGACGTCGTGAAAGATGGCGGCGAGGTAAGCCACAGGGTCTTGTGCGATGTCCTTGGGTGCGACGTCGAAGACGTGTGCGACGGCGTGGTACACGCGGTGTGGGCCCGTCATTGAAGTCACGACGAGGTGGGCGATGTTGTCGATGGCGTTCGAGGGCACACAGACGTCGAGCGCATCAAAGGCGCACTTGATGCCTGCGATGAGGCGCTGATGTTGCTGGGAAGGCATTGTCGTCGTTGATCACTACTTGGGAGAAGACGGTGGTCGTCAGCTCTGAGTTGTATCTTGAGGGGTGTTCCAAACGCAGTTGAGAAAAATGAACGCATTGACACTCTCTTCTCGGGCAAAGCATGGTGGGCAGCTTGCTCTTGAGGTGCGAGCGAGAAGGGCAACTTCATGCACGCGTGTGTGTGATGAGGTGGGGGGCTCGAACGGTGGTGATTCGGCGAATCGCCGGCTTCCTGGAATTTGCAATGTGCACGAAAGCGTTTGCAATGCACATCATCGTCACACTATGATGTATGTCACTTTCATTTGAATTGCTGAAGATATCACCCAATTTTCCCGTCATGACGCACATTCTCGGAAGTGGTCCCTGTCTTCGTTGTTTGGTTCGTTCTACGCAAACGTATGATGTGGTGATTCTTGGAATCGGGAAGCCTGCTCGTGACTTGAATTTGGACGAAGGAACACACTGCAATGCGTCGTGAAATACTACTCGTGACTTGAATTTGGACGAAGGAAGATGTCAACTGCTTTGCAGAGCGCGTCGGAATCCTCCTGCAATCTTGCGAAAGCACTGCAACTAACTAACAACCACAGATCCGAGATGATGCACACCCTCTCATTCGCTCATTCGCTTGATCTTCCCGATTGACAAGTTTATTTTCACAACGAGTTTGAACAACAACACGCTCGCGCCAACATCACCGAGAAAGCATCAGCCCAACAGCCCCACGCAAGAACATCGACACCCAAACACAAGTGCAAGACCACAACGACCACAGCGAACACAACAGCAACATGTGTGCAGATGCGATCTTCTGGCCCGTTTGGACCCACACCAGCACCGACGCGCTGTGCAGCGTGCACGACCTTGCTGCGGAGCACGCAAAGCCCTGGCGTTCAAAGACGATCCTGCCACGAAGCACAGATAGCATGAGCTCCATCTCCACGGCTGTTCACAGCGACAGCGACGTGGACGAGGATTTGGCCGACGAGGACATCTTCCAGGCCGTGTACGGCACTGTGGGCAATGCGGCTTACAGCCCTCCAGACGACACATCGGATGCTTCAGCCACGATGCACGCCCTTCCACGCACTAGCTGTGTCGCAGGCGACTCTCTGGATGCTGAGAAGAGTGACTGCGCCAGCCACGCTGTGCATCCTGTGCCGTCTTGCAGCCTGCCACGAAGGAGAAAGGCCGCAACTGCATGGTCCAGCCTGCGCACGGTGTGGGAGCGGGTGCGCAACACTTTGCCAGCCAACCTCTCCCTCACCAAGAACAAGTGCCACGACACCAGCAAGAGCAGCACGCACAACCAGAAGAACAAGAAGACCAACACGACCAACAAGAATGCCAAGAGCAGGAAGAACAGCGACGCCACCAGCGTGCGACCAATACAAGACATCACAGCATGTGCAGCAAGGTCAACCAGCACGTCCTCGTCTTTCTCGACAGCGCAGGATGCCGCTTTGGTCTACTACAGCAGCAATGACTTGAGGGCACATGCTGCAGGCAGCAGAAGCTTCTGCTACACGGTTCCCCGAGACTTGGAAGAGCAAGCCCAAGAGTACATGGAGGTGTCGGACGTCGAGCTGAGGAGACCATCCACTGTCTCGTTGCCGCTGTTCGTCTCGCACGTGTGGGTGCTTGAACACTGCGACTGCGACAATGTGTGATTGTGCGAGGGGCTGGGGTGTTTATACGCGTTTATCTCGCTTCTTCATGCTTTCATGGCTACAATTGAACCCAGATGCTTGTATGTGTGTGTGTGTGTTTACTTTAAGCGACCATTACATCTCATCATCGTGAGCCATCGTCACGCCTCGTTCAAAATTCGTTTAGAAGAGCGTTTGCCCAAGGGAATGATTGGAGAAGGCACGAAGCGAATAAGAAACGCGAAAGAACAAGGAAGAGTGGAGGGGCTACGCTTGTGCATCGAGGAGAAGAAGGGTTACACGGGCACACACACACACACACGCACACACACACGCACACATACATACACACGCACACACGCACGCACACGCACACACGCACAAGGTTCTGGCCCGTGGCCGTAAGGCAGTCCAGACAATGGCACCCGCACATCCATCGCGAGGCCCAGCACGCATGCACCACAAACAAGGAGGATGACGCAGGGAAACCTTTAGCTTTTCCCTTTGGCATGGCGTTGTGCGGTGCGGTGCACAAAACCGGGAAGATGGTATTGTCCGCTCCGAGGCAGCGCCTAGGTGGCAGCATGAGAGTGGAACAGCACAGAGTGCTCAGCAAACAAAACATTGCATGCGTGCCTGTGTGTGAGTGAGTGTGTGTGTGTGTGTGTGTGTGTGTGTGTGTGTGTGTGTGTGTGTGTGTGTGTGTGTGTGTGTGTGTGTGTGTGTGTGTGTGTGTGTGTGTGTGGTAGCGCAAGGTGGTCGAGGCACATCCACACACAAAGCGGCAGGTACTGGGCGCCCAACCCATGTTCCACAGGCATATGGAAGCATAGAAGCACGGAAGCACAGAAGCAACACACCCTGAAGGCTGTTGAGGCCTGTTTGGGTGCCTTCATTGCAAAGTCCCGGCGAAGAGCGGAAGCATATGAGCGCACTGAACGCATCATGATTTGCTGCAAGCTACTCAGGTGGCCCCTTCATCCTCAGCTGTGGAATCTTCGCAATTGTCAAATCAGAACCGGCTGAGAAAGGAGGGGGAGGAAGGGGAAGACGAGGAGCATGACAGAAGGCGGGGGGGGGCGTCAGCGACGGTGGGTGGCAGAGCAGCAGAAGCTCGAGGTGAACATCGACATGAGGATGCAACACACACACACACACACACGCACACGTGCCCTTGTACACAGGGTCCACGCAGCGCAGGGCGGAGTGTTCTGTACAAAGCCAAACCAAGGCCCACCATGCGCACGGGGAAATGTGCGGACGTGCAGATGAGCAAGCGTGCAGACGAGCAAGACACACTGCACTCACTCGGCACTCTGGCACTATGCGAAGAATGAGCTCATATGTAAAGTCATCGAAGATGAGCGCAGCAGGGGCTTCCTGTGGACGTTGTAACACACCAAAACAAAGCAAATCACAGCGCAGAAGAAGAGAGACAGAGAGAGAGAATGTGTGTGTGTGTGTGTAGAATGACATGGACACATTGGATACAGACATACACAGAGACACAGACAAGCACACCAAACCACAGCACAACACAACACAGCACAGCACGATTCACGCAGAGTGCAAAGCCAAAAGTGCTCGCGCAACATACCCCCCCCTCTCCACGCCGCTCTCAAACAAAGCAGCAATCAACTCCCTCAACTCCCTCAACTCCCTCAACTCCTCAACTCCGCTCAGGCTGTATCCTGTGTGTAAGTGTGTATCACATCACACCTTGCGGGTGTTCTGGAGGGCCTGGAGAAGGCGCACAAACTGCCTGTGGCTGGCTTCGTGGATTTGCAGCAGGTTCAGGCTGCTTGGGTTGTTGAGGTGGGAGTTTGGGTGCTGCTTCACGGTGCGGCGGGCGGCTGCCGTTGTTGTCCCTGCAGCGGAGGCGCTTCCATTGGTCGAAGTGGACGACATGGTGTGGTGCTGTGTGGTGTGTGTGGTGGTTTTGGTTTGTGGTGAGGAAGGATGGATTGTTTTGTGGAAAGCTGTCAATGTGTATGCCTGCAGGAGTGGAGTAGAGATGAACAAGACAATTTCTGCACGAGAATAGCAACACAGTTGATGTTGTTACTTGCACTCATGGCCGAGTGGTTAAGGCGAACGACTAGAAATCGTTTGGGCTCTGCCCGCACAGGTTCGAATCCTGTTGGGTGCGCATTTCTTTTTTTTTTTGGTGTGTGTGTGTGTTTCAACAAACGACAGGAGGGCACCGACTGTGCCTCTTGTGTCGCCAGTGTACTGCACACAGAGAGAGAGAGGGAGAGAGGGAGAGAGGGAGAGAGGGAGAGAGGGAGAGACAGAGAGATAAGGAGACAAGCTCTCCGTAGTTGTGTTGTCTTGTTCTACTTGTGTTCTTGAACAGTTGAACTACAGAACTACGTACAAGTTGTACGAGCAGTGGAAATAATCGTTCGGGCTTTTGGGCTCTCTTGTGCCCTAGCCGTGCCTGAGCAGTGCCCTGCCATTCGGCCCGCACAGCATCAAATCATGTTCGCTTGTTTGGGGGGTGCCTGCGCTTCTTTGCGTTTGGTTGCTACTCCCCTTCTTTCGCTCTTCTTCTCACTGTCACACGCAATTTAATTTCACATCGTCAAAAACCACTGATTGACAGTCCTCCTTGCATACGCATTTTCGCTTTGTGCGGTTTGTCCGTGTCAGAGCATGTCACCCTATCTATCATGTCACCCCATAAACCCCGCACACATACGTCCTTACGTCCCCCCCCCCCTGTCAGGAAGGAGAAGCCCGTGTCAGCCGCACGTGGTGCCAGTACGCACTTGTTTCACGCAATGACACACAGTGGGCACCTGCTTCCATGAAAGTGGGCCACTTGCCACTGTGTTGAACTTTGACTCTCTCCTCTTTCTCGGAAGCACACAGCAAGGTGCACGAATCAAACTTGCCACCTGCGTCATGAATTAGCCTGTGAGCGAGGGTGATCGCTAGCAAGCCCAACAGGCTCACCAGCAAACTGACATGCAACAGTGCCTTGTCCCCACGCCAAGTGGCAAAGTGCAATGGCCTGCCAAGCCCAGCACTTGCACAGTATGTAGCAGAACTGCAACGATACAACACAGGCGTGCATTTACACAGCAATAACAGCACCCCCAACAACCACGACAGACCAACAGACCAACGCCTTCCCCACTCAACGCAAGCGTCACTACTCATTCAAGTGCTCACCACCAAAGCAAGACACCGCAACAGCCCTACAATGTTCCATTGACCGCCCACATCACACAGCACGTCCGTTTTGCAAGGGTGCCTTAGCTTCCTGTCCCTCTCCGCCATGTCCGCCAAATCACAGGCTGCCAACAGCCGCGTGCTGGACGCTACGTGCCTTTCCGCCTCTCGCCTGTCCTCGACCTTCTCCTTGGACCTGTCGAGCCTGGACGCACTCGCGGGCGCAACAAGCACATCCGACCTTGAAACACCGTGCTTTGCGACAGAAGAGCTAGGCAGCCTGCTCATGGCATCCGCCTACTCCACCAGCACGCACAACAAGCATACACAGCACCTCAAGTGCATCGCAGCCGGCATTTCCAGCCACGCCAGGACCGTCCCTGGCAGCAGTGCTCAGGGCAGCGAAGCAAGTGCAGACGATGGCCTGCATGGCATCGCGCGTGATGCTAATGATGACACCACGCCAAGCAGCCAGGGCAGCTACGCCAGCCCCGCAGGGTATCCGACCAAACACGCGCGCGCAGCAACAGCAACAGCAGCAACAGCGGGATTGGTAGCCACCTGTGCGATGCCCCAGCCTTACATTACTTTTGGCACGTCGACAGGCAGCGAAGGCGCGAGGGACACGCTCAAGTGCATAAAAGACATCTTCGACGCGACACAGAACGCGAGACTGTTCGCGTGTATTTCGAAGGATGCCAAGGACGATATGCGCGCATGGTGCCTTGGGGATGGACAGGCGCTCGTGCAGAACGTGGAGGATCTTGGTGGCAAGGACACGCTTGAGCTGGCACAGTTGCAGCATCAGCTGGGGTCAGTGCTGGATGCGCTTGGCGAGCACGATCGCGCCATCGCACACTACACCAGCGCCCTCGCAATCACGCGGAAGGTGCTTGGTGAAAGGCACGCCGGCACAGCGTGCATGTACAACAACCTCGGCACCGTGTTCATGACGAAAGGCGACTTTGAGCAGGCCATCACCAACTACCACCAGGCCCTCAACATCAAGCGCAGCGTGCTCGGCGAACAGCACCCGAGCACCGCCACCACATACAGCAACCTCGCCCTCCTGCTGGAGACCACGGGTGACAGCGTTGCCGCCACACAGCACCATCATAAGGCCCTGAGCATCCGCCGCCGCAGTCTTGGCGAGACGCACCCCAGCACGGCCGCATCGTACAACAACCTCGGCCTCACCTACCAGAGCACGGGCGACCACGACGCGGCCATCCAGTGCTTGCTCAAGGACCTCAAGATCACCATCGCCAACGTCGGGCATCGGCACCTGCACACGGCAGCGACCCTCGGCAACCTGGCCAACGCGTACAGCGATAAGGGCGACTATGCAGCCGCGCTGGAGCACCACCACGCCGAGCTTGACATCAAGATGCAACTGCTTGGCCCGGCACACCCGGACACGGCCGACACTTACAACAACATGGCAGGCGCATACACACGGAAGGGCGACTTCAGCCAGGCCGAGAGCTGCTACAGGCGCGCAATCACGGCTTATCGCGCGTCTCTTGGCGACAACGACCTCCGCACCGCTGAAGCGCACACGAACATGGGCATCATGTACGAGCACAAGGGCGATCTCAAGGCGGCGGCGCGCACGTTCAAGATTGCGCATGCCATGATCGTTGCTGTTCTCGGCGACACAGACGATGCCACACAAACAGCGTTTGCCCGCCTGCAGCGTGTTGCTCGACGACGCGCCAGTGCTCCTAGTAGCAAGAAGCCACACCACGCCGCTCAGCATCTGCACCAGTCGTCTTGCCTCTGCTCCCTCATGTGATCGTGGTGTGAGTGTGTGTGTGTGTGTGTGTGTGTGTGTGTGTGTGTGTGTGTGTGTGTGTGTGTGTGTGTGTGTGTGTGTGTTCGTGTGTGTGTGTGTTCGTGTGTGTGTGTGTGTGTGCGTGTTGTTGTTGTTGTTGTTGTTGAACTTGCTGTTGTTGTTGTTGTTGTTGTTGTTGTTGTTGTTGTTGTTGTTGTTGGTGAACTCGCTGTTGTTGTTGTAGTTGTTGTTGTTGTTGTTGTTGTGGTTGTTGTACCCATTGTTGCTGCACTCGTGGTTGACGTTGTAGCCGCTTCACTGGTCGTCGCCTTCTTTGTTGGCGTTGCTGTCGCAGTGGGCGTGCTTGTGGTACTGGTGCTTGTGCTTGTGAAGGTACTGGAGCTGCTTGTGCTGCTGAACGTTGTCGTGGATGCCGCACCCTTTCCATCGTGTGCAGTGGATGTTGAAGACATTGCGGACCCAGTCGCCTTCGTTGCGTTTGTGAGATCACAGTTCACGTCCGCGGCTGCAAACGCACAGCGCTCCCTGCAAGTGTGTGCAAGCACCATCGCGCAGCATTATTGTGAGCGACATGTGATTAACCGGAGCAAAGCAGTGTAGGCAAACTATCCTCCTGACTGATCGAGAAGTGTTCACTCTCATAGCAGAAGACACATGGCATTTCGAGTCCAATGCAACCAGAGCAACCAAGCCAGGAATCGATTCGTACCAGCACTGTAGCTTGTGTAGTTCTTCGACAGGGCCGGTGACACTGCCGCATGGGCCATCCTCGCAGCTTGACATGCACGCGCCCAGTGAGAGCAGCGCGACCGTCGTATGGTGTTCGTCCCGTGTGAGGCATGAAACAAAGTCATCCAGGGAGACACCACCAACGCTCTGGAAGCGATGTCACACATAAAGGGAACAAGGGTATCAGGTGAGGTGGGTGTAGAGAAGAGTGAGGTGCAGACAAAGGCCTGTGGACTCTGGGAGCGAGTGCGTGTGTCAAGAGTGACAAAGGAGCAAAGGGCCTAAAGGCGTGTCTACACTCAACAAGAGCAACAAGAAGCAACTGAGCAGAGCTGAATGAATGCATGGGCTACATGCATGCATCAGTGAACAAATGAATGAGGAGCACACAACAGTGAGCAAGACCATCTTTTCTCTGCTGTTTTCACTTACCATGCCCACACACTCATGTATGTGCTCCTCGCAGGTTTGCGTGCACCCGGCCTCTGTCTGAATAGCTGCTTCCGTGTCCGTATTGGACGTGCTATCTTGAGACGCGTCGTTGTCGTTTTCCTTCGCTGGCGGGCGTGAAACGTAGATGATGGGCACCGCACAGATTGCCGCAACGGCGATGATGCCAACGCAGAAGAAGAGGCCACAACGGCGCCGCTTCCTGCGCCGCTCGCGCTCCAGCTGCAGTTCTTTCAGCTGACGCTGACGTTCCTCGTCAATCAGATATGGCTCAGTGTCAAACTCGTACGTCTGCGGCATGATGCACTGTGATGCCCAGTGGCGCAACGCTGTGCTGGCTGAGGTTGCGGTGTGTATCTTGTAATGATGTGCGTTCGTCGATGACTTGGCCAGTTAGCTGGGATGGTGGAATTGCTGGTGCTTGGTTGAAAATGAACGCGCACACCAAACAAGCAAACGAGCAAACGAGCAAACTCTATGGGCGTGATGGGCAAGCTGCAATCTCGCCGCTCTTGGCTATGCGCAATGCAGTGCAAGGTGCAGCTCATCTGTCTTTGTCACTTCACATCGTCATCAGATGATAAGAGGCTGATCACTTCCCAGAAAAGTCAGCAAGGGAAAGGCTTGACTTGCATTGCCTTGCACGCTCACGACTTAAAACGGCTCGCGCAAGGCCAAAAGTGATCGCAATTCAAACGCGCCTGTTTCACGGAATTTGGGCCTTTGAGTCTTGAAGCGGGCAACTCATCCTCCCAATCAACTCGTTCGTGAGTGTCACAATCGTTTATTCGTTGTTGTTGTTGTTGTTGTTGTTGTTGTTGTTGTTGTTGTTGTTGTTGTTGTTGTTGTTGTTGTTGTTGTTGTTGTTGTTGTTGTTGTAGTAGTTGTTGTAGTAGTTGTTGTTGTTGTAGTAGTAGTAGTAGTAGTAGTTGTAGATGTTGTTGTTGTTGTAGATGTTGTTGTTGTTGTTGTTGTTGTTGTTGTGTTGTTGTTGTTGTTG
>NW_004754931.1:1769540-1770983 GCF_000188695.1 Salpingoeca rosetta | reverse complement strand
GTAGTAGTAGTAGTAGTAGTAGTAGTAGTAGTAGTAGTAGTAGTAGTAGTAGTAGTAGTAGTAGTAGTAGTAGTAGTAGTAGTAGTAGTAGTAGTAGTAGTAGTAGTAGTAGTAGTAGTAGTAGTAGTAGTAGTAGTAGTAGTAGTAGTAGTAGTAGTAGTAGTAGTAGTAGTAGTAGTAGTAGTAGTAGTAGTAGTAGTAGTTGTTGTTGTTGTTGTTGTTGTTGTTGTTGTTGTTGTTGTTGTTGTTGTTGTTGTTGTTGTTGTCGTCGTCGTCGTCGTAGCTGTCATCACCGTCTCGCACACACGCAAATGGTCGATTGCAGCCTGATCAAAGGAGTCCCCGTTGACCGCAAATTCGATTGTCATGCTCTCACCCACATACGCTGCGCTGGCTGGCACGCTCACCGTGACCTCCATCTCGACCTGTTGACCAGGCAGGATACCAAGTTCTTCTTTCGTGGCCGTGCTGCTTCGAACGAGCTGTTGCGATGTGCTGGAGGTGACGGAAAATGTGACGCTGTCTGGGAACGAAATGGAGCGGTCATTGCGCCACAACACAGCAAACTGGAACGTGTAGTTGCTGTTGCCAGCCATGACGAATGAGGTGAGGGTTTGAGCCACCCTTGCATCTGGCTTGATGAAGAGGACCTGCGTGCCATCTCCAGGTGCAACAAGGGTGCCATCCGGCAAGCTGTCGTCGAATGCGGTGGGAGGAGGAAGAAAAGTGCCAGCAGTTCCCGTCACTGTCCAGCCGAAGGCATAAAGGTAGAAGTTGTTGCTCGCTGTGGACGCGTCATCTGCCTCAAACGAGTTGTTCTCAACATACTGCCATGTGCACGTGCCATCAGTATGCGTTGTGCTTGTTGAGGTCGGCATGGCGGTGGTGTACGCAGGCTCACTCCCGGCCTCAGTGCTGACACGGATGTTGTCAAACACGGCCTGGGCAACGCTATCCCCGCCTTGTGTGAAGAGCACAAGCTGCAGCAGCTCGCCCCGAGCCGTCGCGTCTGCTTCAGACGCCTGGTACGCCAAGCACTCCCACATGAAGGCGCCACTGGGGACATCTGACTGCAGGGTGGAAGCGGTGGCAAGGACGAGGCCCGATGGCCACGCGCGAAGCTGAGCCACGGCCGACGACGGAAATGCTCGATCGAGCCGCTTGCCGACTGCATAGCACAGCTCGTACGTGCTGGCAGGCCCTATCGGTGGCGCATCAAGGATCTGACTGGCGCTTGCGTTGGCAGATGCGACGAACAGCGCTTGCGTTCCAAGAGCAGGCGGCGGCATGGCAACATTGACTCCGGTGACATTGAAGGTGGTTGCATTGGGGCGAAGTGTACCGGCTGAGCCAACAACGTCCCAGCCGTGCGCAAAAGAAGACCACTGCACGCCGCGTGCGGCAAGGTCGTCGTGCTCAAAGCTGGGGTTGGCAACAATCGTG
>NW_004754931.1:1754004-1766940 GCF_000188695.1 Salpingoeca rosetta | reverse complement strand
ACACACACACACACACACACACACACACGCACACAGCACAGCACGTACCAAGCAGACATAGCATGCACACACACACGTACGCACAGAGGCACACAGCACACACACACACACACATATGTAACACACACACAGCGCGTCACGTGCCAAGTAGATACCGCATGTAGATGCACAAGCCACACATCCCTCGTTCAAAGCAAGGTTCTCACTTACGGAGAGGAAGCACCCTTGAATCAAGTCCTGGCACGCTGTCTGTTCCTGGAGCACGGAGATGTTGGTGTTGTGTTGGTTTCTGCCCGTCCCGGTGTCTGCGTTGCCGCTTCCGCTTGCTGCAAATGTCCTCATTGTCACAAACGTGACGGGCACCGCAATTGCGGACGCGAGGAGAACCACCAGCAGGGCAAAGAGACACAAACTCATGCGCCGTTGCAGGCACGTGTGTCGCCTCTCCATGTTCGTGGCAGCTTCTTGTTGCTCTGCATCGTGGTCCACTCGATATGGGTGGGCATCGGGGCTGCTTACTTTGCGCAGGTCTCCCATGACCCTGTGACTCGCTGCGGCCTCCTGTCAGCGGATCTCGACGTCTCAATCGGTGTTGCTGAGGATGCCGCGGTGAAAACGCAACGCGTGGTTTCCGCAAGCTTGGCGTTGAAGAGCTGCCATGGTCAAAGAACGCTTCCAGCCGCCGGGATGGCTCGCTTGTGATGTCGTACTGGGCACACTCATTGCCGATCCAGAGGCACCCCTCGAGCCAGCAGTCACCGGGTGTTGCCGAACCAGCGAGCGAGGGCACGAGGTTGCGGAACCACTCAAGCGCCAATCAACCAACAACCACTGACGACAGGACGACGGTTTGCGCATGTCATCATTTCAAGGGACTGTTGTTGAATGCAATTTGCGCTTGCTGCCGTTTTGGAAGAAGGAGAAACAACTCCTCACAGACAGCGATGACATCATGACGGCAACGCGTGCGCACAGCGAAGATGACAAAATGAAAAACACACACGCACGCACACAGCACACCACAGAGCATGGCTGCCACACTTGCAGACCCACACCATAGGAAGAGGGATCATCCGCAACAGCAAAATGCGCTGCTGGCGGGTCAAAGATGAGGAACACCAGCAAAACATGCCAACCAAGAAGCACAGGCGAACCACCCACAAAACACACGTCAAGAGAACGAAGTCATAAGGAGCGACGGCTGATGAAGTCAGGACGCTGTCTCAAATGCACACACACACACACACACACACACACACAGACGCACACACAATGCCCATGGCAGTCAAAACACCCGTCAGACAGAGGAAGTGGGTTCATTCGCCGGACGAAAAGGCCTGTGTTGGCGTTTGCTGCTTGCGCTGCTTCTTTTGCTCTGCAACCTTTGCGCTGTCCATGAACTGCAATCAAGTTGGGACGTGTGGACAACGCACACATGCGTGAGTGGGTTGTGTCGAGAAGATCACAAATGCATGACAATGTGTGTCGGGGTGCATTGAAAGGAGCGAGAGAGTGGAGAAAGAAATGGGTTTGTGATCAATCAACCAAAGCCACTTGAGTCGCCCCCGTGAGCACAAGCAGCAGGATGTAGTCAAAACACCCATGTGTTTCATACACACACACACACACACACACACACCAACCTTGAGCAAGTTGGTGCTGGCGTAGAGCGGACGGGAGACGGAGCCGTCGTTGCGTTCGGAATCCTCCGCGAAGCACAGGAAGACCGTGTCAATGGTCATCTGTTGGCAGATGGCGGGTGGTGGAGGAGGCATGCACGATGTGAGTACGGGCGACGAGCGAGGGTTGGCTCCTTGGCGGAGGAAAGACTTGTGGAAGCGCAGCAAGGGAGAAAGGGAGAAGGGGAGAAAGGGAGAAGGGGCAAAACGGAAACGAGAGGCGCGGCGAAGTGCACAAGGCAACGCAAGAGCGTCACGCAAGAGCGTCACGCAAGCGCATTGGGTGACCTGGCCCCACGAATGAGGAAGAACGCACGTCATAGACGCCGGTGAAGATGGTGGAGATGATCCAGGCGACGATGCACACGACGAACACAGGCACGGCCGGATAGGTCAGGTTGAGCGTTTGCTGTGGAAGCAAAAGAGTTCCGGGGGGAAGGGTTGTTGTTGTTGTTGTTGTTGTTGTTGTTGTTGTTGTTGTTGTTGTTGTTGTTGGTGGTGGTGGTGGTGGTGTTACGTGTGAGTGTGTGTGTGTTGGAAACGGAGTGAGCGTGATGATGGTTGTGGCACTGGGAACGAGTTCACATGGGCATACAGCAGGTGCGCAAAACTGGATGGTTGTGGCCTGCGACAAGAACAAGAACAACAAGAACAAGAACAAGAACAAGAACAACAACAAGAACAAGAACAAGAACAAGAACAACAACAAGAACAAGAACAAGAACAACAACAACAACAACAACAACAACAACAGCAGCAGCAGCAGCAGCAGCAGCAGCAGCAGCAGCAGCAGCAGAAGCGCACCTCGAACCAGTAGAGCGAGCCAAAGCCAACGGAGGCGACAACAACCAGCTTGCTGAGCAGCAGCACAAACGAGCCAACAGAGTTGATGGTGGCGACACGAAGGGCGTTGCGGAGAAGCGTGCTGAACGCCTCGCGGGCACCTGGCGCAAGCATCAGCGGATAGCAATGATGTCGACAATGGCAATATTGAACATGAGATGGTGAGAAATAACACATGCAGCAACTGACACGATGAAGCATGGGACACGCTGTGAAGGGACAGCAAAAGACGCGCCAGCACCCTGGCACGCACGCCGACTCACCCTTGCAGAAGGAGTAGCCGTAGATGGCAATCTCGATGTAGGCGTTGCGGTTGATGTACTTGAGCACTTTCTCCATGCACCACAGGCAGCACGAGCAGCACTTGAGCAGGATGTCAACAACAGGGCCAGACCGCCCCTGCAGCCTGGTGTGGCAGTTGGTCAGGTGCGAGTGCGAGCGCGATTGTGTGAGCGTGTGAGTGCGTTTGTGTGAGAATGTGAGTGTGAGAGCGTGAGAGCGCGAGAGCGTGAGTGTGAGTGTGAGAGTGTGAGTGCGTGAGTGTGAGATGATACACATGTGTGCACGTGCGCAGTTACATGTGTATGTATGCATGTGTGCGTGCGTGTTGAGCGCTTCACATCCAAAACACGGCGACACGTTCAACCACATGCCTCAAAAAATATTTGGGACCCCCCCCCCCACAGACACAGACACACAGACACAGACACAGACACAGACACAGACACACACACGCACATCCATATCATGGGTAGTATCGTACTTTGCCTGAACGTATGCGAGGATGATGCGTGCAAGCTGCACGAGTGCGATAATCATGGCGCCGAGAGCAAGCGAGCCCAGATGGTACCTAACACGAATGCAAACGGCGGTGGCGGTAGGAGGTGGTGGGGGGATGAGGACAAGGAAGAGAGACGACGAGGGGGAGGGGGACAAGGGGTAGGATATCACAGGACATGGAATCCTTTGTGAAGCATAAACACGCACGCGCACACTTTGAAACAACACACACACACACTCAATGCACACACACACACACACACACACACACACACTCAATGCACACACACACACACACACACACAAACGCACCTGAAAGCGTTCTTCAGGGAAGCAAAGATTGGCCAGCCAAGATCGGACTTGTTGGACGAGAAATACCAGCGGGACACGGCGCCGGCGAGCGTAAACTCTTGGATGGCAAACGCGAGCTGCACGGGTGGTTCGTGTGTACGCGAGTATGGGAGGGGCGTGAGTTCATTTTGACCATAAGTATTGATGATGGGTCTACACTACATACACGCGCCAATATATCTCATTCAAAACAAAAGCATACACACAAGCACGCACACACACGCATGCGCACACACACACACACAAGCACGCACACACACGCATGCGCGCGCACACACACACACACACATGGACGCACCTGAACGGCCCAGAGGAAACCAAACACGTGGTACCACTGCATGTAGACGAGGGTGTTGTTGCTCTTGTACGAGACGTGACCAATTGCCGTCGCCTCCGCTGTGCCAGCGGTGTACAGGAACACATACACGCCGACAAAGTACGCAATGTCCAGCATGACAATCACGAACGTCTGCATGCATGTGCGTGTATTGTGTGTTCGTGTATTGTGTGTGCGTGTATGTTGTGTGTATGTGTGTGTGTGTATTTTGTGTGTATGTGTGTGCGGTAAGCTGACGGTGATCAAAGCAGACAGCACTCAAGAGCACACTCAGGCGCTCGTTCAAACTTCAAACAACCACAGGATTGTCATCACATGCAAGCGCACAAAGCCACACACAAAGGAGCAGACCCGTAATGAAGGCAAAAGCAAGCAGACATACACATGCAAACCCAAGCACGCTCACGCACACACAAGCAGACATACACACGCAAATACAAGCACACACACATGCAGCCAGAGCGTGTGCGAACCGAAAAGGGGAAGAGGAGCATGGCGGGCATTTTTCGGATGGCGCGTCCGGCCTCTTTGAAGAGCGCGACCAGAAGTGCAAGGCGTGACCGCAGCACAAGCAGAATCAGAAGGATGATCCCCTGAACATGTGTGGGTGTGCATGTGTGTTGTTTTGCGTGTGCGTGTACGTGCGTATCGTACAGGTGAGCACATTTGCATTCACATGTGTTTGTGTGTGTGCATGAGTGGAGCACACGCAGTTTCACGCCGCACCCGTTCCAGTTGCAGGGCACACACAAACACACGTACACACACGTACACACACGTACACACACGTACACACACACACACACGTACACACGTACACACGCGCACACACCCCCCTCTCTCTCTCTCTCTGTATGTATCTCTCTTTGCACACTCACGCAGACGATGGAGACGACGATACCGCCGTTGAAGTAGAAGTTGACGTTGTCCTTCTCGCTCTGCAGCCGCTGTGACACGGGCGTGTCGTTGTACGCCTGGTCAAGCTCGTGCCACCGGTACCACATGTACGCAATCGCCCCTGCCAACACAACGATACGAAGACACATGAGCATGCGGTGATGGTGTTGGTGGTGATGGCATGACCGAACGTGAGAGGAGACGAGCAACAGCAATCCGCAGCAGAGTCCAGCGGCCGCGTGTGTCTACAAAACACACACGCACATACACACATACACACCACACGCTGACACACAGACAGGCAGACAGACACACAGACAAACAAACAGACAAACACACACACACATACCACGCGTACCTACAGCACACAACACAGATGAGCAGGTACACACCGATGCAGCAGACGAAGGAGAGGACGTAGGTGACCCAGATGAGGATGGATGCGAAGCAGCTCATGAGGAGGATCATGAGGAGCGCTATGAACACGGCGACGAGGCAGAGGTACAGCATGGGTCGCCAGGCCTGGTCAAGGTCGTCGACAACCTGCGACACCACCTCGCCGTCCTGGAAGTAGGAGCTGGCGGCAAACGTGGACAGGTCAACGGCCACGCAGCGCGACAGCACAGACACGTAGCTGCACACGGGGGGGGGCGCATGGGTTGGTGATGGTGGCGGCAGCGGTGGTGAGTATTGATGTGAGTAAGCTGCGTCGACCAGTCAGTGGCTGTAAGTTACGTATGCGCCTACAAACACAAACACACACACGCACACACATAACAGAGGCACAGAAATACCGACACAAATGCACAAACGCACACGCTACCCGCACACATTTGCATTAGCATTTGGTTTCCACACCTGCTTGCGTCTGTAGTCGGGCAGCCACTAGCATCAATGTTGAAATCTGCGTCGCTGACCTTGCCCTCATCAGCGGAGAGGAACGTGTACGGCGCTTCGCTCACACAGTACTCGCTGCTGCTGAAGTCCGTGGTCACTTCGGGGCACGCGGACACGCACAGGCGCAGGGCATCCGAGTTGCCAGAGTTGTAGAAGAACACAAAGCTGGAGTGGATGCAAGTTGAAGTGGGAAGGCGATGGAGGAGAAAGGGTTGAAATAATGAGGACTGGATGAGAACAGCACGACGAGCAATCATAAACTTGAGGAGAGGAGTTAGTTGGAGACGCTCAAACTGTAAGTCTGCACATGCACAGAGAGAGAGAGAGAGAGAGAGAGAGAGAGAGAGAGAGAGAGAGAGAGAAAGAGAGAGAGAGAGAGAGAGAGAGAGAGAGAGAGAGAGACAGAGAGAGAGACAGAGAGAGAGAGAGAGAGAGAGAGAGAGAGAGAGAGAGAGAGACAGAGAGAGAGAGAGAGAGAGAGAGAGAGAGAGAGAGAGAGAGAGAGAGAGAGAGAGACAGAGACACACACAGACACACACAAGCTGCACAGCCTGGTACCACTCACGAGCGGTTCGTCATGTCCAGGCCCGAGTTCGTGCTGTTGATGACCTGGTTGGAGTTGTTCCTGCCACACACGTTTCCAAAGCTGTCGCATGGAACAAGGTGAGCAAGATAGTGAGAGAGAGAGAGACACTGTGTGTGTGCATACGCATGTGAGGGCGTGTGTTTGTTTGCATCGCAGACGAAAAAAGCACAGTGGTGTGGATTGCGTCAACATATTTGGCACGGTCGCAGCTCACCTGTCGGTACCGGAGATGAGGCGCTCTGGATCGCCTTCGGTGTAGGCCACGTAAGCGATGCCAATCTAATCGAATAGTGCGAGATTGGGGGCGCACGGTGTCAGTGGGATGCAAGGCGAAGGCAACTGACTCAAACGAAAACACAAATACACGACAACCGCCATGCACACACACACACAAGACACACAAGACACACAAGACACACACACACACAAGACACACACACACACACACACAGGTAACTCACCATGCCTGCCCAGAAGGCGAGGAAGAGGGCGAGAAAAAGAATGTCGGTGCAGGATCGCTTCTTGTATGGGCCGGGCGTGGTTGCCCGGGGCTGTCCAGCAGGCTCAACGCTGGACCCGCCACCACCACAGCAGCCCATGGTTGCTTGCTCTTTGGTCGCAAAGCGTCAAAAGACGACGATGTGTGTGCGTGCGTGTGCCTGTTGCCTTTGGTGTATGACTCGGCTCGTCGCGGAATGGGACGGAACGCTCACTTGACACGCCAACAACGACAATAGACCAGCTGGCTCAAGGCGGTCCTGAGCAAGCAAGAACGAACGCAGGAGAAGGCAGAGACGACACGGAGAAGAGATCGATGTGAGTGAGGAATGAAAGTACATGATGTGAGGCTGTCAATCAATCCACCCCTTATCCAGCCGGCCTTCCCAACGCACCTCAGCACACCGTCACCACCACCCACAACAACAACAACAACAACAGCACGTCTCGTGGGTGCTGCAAGAAGCAGAGGACCGTCAACAACACACCTTCTTTTCGTTCGTCAGCGTTGGTGTTTGGGTTGGCAGGGAGAAAATTAACGGAAATCTTACATAATTGTCACAACTGCTGGTGGGAAGAAGGACAACCCACGATGGGGGGTGACGACGACACTCGCACTGGTGGTGCTGGTGGTGGTGGTGGTGGTGGACGTGCGGCGTTGTGGGCACATGCCGTCAATTCCAAGGCCCAGCTCGAGGCTGCGCTCGCCCAAGGCATCGTGTGCATCGAGGTGACATGAGTGCACATGTGCCTGTTTATGTGTGTGTGTGTGTGTGTGTGGAAACTTACTTACTGTGTGTGTACTGGGTGAGTTTGTGTGTGTTGTGGGTGTGTGAGAGCGTGTTGTGTGTTGTGTTGTGTCAGTCTGTATGCAGCAGTGTGTGTCTGTGCGCACCCTTCTTGCTTGCTTGTGTTTGCGAAATGTTATTGTTATATGTTCATGCATTTCCTACCAGCCAGCCCCACCAGCTCCACCACCCACTGTCCTCCTCAACCACTGACAGTTGTGCCACGTCCCTCTCTTCCTGCATCAAGGCTGATGTGCTGCTGTCTGAGGGGAATGTGCCCATTTTGGCCCATCCTCCCGAACGCACGTCGGACATCACCGTTGAGGACCTTTTGCAGGCATTGGTGGCACACGAGCCACCCCAGCAGAGCCACCAGAAGATCGTCAAGCTCGACTTCAAGGATCCGGCTGTCGTTCAACCCAGCTTGAACCTCCTCGACAAATTTACAGGTACACAACGCCAGCTGCGCAATTATGCTCACTGTTTTGCCTGCCGTCTGTCTGCAGCTGTACGCAAGGCACGGCATACCACGTGCAAGCACACTCCGTTGCTTTTCCTCTTCGCCCATGCCTTCGTTTCCCCAGTCTTTGTTTCCACAACCCTGTGTCGCGCAGTCTCACTCATGACTTTCATCGTGTACCCGCCATGGCCGCAGCGTCCCTCTCCACTTGGGAGGTCTGGCTCAATGCAGACATCCTCAAGGGGCCAGGTGAGCGGATGCACCTGTAACATGTCGCACGCAATGCATCTGCTTTCAGCCCAGCGATTAATTGTTGTTGCTCACAGTGAGCTTTGTTCGTTGTTTCGGCGCACAGGCGGTGCCGCCCCGCTCTTTGATGCTGACGCATTTGTTAGCCAGTGCAAGCACCACGGCACACTGTCGCTCGGCTGGACAACCTCCATGTACACATTCAACTTTGCCTACACAATGGTCATGGCAACTGAAGTGCGTGCACGACCACCCGTGCGGCATGTATGTGTGTGTGTGTGTGTGTGTGTGTGTGTGTGTGTGTGTGTGTGTGTGTGTGTGTGTGTGTGTGTGTGTGTGTGTGTGTGTGTGTGGAGCTCACTTCTCTTCTCACCCACATCTGCGCAACTTTTTCTTCAGATGATCGAGTTGTGTCAAGCACATGAGCTGCCCACCCCGCCAACGTTTGCCATGTCCGCTTGCTGCGCACGCGAATCTCCCCACGCCATCGCCGCCCTCATGCGTCACGTCCACAACGCCACCATCACCCTCTGGGGCCTCGTCGATGACCCCGTACGCGCGTTGGCCTGAATCTTCCTCTGTGTGTTTGTGCGTGTTTGTTTGTGTGTGCGTGTGTGCATGTGTTTGTTTGTGTATTTGTGTTTGTGGTCACCATGTGTGTGTGTGTGTGTGTTGTGTGTGTGGTCATCATGTGAGTGTAGTTTTTGCACGATTTGAATTGTCTTGCCACCCTGATTCCTGTCACCACACCTGTGCTTCCTGTCCCTCCACTGTCCATCCATGCAGCTCCAAACCTGGGCCAACTCCTTGGCACAGCGATACTGCGGGCACGTGTACATTGATTGCTTGCAGGCACCATTCACGCGACGGGCGGCGTATGCTGTCTTGCGCGCCCTTGGCGTCTTGACGTCCCACGACACGGCCAATGCTGATGGTGACGATGATGGTGATCGTGATGGTGATCGCTGTGGTGCTTATCGTGGTAGTCGAGCACGGCATGCCAGCTGACTGGGTGAGTGCTGGGTGAGTGTTGGGAGAGTATGCGTTTGTCGATGGTGTTTATTTGAAGCGCAAGGTGCCGCTTGCAGCAAAACAACACAGGCTAGGTAAACAATTGTCATCAATTCACGTCACATCGTACAGATCGTACGACAGAGACGCAGCGCAACATGACAACACAACACAACAACGAAACACACATACACAGCACGGAAGGAAAGTGCACCCCACAACACACTCTGCAAATCACCGCCACTCCGCCGTCCAATCCCCAAACCCTACAACACAACTTGCCACCACCCTTCGCAAACACCATCACCACAACGCCACCCCATGGCCTTTCCCTTCCCCGCACTTCTACTTGCGCCTGGACTTGCCCTTTGGCTTTGGTTCGTTGGGGTTGCGGCGGCCGTAACCGGGCACGGGCTTGCGGTTGACAGCGCGACGGGAGGGGGCGTTGCTCGTGCCAAACGGAGACAGGTGCTCGAGGAAATCGTCGCTGAACACGTCCACGACCTTCTTCTGCAGTTGCGTCCAGTGTTGCATGCAGGCACAAGGGAAGAGGCGGGGGCGGAGGTTGGAGGGAAAGAGAGGGTGAGCCGAAGATTAAGGTATTTGTGTGTGCGTGTGTTTGTGTGCGTGTGTGCGTGCGTGTGTGTCTGTGTGTGAATGAGGCAGAGAACTGTGGACACAAAGCATCACCAGCATGTCATTCACATTACAATTGTCACTGCAGTAGCCACGTCGACACACGCACACACACACGCTCCACACACACACACACACTACACACACACACACACGCACACACACTACACACACACACGCACGCACACACACACACACACACACACACACACACACTGGCAGACCACTCACTCGTGGGGCAGGGAGGCTAGCAACTCGGGCCTGTTGGTCCTCTGTGAGGATGAGGTTCTTCCTCCGGTCGCGTCCGCCCTTTGGCATCGGCACAGAGTACTTTGTGCCCTTGAGGTTCACGCGCTTCACGCGAGGTTCAAAGACTTTCACCTGGCCCCGCTTGTCCACAGCAGCAGACACGCGCTGCAAGGTTGGGTGGCCGCACGACTGACAAAAGTCGCGGTTGGTCTGAGTAGTGACAGCAAAGCACGCCTCGCACTTGAGCACGTGGTAGCGCAGGCGGTGGACCAGAAGTCCGTCCAGTGACATGAGCCGCAGTCCTTTCTGCAGCAGCACATTCTGCATCGCAAAATCCGTCGTCATGCACGCAACCTGGTTGTTGTTGTTGTTGTTTAAGTTGTTGTTGTTGTTGTTTAAGTTGTAGTTGTTGTTGTTTAAGTTGTTGTTGTTGTTATTTAAGTTGTAGTTGTTGTTGTTTGTGGTTGGTGTTGTTGTTTGTTGTTGTTGTTGTTGTTGTTGTTTGTGGTTGGTGTTGTTGTTTGTTGTTGTTGTTGTTGTTGTTGTTTGTGGTTGGTGTTGTTGATTGTGGTTGGTGTTGTTTGTGGTTGGTGGTGGTGTGTGCATGTCAGTTTGAGTCGACGGTGTGATCTGATCTCCTCTCAGACAGCATATGTGCAGTCATCGTGGCGTGCCTGCAAGCACACCCCCTCCCAAGCCATCACCAATGCTTCCCGTACCTTTGAGAATGCATACTTGTCGACATTTTCCTTCTTCATCTTCTTCACCACCTTCGGCATGTTGGCGGGCGTGATCCAGCCGTCGCTACCATCCGCTGTCCCTGTGACACACGCACACATACACATATGCACGATCAAGTGGGCGTCAATGCGAGTATGATGTGTTGTGTGAGTTAGAGAGCGTGTGTTTGAGAGAAAGAGAGAGAGCACATGGGTGCAGGAGGAAGGAGACAGGGGCACTTTTGCCATTGGCCAACAGTCATGAGCAATCATTTGTGCGTGTGCACCTGTGGCTGAGAAGAACTTTGCGTCTCTCCGGATTTGCGCCTCTGTCAAATCACACACAGTCATGTCAGTACATGCGCAGAAGAGAGCAATATGCGAACGGGCGGGACAGCACGCATCCCACCGCCACCAGCAGCAGCAATAACAAAAGTAGCAAGGCCACAGTGTCGTCATTGCACGCGTGTTATTCTATTCGTGTGCATTCCGGCAGGCATATAGTCACGCGAGCGAATGGAGCACATGATGCTTGCATGCATGATTAGGGGGCGTATCACCTTTCCTGCGCCGGGCCGCCTCTGTCATCTTCTGCTCACCATCAGCGAACAAACAGACACATACACATATATGATGATGAAAGGGTTAAAGACGAAACAGAGTGAGTACATGAACATATGCACTTCATTACACACATACACACACGCACGCACGCACACACACACACACACACACACACACACACACACACACACACAAAAGCGCATCACAAACCTTGGACTTTGTCGGGGCAACCTGCCACTCCGCGTCGTCATCGTCGTCACCATCAGATGGTAGTTGCTCGAGCGTGTGACCATCTGCTGTTGCTACGTTGTCCTCGTCCGCAACTGCACCGTGCTCATCATCCTGCTCGTCATCATCATCATCGTCCACTTCAACTTTCACCTCTTCCTCGTTTGATGCCTCATTGTCTCCCGCGTTGTTGTCCCCTTCTTCTTCTTCTTCTTCTTCTTCCGCGTCTTCGTCTTCGTCTCCTTCCTCGCCATTGCCATTGTCATCGCCGCTAACAGCGGCAACAGCTTGCTCATCGTCCTTGTTCGCCACCTCGCTTGTTGCTCCCTCTTCCTGCTCCTCTTGCTTGTCCTCTTTCTGCTCGACCTCTTCCTTCACCGACTCATCCTTCTTCTGTTCTGCTTGTGCTGTCGCCACTGCTGCCTCTGCGTGCGTGCGCTCGCTCTTTGCAGCCTGCTCTGTGTCACCACTCCCCTTCTGCGCTGCGTCATTGGCGGCCGCCTTGTTCTTGCCGCGCTTTCGGTTCTTGCGGTTGCGCTTCTTCTTCGCAGGGCCCTGGAGCATCAAGGACCAACAATGAAAGTGAGGGCATCAGTCGTAACGCGGCAATCGTGACACGAGTGAAGCGTCACGCCAGGCGATCAACACACACGCCTTGCGTGTGTAGGCGCACGCAGACACAAATGTACGCAGACACAAAGGTACGCAGACACACACACACACGCACACACATACACACACGAGTACGCAAACACACACCCATGTCGCACACCACAAACGCACACATACGCACGCACACCTTCTTTGGCTCAGCGTTGAGGTGCTTGTCGCTGCCGTGGGCCTCCACATCCAGCATGTATGCGAGGGCCAGCACGTGCAGATCGGTTGCGGAGAGCGCTCGGAGATCACCCGTCTTCTTGGCAAAGCTGGACATGGCAGCAATGGCGGCTGGGGAAGGGTTGCGCACCTCCAGCTCAAACGGCAGCATCTTCAGACGCCGGCGTGCCTCCTCGTCACGGATCTCCGCCAACACCTCCGGCACCGTCACGACACGCTCTGCAAGGCGATACAGCGGCGCGTTCTTGATGAAGGCGGCTGTATCCGCAACGAGTACGGAGCAGTGGGCTGTGTCCTTCTGGGGCTTGGACTTGTGGCGTCCACTCT
>NW_004754931.1:1739004-1749004 GCF_000188695.1 Salpingoeca rosetta | reverse complement strand
CGTCACTCATTGTCTTAGGGAGCGGGCTGGCGCACAGACTGTCACAAAGGAAGAGGAGGAGGGCAGCAGTGGTGAAAGCGATGAGAGTGCGGGAGAGGAGGTGGACGCGGCCATGCGCAACACCAACATTGCTGATGACGATGACGATGACGATGATGATGATGATGATGACGATGAGGATGATGATGATGATGAGGATGATGATGACGACGATGAGGATGATGATGATGATGACGATGATGATGATGATGGGGAACGCGTGACGCTTGACAGCGATGATGACGAGGCAGAAAAGAAGCCAAAGAAGCAGCTGACCAAGTTCCAGCGCATGATGGCTCGCAAGAACAAGGGTGCGTGCATGGGAGAGTGCGTGAGGCTTGCATGCTGTGCACGCTTGTGTTGTTTGTTTGCTTGTATGCATGAGATTGTGTGTTCTTGCTGTTGCTGCCACTGTCGTCGTTGTTGTTTTGTTGTGGCATGCGTGTGCGCGTGCTCTATATTACGTGTTTAGCTCTCTGCCCCTTTGTGAGTCTCACACAATCTGTGCTTGTCTTTCTGTGCAACGCGGCAGATGTGCTGAGCGCTGCGTTCAACAAGCTGCACGAACTTGGGGAGCAAGATGACGACCTCCTTGTTCAGCGGACGACGCAGACGCACGAGGAAATTGATCCGAGCGACAAGAAGCCCGCCGTGCTCTCCAAGCGCAAGCAGAAGGAGATGCAGCGACAGACGCGCGCTGCCGTCCTGAAGAGGCAACTGCGACACAACGAGCGCTATGTCTTTGATGACGAAGGCAATGCCATCAAGGTGGGCTGCAACTTGACCCGTTTCTCTCCTACAATTGAGCGTGCTTGTGTGTGTGTGTGTGTGTGTGTGTGTGTGTGTGTGTGTGTGTGAGTGCGTGCGTACACGTTTGTCGGTCATGAAGGGCTCACAACAGTTTCTGCTGCGCACACATGATTGTGTGTGTGTGTGATAATACTGCAGATGGGTCCCAAGCTTGTTGGTCTGGACATGAGCAAGAAGGATATTGCAGATCAATTCTCGCCTGAAGGTGCGACTTGGTGTGGGATCGATGACATGTGTTGACGAGTGTGCTCGTTTGCGCCCTTGCATTTGTGCTTCGCAAACTTGTACGACGCACACACGACCTCACGTTGTTGTTGTTGTTGTTGTTGTTGTTGTTGTTGTTGTTGTTGTTGTTGTTGTTGTTGGTGTTGTTGGTGTTGTTGTTGTTGGTGTTGTTGTTGTTGTTGTTGTTGTTGTTGTTGTTGTTGTTGTTGTTGTTGTTGTTGTTGTTGTTGTTGTTGTTGTTGTTGTTGTTGTTGTTGTTGTTGTACCAGATGACACGCTTGTGCAAGAAGTGAAACAGGACATGGAAAACTTCCATGAGATTGACAAGAAGCTGGAGCGTCAGCGCATCAAGTCAGTCTGTGTGTGTGTGTGTCATGTGCGGTGACTGATCTTTCATCACTTGGTGTTGCTCTCATTCGTGTTCAACTTTGTATTCGACTCACTCACTCACTCACTCACTCACTCACGCACGCACGCACGCACTCACCCACTCACTCACTCACTCACTCACTCACTCACTCACTCACTCACTCACTCACTCACTCACTCACTCACTCGCACACGATCAGAGAGAAGAAGATGCAGCGGAAGCAGAAGGAGCGAGAGCGACGTGCCGAGGCGATGGAGGCGATGGGTCTTGGCGGCGTGGCACCCATGATTGGCGGCGCAGACTACGACGATGCCGCCGTGGAGAGCGACGATGATGGCAACGAGCGGCAGGACGAGGCCACATACGGGGACAGCAGTGATGGAGAAGAAGATGAAGCTGGCAACGCTGGCGAGGAGGACTGGTTGCTGGATGAGGACGATGAAGATTTGCTGCCGAAGAAGAAGGCGAAGAAGTCCAAGGTCTGAGCGCGCCCTACCTGCAGAAGGAGGCGATGTGGCGCTGTTGGTTGTGATGTGTGGCTTGGTCCGCTGGCCTGTGTGAAATTGTGTGGGCGAGTGCGCCTTGTTCATATCAACCATGGAGTGACGAACAACTTGGATTGTGACTTTTTTGAGTCGATCTTTATTGAACGCAGCACCAGACTTGACTCTGAAGCTTTGACCGGGATGAGAGAAGCATGCAAACCTGAGGAGGAAGAGGAGGAGGAGGAGGACGGGGAATACGAGTCAATGACAGCAGCGCAGGAACAAGAAGCCGAGAAAGCAAGAAGGCAGGAAGGAACGCATTGGAAAGCTCAGGCGTGCTGCAAGGATGCGGGGAATCAAAAGCGACAAGAAAGAAGGAGAGAAGAGGCCAAGGTTCGTGTGATGTTCTCTTTTGAGCGTGTCAGCACGGCAGCCCAAGACGAAACCCGTTCCAAGCATCGTGTGCTGAGCAGCTCAACAACGCTCAGAGCATCTCGGTCCAACTGCTCACACGTAGTCGTTGAGGGCGTTCGAGGTGCTGAAGGCGGAGCGCGAGAAGTGGGAGTAGCGCGGGGTACGGCCGCGGCTGGCGTGCTCGTCCTTTGCCAGGGACTTGAGGTGCTCCCGTGCTTGGAGGGCCTGCCGCATTTGGTGATGAGCGCGGATCATCCGTAGCTCCTCGCTCAGCTCGTCGGTGCCTTCGTCCTCCGGCAGCAGCGGCGGTGCCTCTGAAGCGGAACGGCCCAGCAGCAGAAACGTCTTGATGGTGCCTTTGCCCTTGATCTCCAGGCGCCCACGTGGGGCGATGCGCAGGTCGTGGTCGTGCGGAAGACAGCGCAAGAAGCGGTATGTGACCTAACAAAACAAATGTCGCGTATGAGTTCAGGCATCGTGTGCAGCTGGTGTGCTGGGCTGGGTTTGAACAGGACAACCAATGGAGCAAAGCGAGCTGAAGTAGCGAGAGTGACGGCACGGTAGGTAACAGGGCTTGCGCGAGTTCAGCCACGCAGCCACGCAGCCACACACAAACGCACGCACAAACACACACACACATGCGCGCGCATGCACACAAACGTACACACACACACACACTCACACACTCACACACACACACAAATGCACACACGCATGCGCGCATGCACACAAACGTACACACACACACTCACTCACTCACACACTCACACACACACACACACACACACACACACACACACACACACACACACCTGGATGCATCCCGGCAGGCCGTTGCTCTCCATGCGCGAGGCGACGTTGACGGTGTCGCCAAACAGGCAGTAGCGTGGACGCGCACGCCCAACAACGCCGGCCATCAGCGGGCCAGAGTGCAGCCCAACGCGGATGCGGATCGGCTCTCCGTCAAGTGGCGACGTCACGGTTTGGGCAACTCGGGCCATGTCGATGGCGAGATCTTGTCACATGGGCAGGAAAGAAAGGGCAAGTGAGGGCGGGGTCAGGACACCACCATGAGCACGTGAATGGGATGGACAAGCATCACACAACGCAAAGCAACCCTTCGATTGAACGCCTCATCAAGGGAGTGCAGCCTTGAGGCCTTTGTACAACGCATACAAGAGCGGCGTTGGACATTGCGACCACACGAACATGCACACAACTACACATGCAAATACAACAAGATGCATACAACCGCTCAGCTCGCAATGTGTCTCAATCGGGGGTCTCTCTTGTATCTTCCTTTCTTCGTGCGGTGTCGTCAAACTCACGGGCAATGCGAAGAGCGTGGTCCTCACATTCCTCCGGGCAGCCGGCAGTCACCATGTACGCGTCGCCAATTGTCTCCACCTTGTAGCAGCCGTGCTTGTCTGCCAGGTCATCAAACTTCAGGAAGAGCTCATGCAGCATGTCCATCACCTATGTCGTTGTGTATGCGTTTGTGTTGTCGACATGCGTTGAGAAGCAAATAAGCGTTAGCAAGAGCGCACAACAGATACAGAGCACACACACACACACACACACACACGCACACAAGCGTGGTACAAAGCCCATCTTCACAGATGCCAGCAAGCAAGATCAAGCGATGCCTCAAGGCCTCAAGTGAGGCTGCGAAATCGGATGACTGTCAGGGTACAACGCGGTTGGCCAGAACGACGCACCTCCAGAGACGGAACTTCAGAGGAGATGCTTGTGAAGCCAACAATGTCACTGAACAGCACCGTCACCTGCAACGTGTCACCGGCCATGTGATGCGTGGGTTACGACCCGAGACAAGGAAAACAAACACACATGCAGTGAAACAGTGAAACCGTGACACGGTGACACCGTGAAACGCGCACGTCACTGGACACGGTGTTGTCATCCGCACGTTCTCGTATGTTTCGGCGGGCGGGACTTGTCCACTTGCAAGGGCATTGGCGACGTTCTACCAAAACAGCGGGAGAGAGGATGTGCGTATGATTATGAGTAAATGCCGGTCAGTGGAGCAAGGGATATGGTGGAGCGGAGCATGCCGCCTGACTGACATGGTGTGTGACAAACCATAACCATGCACACGCATGCACATACATATTTCACACACACGCACACATGTTTGACACACGCACACATGATTCACACACACGCACACACACGCATGCACACACACTGTTCTCCGCACCTCCGGCAAGATGCTGCTGAGCAAGGCGTCAATCTGCTCCTTCTTCTCTTGCACTTCAATCATGGAGCGATCCAGGTCTGCAAGCTTGGCCTCAACCTGGTTTGAGTTGGAGGCGGACACGGCCTGGCACATTGCGCTGTATAGCACCTCGCGTCCGTGGCAGTGGATAGGCATGTCGGCAAGGTCGATGCCTTGCTTGTTGAGCTCCTCCAGGGATTGCACGAGCGGGTTGCCGACAAAGAGCAGCACCTGCTTGGCCTCATCGTAGACAATCTCGCCGTGCAGCTTGATGTGTGTTGGCTTGCGAATGTACCTGGAGTTTTGCTCCAGCGCGTCCAAGGAGCTTCGGCGCGACGTACTGCCGGAGGTGTTGGCGAGGGATGGCGCCGACAGCGCATCGAAGCGACGCGACATGGGGCAGACCAGCGACCGCTCCTCGTCGGTTTGGCTCTGGGCATCTGCATCCGGCTCGTTGCGATCTTCCTCCGCGGCCTCATTGACCACGAGGCGCACGTGCGGCTTTGACACATCCACCATGCTTGGAAGCTGGACCTCCTTGGCCGTCTCTGCTTCTTCGAGATGTGCCCTGTTTGTCTGCTTCAGCAAGTGCAGCTGTCGCTGCTGGTGGCGTTCCGTCAGCATTGCACTGTACTCCTCCGCGCTCAGCATGCGCTTCGGGTTGGTGACAAAGAGGAACGGCTTGTCGCAGCGCGCCCTCATGTCCTCAAAGTCCCACGTGGCGTCGATGGGGCGGGCGATGCGGAAGAGCTTGTCTGCGTGCATGCCAACGCAGTCCTTCTTCATGCGGGAGGCGAGGTGCTTGCCCAGGGAAATGATTCTCATGTCCTTGTCCACGGCAAAGTGCCAAGGGAAGAGGCGGTTGGTCATGGTGGCATCGAGCTGGGCCGTGGCCATCTTCTCGTCATCCGTTGACGCTGACAGCCCGTCCGGGAATCCACTGATCAATGACAAAACGAGAAAGGGAAGACAGCGTGAGGAAGTTGACAAGGATGACGAGAAGAGGGAGGATGCCATGAAGCGTGGTGATGGTGATGGTGATGGTGGTGGTGGTGGTGGTGGTGATGGTGGTGGTGGTACGTTTGGAACGAAATAACTTGCTGCGAAGGAACACGCCAACATGCAATCTTGCAGCGGATGTGAACGAAGCGATAATATCATCATGTACACACACAGACGCACACACACACAGACGCACACACACACACACACACAGACGCACGCACACACACACGCACACACGCACACACACACGCACACACGCACACACACAAACACACACGCACACACACGCACACGCACACGCACGCACACACACACACCTTGGGTCCATGAAGACGTGGAAGACGTCATGATCGTGGTCCTTGTCGCGCTTGAGGCGGTGGTGAATGTCAATGTCCAGGTCATAGAGCATCTTGGCGGCGCTCTTGAGGGCACCCATCATGAAGGGTGCAAGGCCGCGGCGCTGGCTGTAGTAGTGGATGGACATGGAGTCGTCTGGGTTGCGCTCCGGCTGCAACAGTGGCACCTTCATCTCGGGAAAGGCGGAGAGGAAGTTGTCGTGCAGGCTGTCCAGGTTGGTGAGCATGGTGAAGAAGTCCTTTCCCAAGGTGCGCAGCACAGGCTCGTATCCGTTGCGCACAAAGGTGCCCATGGACACCTTGCCTGCCTCGAACATGCATTCCTCCACCTTGTGGCCGGTGGCCTGTGTCAAGTGTGTGTGCGTGTGTGTGTGTGTGTGTGTGTGTGTGTGTGTGTATGTGTGCAGCGCGCGCGCGTGTGTGTGCAGTGTGTATGAGCGTGCAATGGGAATGAGTGTGCAGCGTGTATGAGTGAGATGGGAGTGATGCATACACGAGGGTGTGGCTGCTGTCAATGTGTCTATGCACCGAGTGAGCACACTTCCACGGCTTGTGCAGTCGACAAGCACAAACCAGCATATAACCCCAGTAACCCCTTCTTGCTATTGCCCCCGGAACATATGAACACGCACACACACACACCTTGGATGCCAGATCGAGGAAGAGCATGGTTTGAGCGTCCGAGTAGTGGCGGAAAAAATCATCGAGAGGGCCTTGAATGTCCAGGTCGGTGAAGATTGACTCGAGCACATCTTTTCCATCTGGCAGCTGCTTGAGCCAGTGGATGAGCGCCTACAACAACAACAACAACAACAACAACAACAACAACAACAACAACAACAACAACAACAACAACAACAACAACAACAACAACAACAACAACAACAACAACAACAACAACAACAACAACAACAACAGCAACAACAACAACACATGACAAAACAGCACACGAAGAAACAAGGGATGCGTCGCGTCATGTTAGACAATGTAGGCCTTGTAGGCCGAAAGTGAATTCCAGTTCAACGGGAAGAACGACAGCACATGATCAGGAAGGCGGAGAACTCGCTCCTGCGTGATGTGAAACATTTCAGGAACACACTTCAAGCAGTACTTTGCTTTTGAGTACGACTTACCTGATGCATGAATCCATACATGATTCTATGTCTTTGTCCTTGCTCGCTTGTTTTCCTGTTTTCTTGCTTGCTGGGTCGTGTGTTCGCGTGTCGTTTGAGCCGCCTCGATTCTCCTGTTTGCTTGATGCTTTGATGCTTTGATGCTTTGATGGATGCTCGTTCAGGCGGTGTGTGGTGTCAGTCAGGGTGTTGATTGCAATTCTCAATCGATGTGTACGTTCAGATTCTCAGGTTGACAGCTGGCGGGATTGTACGGGGAGGGATGTTCACGTAATGTTGTGCGTGTGATACTGTGGAGAAAGGAACTGCCCGGCATCAACAACTAGACAACTTGGGTCGCTTGTGCTGCCCTCTTTTGAGTGAGGCGACGACATGTAATTTGTTGTTTGTTGTCCCCCTGTCAAAGAAGAAGAAGGAGCAGAGAAGCAGAAAAGAGGCAGATCATCGTCTTGCTTCTTTGCTTCTTTGCTTGCTTTTTTTGTAAGGAGAGGAAAGACCATTGTTTACAACAACACAAGCACCTTTGGATCCGCTCCTGACCATGTGTAGCGGTGTTGGGCACGGCGTTACATTACAACAACGAGCAGACGAGCAAAGCACACCCCATTCACTCGGAACTAGCGCTGCAAACAGGTCGTCGTGTCCGCTTCGCGCAGTGCATGACGCAACCTCCTAACCTGTCTGACGTCAGAAAGGGACGGCAAAGGTCAAATTTGCCTTTCACCACAACGTCAAAATTGACGTTTGCGACGCCAGTTTGTCCCGCCGAAATGATCGGGAAATCTTCAACAACCTATCGGCGTGGGAAGTATGCAGCCGGAGTCGTTGCGCTTTCTGCACGAGAGGCTTTTTGGCCACACCCCAAAGCCAGCAGCGAGCGAGTAAGCGAGAGTCAGGCCAATTTCGCAGCAAGCGACGAAGAAGGACGAGGGTGTGCGCGACGAAAGAAAAGGTCGGCGAGGCAGGCGATATCGGCTGCACACGAGCGAGCGTGTGTGCGTTCTTTTGCTTGTTGATAAATTGCGAGCGTGTGAGACGGAGCGTGACCGGCCCGAGTGTGAGTGGCGTGTAGCCGAGTGGCAGGGTGAACGTGAAGGCGAGTGGGTGAGCAGAGGAGGAAGGGGTGGGATGGTCGGTGATTTGATCAAGTCAACAAGTCAAATTAACACCTGACACGACTAGCGTGGCATGATTGTTTGATGTGAATGTCCATGTCAAAGATGCCATTCTATGCCTCTACCTGCTTGTCCTCTCTGCTGTCCGTCTGCTTTCCCTTTGCTGCTGGTGACTGCTACACACCAGTGTGCATGCGCACAGCCACGCCACGTGTGTCTCACCACCGCCTTGTCTCTGTCTTTCTGTCCTTGCACCACCCCAACACACACACGCACGCGCACGCGCACACGCACACAGCCAGTCCTTGTTACACTTCCTCCCGTTGCTGTGCCGAGTCCACAAGCCGCAGCTGCAGCGACTCACAACCACAGCAGGCCGCTAGGCCAAACTACAAAAGCCCACTCCAACCGCGATGATGGCTGGGCGGGCAGCGAGTGTGCTCGCACTGCTTCTTGGTGTCTTTGTGGCACTCGTTGCAGTGCCTGCGACACACGCTCGTCCACAAGAAGGCATCATCAAGCCTCCAATGCCATCCGACACGTTTCTGGTATGTTTGTGTGTGTGTGTGTGAACGGCGTGTGTGCGTGTGTGAACGGCGTGTGTGAACGGCGTGTGTGCGTGTGTGTCCTCAGATAGCCATCACTACGTTCGCTGTTCTCGCTCGCTCGCTGCACCCTCACCCGCCACCGTGATTTCCAATCGCAGAACATCTCCGATGCCATTGCCAACGCCGCCAACGCCTTCGAGTCACCCATGTGCGCACTCGACTGCAATTCTGTTGTGTTTGTTCTGTGGACACTGCAGCCTGCCATGTGTCAACCCTCTGCCGCATCTCACATCACATTTGTTTCCAACAGCTCGGAGGGTGTCGTTCCGTTCTACGCACAGCCATCCGAGGACTCCTGTGCCATCTGTGAGGTGCGTTCAAGCGCCTCTGTGTGTGCCTGTGTGTGTATGCGGTTGTCTGTTGGTTCGTTGTTGCCTTGTCGGTTGGTTGGGGTCGCCAGTCGGTTGAGGGTTGCATTACTTTGTTGTTTCCGTTGATTTCTGGTGCGACGGGTTGAATGCTGCGCTGTTGACCGCAGTTCTTACTTCGTTGGTTCACACGTATCCCGGCATACTCTCCTGCACCTTCGCACGTACGTGTAGCACATCCTGAGCCGCTCCAATGTTGCTGAGGCCCTGTCGCCCGAGGCGGCCGCAAACCTCGCCGATGAGGCGTGCAGCGCCATCGAGCGTGACACGACACGCTGGCAGTGCCGTGGCATCGCCGCCAACTACATTGATGACCTCATCAACGGTGCGACGCCACACACCACTACACACCACACCACAACACACACACACACACACACACACACACACACACACACACACACACACACACACACACACAACACAACACAACACAACACAACACAACACAGCACAACACGCACAGATTGTTATGTTTGGGTGTTTTGGTGCCGCAACTGCGTTGACCCCTTGTAACTCAAGGCGAAAGCAACCGGGGGTTTGCCATGGGTGCGCCATTGTATTGCCGAGGCTGCCCCACTCTTGAGTCGTCCATTGCACTCATCTCTACACCTCACACGCCTGCGCCAACCCCCCTTCTCTTCCTCCTTGTGTTGCCTTGTTTGACAGGTCACTGCAACACGGCTTGTGCAGACGTCAAACGCGAACGACGTATGTTACCCGCGCTTCCTGCTTTGCCGTTACTCACTGTAGTGCCACTGTGGTGCCATGGCTGCTGTTTGACTGTCACGGCTTCATCATCATCACCAACAACAACAACAACAACAACAACAACA
>NW_004754931.1:1724004-1736504 GCF_000188695.1 Salpingoeca rosetta | reverse complement strand
TTCACAAGCTGGCACACATGAACTGTACAATGCAATCAGCCTTACTTGTTCGTTCAGGCCGCTCACCCTTATTACTATCATGCACACTTTGTTCTTGTCACAGCTGGTTCTGGACCACATTGACCTGTACCTTCTGCCCGTGAACAGCTTCAACTCCCTGCTTGCGCTCTCCATCAACCAAGAAGTCAGCGCCGGGTCCCTTGCCTACAAGGTGCGTCCATAGTGCGTGCCCAGGCGCGTTTTGTTTCCTTGCGCATGCACAATTTGACTCGCACATATCCTGCTGGAGGACTCTACCTCGTGCACAATATGATTCATGGCGGCGCCCAACTGCTCATCGACAACCATCTCACGTCCCACACCAAACCTTGTCTGCCCGCCTCCCAATGGTTCTACGCTCCTCGCGTTTGTCCACGCCTTTGCCCAACTCGTCACACCTGCAGGTGCCGCGTGACTTCCCGCCTGGCAAGTACTGGATTGTGGCGACACACACGGCTGACGCATCACTGCAGGTCATCGGCTACACCCCAGACCGCGCCAACACGGTGAGTCGTTGTTGACTTGCAGTCTTCGTTATGCGCTTGTTTGCCGTTTGTTCATGTCCTCGCACGCACGCATGCACTCGCAAAACCACGCACGAAACAACGCACGCGCGCGCAAAGCTTGCGTACACGCCCCCCCCCTTTTTTTTTTTTGCCGTATTCCATCATGCCACTCACACAACGCCATATCCACGCTTGTATTGTCCTCCGCCACCCCATCCCCGCCTGCTGCCAGATTGGCGACACGGGCTTTGAGATCTTCCAGGAGGACTGCCCTTCACACGACAGCTGCGAGGACACAGAGTACTGCGACGCAGACGGCAGCTGCTACCCCTGCGACGACTGCTTCCGCACAGGCGCTGCCTTTGACGGCACTTGCCCGCAAAAATGCGGCACTGGCACCGTCATGGAGTTTGGCACCTCAATCCCCGACGGTACGTCACGTCATATGCTGCCTTGCCTTGCCGTTTTCTATTTTTTCCTTTACTTTTTTCTGTCCGCACATGAATGACGGCGCCGCGCACGCGCCTTGGGTTTTGTGGTTTGCACATCGTCAACGTCTCGTGTGCGCAGTCCCTTCATAGCGCTGTTGCCTCTTGCCCTTACATCACTCCCTATTCGAGGAAGGGGGGGGGGATGAACTCCCCCTTCCCCTCCCCCAACTCGCGATGGTTCTCGCTCTCGCTCACATTCAAGCACACCCACACATGCGCTATCCACCCTGCCCAACCAACCAACCAACAAACAGGCCCCGAGGCTGACGCGAGCGGCGTGATTCTGGAGTTCATTCTGCCGCAGTGCCCCGAGTTCAAAGCGCTGCAGCACCTGACGGCGACGGAGACAGTCAAGCCCGATCCGCCGACGTCCAACGGCGACCCGAGCGTCATGAGCAAGCGCCTGCGCCGGCACATCACCACGCTGGCCTCGGTCGTGCGCGGCGTGTTTGGCGACGACGCCTACGTGCGCGTGCTGGAGGCGTATGTCGAGCCGCCAGCAGACATCTCGAAGGCCTCGCTGCACAACGTTGGCCGCGCCGCCCGCATCACCATTGAGGGCGTGCCGGACGACTTTGCCAGCGACCGCCTCGGTGTGCTTGGCGGGTTGGCTGTTGAGGCCGGCTTTGACTACGTCGCCTACACCAGCCGCGACTCCCTGTACGTGTCTGTGATTGCAGACCAGTGCCGCCAAAACCTTGATCTCGTGTTTCTGCTCGACGGCTCGGGCTCCATCGAGTCCACCGCGCTCGGTGGTGCGCCGGGCACCTTCCAGGACCGCGTGCTGGCGTTTGTGTCGCAGGTCACCACCTACTTCACCATTGGCGAGCACGACACGCGCGTGGCCGTGGCCACGTTTGCCAGCGGCGCCACCGTCAACATCCGCCTCAACGACCACTTTGACGGCGACGCCCTTCGCGACGCCATCGCCGACATCCCCTACCCGCAGGGCCAGACGTACACGTCCCTTGGCCTGCGCGCCGTGCGCCAGGACATTCTCACGGAGGCCAACGGCATGCGCCCGGCCTCTGAGGGCGTGCCCCGCGTGCTGGTTGTGCTGACGGACGGTAACTCGCAGCCGTCGTACGACCCGGCCACGGAGGCGTCCATCCTGCACGACCAGAACGTCAACGTGTTTGCCATTGGCGTTGGCTCCTCCATCTCCCAGTCGCAGCTGGAGGACATTGCCAGCGACCCGGACGCGCGACACGTGTTCAACCTGCGCTCCTTCTCCCTCATTGGCGACATTGTCGACGCAATGAGCGCCACCACGTGCGACGCCCCCGCCGTCCTCACCGCCGGCGACTCCGTGTCCTCTGTTGTCCGCCCCTGCGAGACGCTCTTCTTCCGCCCGCTCTGCGGCCAGATCACCAACCTCAACATCGAGCTCAAGTCTGAGCGCGGCGCAGCTGTCATGTACGTCGCTTTCAACAACCAGCACCCGTCGCCCTTTGACTATGACTTTGCCGTCACGGGCACGGACGAGCTGAAGCGGCTCACGCTGAACCGCTCGCCAGACGACACAGACCCCGTGTACATTGCGGTGCAGGCCAACGTGCCCGCGGCCTCAGCCGATGACGAGGACGCCGCCTTGGCCGGCGTGGACTTTGTGCTCACCGTGTACAGCGACATCTTCCCCGGTGTTGCCGACACGGTTGTGCAGGTGGCGGAGGACCGCCCCGTTGGCACCGTCATCTTCACGCCGCCGGCCACGCAGCTCGCCGACCCGCAGCCCGTGTTTGAGTTCAGCCTCGTGGGGCGCACGGACGAGCAGTTTTCCATCGACGCCACCACGGGCGCCGTGTCCATTGCGCGCCCGCTGGACCACGAGCTCGTCTCCTCGTACAGGCTGCGCATCTCCGCACGCGCCATTGGCCTCCCCTGCCTCACCGGCGCCATCGACATTGTTGTCAGCGTGATTGACGTCAACGACAACGCGCCCGTGTTTGCGCAGTCGCTGTACCAGGTGGCCGTCGACGAGGGCCGCCCGCGCAACACGCTCGTGCTGCAGGTGCAGGCCACGGACGCCGACTCTGGCGCCAACGCCATGATTGTGTACTCCCTGGCCACGCAGAACGTCCCCTTTGCCATTGATGGCGCGAGCGGCGTCATCGTCACCACGGAGGTGCTCAACAACGACGTGCAGCAGGAGTACCAGCTCGCGGTGGTTGCCTCGGACGGCGTGCGCTCTGCCACGGCCAAGGTGTACGTCACCGTGAACCCCGTGCCCTGTCCGCTGGGCACGGCCTCTGCCACGGGCACGCTGCCGTGCGTGGCCTGCCCCGACGGCACGTTCCAGGACGGCTCCGCCCCCGTTGCCGACACCTGCTTCCCGTGCGGCTGCGGCGAGGGCGAGTACGCCACGGGCTCCTGCACCCCCAAGCACAACTATGACTGCCGCAGCTGCCCCGTGTACTCGTATAGCGAGGCTGGCTCCATCCAGCTTTCCGACTGCGAGTGCAAGGACGGCTACTTCAAGATCGAGGACGAGGGCACCAACACCTTCTTCTGCGCGCCCTGCACAGAGCAGTGCCCCGCTGGCTCCTACCAGACGGCCGCGTGCAGCCCCAAGCACGACATTGAGTGTGCCCAGTGCACCAGCACGTGCCCGAGCGGCCACTTCCTGAGCGGCACGTGCGGCGGCACGTCCAACTACGAGTGCACGCCTTGCGCCACCTGCCAGGCCGGCCAGTTTATCTCCTCGCCGTGCCAGGTCACGGGCAACCGCGAGTGCAGCGCGTGCACCACCTATGCCGACTGCGAGCAAGGCACCGAGTACATTGACGGCCTGTGCACCATGGGCACAGACACCAGCAGCCCCAGCTGCCAGCCGTGCATCGACACGTGTGCCCCCGGCGCGTTCCTCACGGGCGAATGCGGCGGTGCAGACGGCACCTCCCGCACACGCTGCCAGCAGTGCACCGTGTGCACGACAAGCCAGTACCTGGTGAGCGACTGCACCGACGACGCCGACCGCCAGTGCGCCGACTGCGTCACGGAGTGCGACGCTGGCTCGTACCTCGTTGGCGAGTGCAACCCCATGTCCACCGACGCCCCGCGCTGCGAGCCATGCACAACCGAGGAGGATTGCGAGGACAACGAGTACCTCGACAACGGCGTGTGCGGCGGCTCCAGCACCCCAGAATGCCAGACGTGCCACCCGTCGTGCCTGGCATGCGACGGCCCCGGTCCCGAGAGCTGCACCGACTGCCCCTCCGGCACCAGCCTGCACGAGGGCGCGTGCCTTTCAGAGTGCCCCCTCGGCACGTACTCTGTCGACGGCGAGTGCCAGGCGTGCTCCAGCAACTGCCTCACTTGCAACGGCACCAGTGACACGTGCACGTCCTGCGACACGGCGGCCTCCTTGGTGCTGCACGACTCGGAGTGCGTGAGCGTGTGCCCCGACGGCTTCTTCAAGGACTTTGCCGGTGGCGTCTGCCGTCGCTGCAAGACCTGCTCTGGTGGCACGTACAAAGTGGGCGGCTGCCAGGGTGCCACCAACACCCAGTGCGAACCCTGGAGCGCCGAGTGCGTCCCTGGCGTGTCGTTTGAGTCTGTGACACCGACACCCTCCAACGACCGCGAGTGCACGATGTGCAAGACGTCCTGTCCCGCTGGCGAACAGCTCACTGGAGAGTGCATCACTGAGGACCGCACGTGCGTGCCTTGCCCTTCAGGCACATACAAGGAGGCTGCCGGAGGCCAGGCGTGTGTGCCTTGCCCCACCTCCTGTGCACAGAACGAGTATTTGGACGGCACGTGCACCGTCACCACCTCAACCGGTACGACAGCCCTTGCATGCTTGCATATGCGGATTGTGTGCGTGTGTGTCTCTGTGTGTGTGTGTGTGCGTGCGTGTGTGTGTATGCGTGTGTGTGCGTGTGCGTGTGCGTGATTTTGGTTGACCTGGGTTGCTTGCGTTGTCGTGCTGTTTGACATGTGCTGCATCAACCTTTCTTTGTCCAGTTCACTCACACAAACACACATTCACACACGTTAACGCACGTTGCCACGCACGCACATCTACGCACACCCCACCCACCTCAACCCCCACATGTGTGTGTGTGTATTCTCTTTTCACAGTGTGCCGGGCGTGCACGACCGAGTGCGAAAACGACATATATCTGTCTGGAACGTGCAACGGCACCCGCAGCTACCCCACCTGCGAGGAGTGCTCGACGTGTGGCGAGGACCAATATGTGTTGCGGGCGTGCAGCTCTGCAAACGGCGGCTCCAACACCGTGTGCCGCGACTGCACGCAGACGTGCCCAGAGGGCCACTACATGTCTTCCCCTTGCTCCGCCAACGCCGACGCAGTGTGCACGCCATGCACGACCGCAGACGCGTGCCTGTCGACCGAGGTCCTCATCGGCACATGCGGCGGTACCGAGACAACGCAGTGCGTGCCCTGCCACCCGGAGTGCCTGACCTGCTCTGGCCCCTCCGCCAGCAACTGCACGTCGTGCGAGCGCGGCGTCTTCCTCAGTGGCACCGAGTGCCGGACAGAATGCGACCTCGGGTTCTACCCAAGCACGGCCTCTGGCGAGTGCGAGCTGTGCCACCCGTCGTGCCGCGACTGTGTTGGCGCCACGTCCACTGCTTGCACCTCCTGCAACAGCCCGCTCTTCCTTCTTGGCACGGAGTGTGTTGCTGGCTGCCCCACGGGCTACTTTGGCGATACCACCAGCCAGACTTGCCGTCAATGCCGCCAATGCCCAACGGGCACGTACAAGACGGGCGGCTGTGATGGCACACAGGACACTGTCTGCACCGTGAGTTTTTGGGTGGAGACCTTGTGTTTCCTCGCGAGCATGTTTGTGTGTGTGTGTGTGTGTGTGTGTGTGTGTGTGTGTGTGTGTGTTCACTCGCTCACTCACAAGTCATGTCGCACATTTTCTCCTTCCTTTTCTGCCCGATTCATCCTTGCTCGGCTCGTTTCTTCAATTGTACACTCATTTCCTGTCACAACAGATGTGGACGCCATGCGCTGTTGGCGAGTACGAGGTTGTGTCTCCCACGGCCTTCCGTGACCGCGAGTGCGCCGCCTGCCGCCAATCGTGCCCAGCAGGCTCTGAACTCGTTGGCGAATGCGGTGGCCCGGAGGGCACAAGGTGCGTTTGCTCGTGTGTGTGTGTATGCATGTATTGTGACAGCAGTTCCTCCTATTTTGAGCCTTGTCCTTGAGCCACCACCCCCGACTTACTCACCATCACTCACCCACACTTCCCAATCCAAACAACCAACACACAAACACCCCTCCCCCCGGCCACACAGCAACCCCTCGTGCGAGCCGTGCGATGCCGGCTTCTTCAAGGAGGAGCCTGGTGCAGGCTCGTGCCAGGCCTGCCGCACGTCGTGCGAGGCCGGCTCCTTCCTCACGGGCCAGTGCTCCACCACCACCCAGCCCACGTGCCAGCTGTGCAAGTCGTCGTGTGGGCCCGATCACTACCTGACCGGCGTGTGCGAGGGCCGCCAGGACTTCACGTGCGAGGCGTGCAACACGTGTGAGGAGGGCGAGTACGAGGTTGCCCCCTGCCTCGGGTCTGGGCAGAACAGGCAGTGCGCCACGTGCCGCACGTCGTGCCCGGCTGGCCAGTTCCTTACCGGCATGTGCCAGGGCACCACGCAGCCGCAGTGCATGTCCTGCCGCACGCAAGAGGACTGCGCAGAGAACGAGTTTGTCAGCGGCGAGTGCGGTGGCGCCGACGGTCGCCAGAACCCAACGTGCGAGTCGTGCGATGGCTCGTGCGCTCGCTGCGACGGCTCCGCCCCCACAGACTGCGTTGCCTGCAGCGGCAGCCTCAGCCTGGACACGGACACGGGCCGCTGCGTCTCAGACTGCAGCGCTGGCACCTATGCCGCGGACAACGTGTGTGAGGACTGCGACCCCAGCTGTGCAGCCTGCTTTGGCGGCGCCTCCACGGAGTGCACCGCCTGCTTCCCAGACACCTTCCTGTCCAACGGCCGGTGCGTGGCCACGTGCCCGCAGGGCACCTTTGCCAACGCCACCACAGGCCGCTGCCAGACGTGCTCCCAGTGCCCCTCGGGTACGTTTGTCGAAGCCGCCTGCACCACCACCTCAAACACCGTGTGCACGGCGTGGACGGAGTGCGCACCGGGCACGTACCAGTCGACCGCGCCAACCACCACCAGCGACCGCGTGTGCTCCACGTGCACCACAACCTGCCCCGCCGGCCAGGAGCTCAGCGTCTCCTGCACGCCCACGCACAACGCGCAATGCACCGCCTGCAACGCCGGCACGTACAAGCCCAGCAGCGGGCCCCAGGCCTGCCAGGCGTGCGTGCAGTCTTGCAGCGAGGGCTACTACGTCTCCGGCACCTGCACCGCCACGTCCACCCCCACGTGCATCCTGTGCACGTCCACCTGCGCTGAGGGCTTCTTCCTGCAGGGCGAGTGCGCGGGCAGCAGCAACCCGCACTGCGAGGCGTGCGACACGTGTGACATTGGCAAGTACGAAACGCGCGCTTGCACGCTGAACAGCGACCGCCAGTGCTCCGCCTGCACCACGCCCGACGCCTGCGCACAGGGCGAGTATCTCGATGGCGAGTGCACGCCCACGTCCAACCCGCGCTGCAAGCCGTGCACCACGACCTCCCAGTGCGGCGCAGACCAGTTCCTCGCCGGCGAGTGTGCGGCGGATGCCCCAAACCCCACCTGCACCACGTGCACGACGTGTGCCGGTGACGAGTACGAGGCTGCCCCTTGCACGGAAACGTCCGACCGCCAGTGCGCCAAGTGCACGGACGCGTGCCCGAACGGCCACTTCCTGACGGGCGCCTGCCCAGGCAGCCTGGCCGCAGACTTCCCCCGCACCGTGGTTGTGGACGGCGTGACGTACGCTGCCCTCGATGCCACCTTCCCTGAAGACACGTCCACGTCCTGCCAGGCGCAGGCAAGCTTGCCTTCTGGCTGGTCGCTCGTCACCAACGTGGACGTTGCGCGCGATGTGGCTGCTCAGCACCCGTGGGGCGCGTCGTGCCTTGTGGTGAGTGCCGAGCATGCGTTTGCCACCGCCAACTCTGCCACCCTCAGCCCTGGCGACGCGTGCCACTGCGACGAGCAGCTCGGCTGCATGACCTCCAGCAGCAGCGGGCTTCTTGGTGTGACCGCCTGCCCCCGCCGCATCCTAATGCAGTGGGCACCGCCCGCGTGCCAGCAGTGTACCTCCTCCTGCCCGGACAACCACTTCCTCGACGGCGAGTGTGGCGGCCGCTCCAACCCGGTCTGCCGCCCTTGCACCGTCTGCGAGGAGGGCTTCTACGAGACGGTTGCCTGCACCCACCTCGACGTCGGCACACAGGACCGCGTTTGCGAGCCATGCGTCACAGGTGCGTGTATTGTGTGCTTGGTAGTGTGTGTGTGTTCATGCACGTGTTTTTGTGTGTGTTTGTGTGTGTGTGTGTGTGTGTGTGTGTGTGTGTGTGTGTGTGTGTTTTTGTGTGTGTGTGTGTGTGTGTGTGCATGCACGTGTATGCGCTCCACTTACAGCTCGCTGCTCGACAACATGGTTTTGTTCCACTCACACAACCCTGCTCCTGCTCCTGCAATTCGCCATTTGCAGAGGACGACTGCGCTGAGGGCGAGTACCTGTCTGGTATGTGTGGCGGCACTTCAACGCCTACTTGACAGGCATGCACAGAACTCCTGCCAGAAGGCTTCTTTCGTCAGCGGAACATGACAGCGTACATTCAATCAATAACATTTGGGGGGGGGGGTGAATATGTACTGCCCTATGTGCTCGGTTCCGACGTGCGCGTCAAGCTGACCGGAAATTTAAGACAATGGCACGACACAGGCTATTATGTGTTATCCTATCCTGTTTTATCGAATTATGGTCCGCCTGAACGCAACTAAATGGAGCTGCGCATGGATGTAGAGTCGAAGCAGTTGCACACTCCGTATTGGTAGCTTTAAGCAAATGCATCCTGTCGTACCGACCCAAAAAGCCGCAATAAAGTTCACACGCTGGATGCTTCGAGAGTCCTCCCAAGACGCTTCCCCAAGATAGTGGCCTGCAAGAACCGTGCTTTACTATTTTCTGAATTTAATTATACCTATGTGTACTACTTGGCGGCGCCGAAGAAACAAAGTGCAACACATTGCGAGAGTGGAAGAAAAAATATACCCCCCCTTTTTTCCGTTCTCTGTCTGTCTGTCACACGCACACACACACACACACGCACTCTCTCTCTCTCTCAATCACTGTAGCACTCATTTTACCGCTTGTTCGCTGTCTTTATGTTTGTGAACTCCAAATGCTGCGTTCTTGTTTCACGCTTTGCAGGGCACGTCTAACCCGGTGTGCACGCAGTGCTCACCGTGCGCGGAAGGCGATTCGTTTGAGGTGTCTGCGTGCTCTGCGACTGCCGATACGCAGTGCCAGTCGTGCACCACATCCTCCGACTGTGACCTCAACCAGTACCTCTCGCAGCCCTGCACGCTGTCGACCGATGGCGTGTGCACACGCTGCACACAGGTGGGCGACTGCGACTCTGGCTTCTACCTCGACGGCGTGTGCACAGAGACGCAGGACGCCTCGTGCCAGCCATGCCACCCGAGCTGCACAGAGTGCGAGGACGGCACTGCGCAGGGCTGCACCGCCTGCCCCGAGACGCTTGCGCTTGATCGCATTGGCTTTGGTAACGTCGGTTCCTGCGTCAGCTCGTGCCCGCCCGGCCAGGCTGAGGATGTGGCAGCCAACACGTGCGAAAACTGTGACAGCAGCTGCGCCACGTGCTCTGCGCCTGGCGACGCCACCAAGTGCACCTCGTGCACGGGTGTCCTCTTCCTCACCCCGAGTGGCACCTGTTCCTCATCCTGCCCAGCTGGCATGTACGGCAACGCCACCACCAACACCTGCGTGTCCTGCACCGCCTGCGACACGTCCTCCTCCTACGAGAGCAGCCCGTGTGGCGGCACAGACAACCGCGTATGCTCCGACCTCACCATGTGCCCGCCAGGAACACACGTGATTCAGCAGCCAACAGCAACCAGCGACCGTCGCTGCGGTGATTGCGGAGAAGGCACGTACCAGCCAGCCTCCAACCAGGCCATCTGCATTGTTTGGGCCGAGTGCCACCCGCAGGAGCAGTACGAGTCTGTCGCGCCAACATCCACCTCCAACCGCGTGTGCACAGATCTCACAGAGTGCACACCTGGTGCCGAGTTCCAGCTCACCGCGCCCACTGAGACTTCGGATCGCGTCTGCAAGGCCCTCACCACGTGCAAGGTTGGTCTCATTGTACACTTGTCTACTTGTGTAAGCATCTTTGATTGTGCATGCAGGTGCTTGTGAGTGTGTGTCCTTAGTGCGTCTCCTTTGTGTGTGTGTGTGTGTGTGTGTGTGTGTGTGTGTGTGTGTGTGTGTGTGTGTGTGTGTTCTTCAGTAGCATTGCACGTCCTCTGCCATCACCCCTCTGCCAACATAACTGTCACCCTCACATCTACTCCTCATTTTGTTTTGCTTGTCTCTGTTTCCCTTCATGGTCCTCTACTGCAGGCCAACCAGTGGCAGTCCATGGCTCCAACAGCGACCACGGACCGCCAGTGCACAAACTTGACCGTGTGCGCTGCAACCGAGTACCAGTCCATGGCTCCCACAGACACATCTGACAGGCAGTGTGAACCCATCACCCAATGCCAGGTTCGTGCCTCACACGTGGATGTCTGGGCTCTTACTTCATCCTCTCTGAACGATTTGCTCGCTCGATGTTGTCCTTTCTTTTTCCCTTGTATTTCATCCCCCCCTTCCCCTCCTGTAACCAAACAAACGAACAAATGGTGTGCGCATATCTCGCCTCACCTCACCCCACCCCGAATTTTATTTTCCTTCTGCTGCCCGTTTTGTGACAGGCGCACGAGTACGAGAAGACGGCTGCCACCCCCTTCAGCGATGCTGTGTGTGAGGCCATCCGCAACTGCACGCAGAACGAGTACCAGACACAAGCGCCAACAGCCACGTCCAACCGCGCGTGCGCTCCGCTCACCACATGCGACTTTGAGACGCAGTACATCTCCACGCCGGCCACCCCAACCTCCAACCGCGTGTGCTCCGCCCTGCGCTCGTGCTTCCAGCACGAGTTTGAGTCGCAGCCGCCAACCACAACCACCAACCGCGCGTGCACGGAGTGCGCCATGTGCGGCTCCACGCAATACGAGCGCGCAGACTGCACCGCCAACACCAACCGCGTGTGCGAGGACCTCACCCAGTGCAAGGCGTCGCAATTTGAGGCCGTGCTTGCCACCCTCACCTCGGATCGCGAGTGCAGCAACTGCACTGTCTGCGGAGACAACAGCTACACCGTGAGCCCGTGCAGCAACGTCGCCGATACCGTTTGCGATGGCTGCACCACCTGCCCCATGGGCTCGTTTGCTGCCGCAGCGTGCACCGCGACCAGCGACACAGACTGCCAGGCGTGCGCCACGTGCGACGCAGGCTTTTTCGTCTCCTCGCCCTGCACACAGGGCTCGAACACGCAGTGCACGCGCTGCACCACGTGCCAGCCGGACGAGTACCAACAGGTGGCTTGCTCGGCCAGCGCCGACGCCCTGTGCCAGACCATCACCAACTGCACCCAGTCCCAGTACCAGGTGAGCGCGCCCACGGCCACCACCAACCGCGTGTGCAGCGCTGTGCGCGAGTGCACCGCTGGGCAGGAGTACGAGACGCAGGCTCCGACGGCCACGTCCAACCGCGCCTGCGCCCCGCTCACCACATGCGACTTTGAGACGCAGTTTGAATCGCAGGCGCCAACAGCAACGAGCAACCGCGTGTGCACGCCGCTGTCGTCGTGCGACGCTGAGACGCAGTACGAGACCCAGGCACCGACACAGACGTCTGATCGCGAGTGCGAGGGCCTGGCGACGTGCGTTGCGGGCGAGTTTGTTGCCACGCAGCCCACGCCGACGTCGAACCGCGTGTGCGCCAGCTGCCCCGCAGGCACGACAGACCATGACAGTGACAGCGAGACGGCGTGCGTTGCGTGCCCGGCGGGCCACTTTTCAAGCGCAGGCTCCATCGGCCCTTGCTCGCTGTACATGTGCCCTGCTGGCACCGCCGACACGGACAACAGTGCCAGTACCCCATGCGAGGCGTGTGATGGCACTTCGTCGTTCCAGCCCGCAGCGGGCCAGGCCGCATGCTTGCAGGCGACCACGTGTGTGGCTGGCGAGGAGGAGCAGGACGCGCCAACCGCCGTGAGCAACCGCGAGTGCAGGCCATGCCAGCTCGGCGTCACGTACAAGGCACAGCCGGGCCAGAACACCACCTGTGCAGCGGTGCGCACCTGCTTGGCTGGGGAGGAGCAGACGCTTGCGCCCACCCTCTCCTCCAATCGCGTGTGCACCACGTGTGGCCCCGGCACCTTCAAGGCCGCTGCTGGCCAGGCCCACGGTCTTGCATCGCCACCCAGAACCTGCGCCCCAGGCTTCCAGGTGTGTGTGC
>NW_004754931.1:1671477-1723904 GCF_000188695.1 Salpingoeca rosetta | reverse complement strand
CGCGCCAACCGCCGTGAGCAACCGCGAGTGCAGGCCATGCCAGCTCGGCGTCACGTACAAGGCACAGCCGGGCCAGAACACCACCTGTGCAGCGGTGCGCACCTGCTTGGCTGGGGAGGAGCAGACGCTTGCGCCCACCCTCTCCTCCAATCGCGTGTGCACCACGTGTGGCCCCGGCACCTTCAAGGCCGCTGCTGGCCAGGCCACGTCTTGCATCGCCACCCAGAACTGCGCCCCAGGCTTCCAGGTGTGTGTGCGTGTGTGTGTGGTGTGTGTAGTGTGTGTGTGTGTGTGTGTGTGTGTGTGTGTGTGTGTGTGTGTGTGTGTGTGAACTTGTAGGTGGGGGCCGTGGCGCGAGGCCCAAATCCTGCATGCCAGCCTACCCCTCGTCACGAAGGCATTGACAACTCCTCCAGCTGCCAGTTTCACGTATTCCAAGTCCGTTTTGTTGCTCACGCATGCTTCTCCCTCGTTTCCCACGCACCCATCGCCACATTCACCATGCCCTTTGTGCAGGAGTCTGTTGTGCCGACACCGGCGAGTGATCGCCAGTGTGAGGCGTGCCCTACCGGCACCTTCAAGTCCACCACGGGCCAGGCCACTTGCACGGCCCACGCCACGTGCGACACCGACACGCAGTACCAGACAAAGGCGCCTACCACGTCGACCAACCGCGAGTGCGGCCCGCTCACAGACTGTGGAACCGGCGAATGGGAGGAGCGTGCACCAACAGCAACGAGCGACCGCGTGTGTGAGCTGTGCGACTCGTGTGAGGATGAGGGCCTGACACAGGCCACCGCTTGCACGGAGACCGCCAACACCGTGTGCGAGAACTGCGACACGTGCAGCCCGGGCTTTTTCGTGTCGTCGCCGTGCACGTCCGTGTCTCAGACTGAGTGCATGGAATGCGCAGAGTGCGGTGCCGACCAGTACCAGACACAGGAGTGCCGCGTGTCGACAAACACACAGTGTACACCGCTGACCACGTGCACCGCGAGCCAGTATGAGACAGTTGCTCCCACTGACACCTCCGACCGCGAGTGTGCTGCGCTGACAACGTGTGTCGTTGGGCAGTACGAGTGCGTGGTGCCCACGGAAACCTCCAACCGGCAGTGCTGCGCCATTGCTCAGTGCGACGTGGGCGAGGAGGAGGCCGTGGCGCCAACAGCGACCAGCAACCGCCAGTGTCAAAACTGTACAGCCGGCACCACGGACGACGATGCCAACGGCGCAACACCATGTGTGCAGTGCCCAGCCGGCACGTTTGTGCCCGAGGGCCGCACCGGCGACTGCAGCGCATACCGCTGTGCACCGGGCACTGTCGACGCCGACCAGCTGCCCAGCACGGCATGCACCCCTTGCAGTAGCGGTGTCTCGTTTGCACCGACATCTGGTCTCACGGCGTGTGTTGCCGTGTCGGACTGCCCCGCCGGCGAAGAGGAGTCTGTGCAGCCCACGCTCTCCAGCGACCGCGTGTGCACCGTGTGTGCTGCGGGCACCTTCAAGGAGGACGCTGGTCAGGACGACTGCATGACAGCATCGACGTGTGCATCAGGCACGCAGTACGTTGCCCAACCGCACACGCCCACCAGCAACACCGTCTGCGCCAACGTGACGCAGTGCACAGCCACCCAGTACCAGACGGTTGCTCCCACAACCATGTCTGATCGCCAGTGCCGCAACCTGACGGTGTGCGAGGCCAACGAGTACGAGACTCGTGCCCCCACCGCCACCACGGACCGTCAATGCGCCACCGTTCGCGCCGCGTGCAGCATGGACGAATTCGAGGTGCGTCTGCGTGTTTGTTTGTTGCGTGTCTGCGAGGGAATACGTGTGTGTGTGTGTGTGTTTGTTAATTTGTGTGTGTGTGTGTGTCTCGAAGTGCCTGCAGTGAATTGCCATTGTGCTTGTTGTTTGCATTCATGACACCACATGCCCTCACTCACCTTGGTTACGTTTCTCTTTCTTTGTGCACAGAGTGCTGCGCCGACGGCCACCAGCGACCGCGAGTGCACGCAGCTCACGACGTGCCGCGCGCAGCAGTACGAGGCACGCGCACCCACGCCTTCAACGGACCGTGAATGCATCTACTGGACAAACTGCACAGCAGCCCAGTTCCAAGTCACCGCACCCACATCGTAAGTTGGGCACACATAAAACGTGACATGGATTTTGTTCCTTCACTCGAAGTCTGTTGCATCTTGCCCTGCGTCATCAGCGGTTGCATCACGCACAAGCGCACACACATGCATAGGCATTCATTCACCCAAACACAACCACACACGCAAACACACCCCTTCTCACCCTTGACGTGGAATACGGAATGTATGATGACAGGGTGTCGGACCGCGTGTGCGCCAACCTGACAGTGTGCACTGCCACTCAATTCGAGGCCGTTGCTCCCACAACCACAACAAACAGGTGCTTGTCATGGCATGTCAGAGCGTGCGTGTTTGTTTGTTTGTTTGATTTGAACCATGCCCCTTTGGGTTGTTGCTGATGTTGATGGTGTGATTGGTTTTGGCGCTCCCCCCCCCCCCAATCTCTATGCTTGCCATCACCCTCGTGCGCACCAATGTCTGTTCACTTTCGATCCCCATATTTCCATGCCCTATTTCACACACTTGCACGCACACACGCACACACGCATACACACCCACACACACACAACGCTTCCTGTCGCGTTTCTGACCCTTCTTCCACCTCCCACACTTCTTCCACCTCGTCCACTGCATTCTTCGCATGTAGGGTGTGTGAGGCGTGCACGGATTGCCCTGGGGGCACGCACTACGAGATGACCCCCTGCACGGCGTCTGCGGATGCCACCTGCGCCATGTGCAGCACGTGCAGCGGAGACACGTACGCCTCAGCAGCATGCAGCGAGACGGATGACACCACATGCACTGCATGCACGCAGTGCGTTGACGGCAGCACGTTTGAGTCTTCGCCGTGCTTGGCGCATGACGACCGCGTGTGCCTGCCCTGCACCGTGTGCAACGTCACAGAGTACATTGAGCAGACGTGCAGCGCAACCAGCGACACGCAGTGCCTGCCGTACACGACGTGCGACCTGGACCAGTTTGAGTCGCAGGAGCCCACGCGCTTCCAGGACCGCGTGTGCACGCAGCACACCATGTGCACCCCGGATGTGCAATACGAGATTGTGGCCCCGACTGCCACCACGGATAGGCAGTGCGATGACCTGAGCACGTGCACGGCGCAGCAGTACATCAGCACCGCGCACACGGCCACTAGCGATCGCGTGTGCAGCGCGCTGCGCCAGTGCACGTCGTCTGAGTTTGAGCTTGTTGCGCCCACAACGACGTCCAACCGCGTGTGCCAGCGCCTCACGGTGTGTGACCCGGAGACAGAGTACGAGAGCGTGCCCGCAGGGCCAGCGCGTGACCGCGTCTGCGCGCCCCTCACCGTCTGCTCGCCACTGGAGTACGAGAGCGTCGCACCCACGCCGACGAGCAACCGCCAGTGTGAGGAGCAGGTCCTGCCCCCGCTTTCACCGCTCGCCATATTCTCTGCCTCTGGCGGCCTTGCGCTGACGTCCGAGACCACATACGCAGAGAGCACTTCTGCCCAGACCGCCGTCCTGCTCCAGGGCACCACAAACGGCGAGGAGGGCACGGGCCCCGTGTTCTCCGCCTCTGTTGGCGAGGCGTCCACCTCGGCCTCGCTCGAGACGACCCGCCCAGCGCCGGCGGCTGTGCGCTTTGAGCTCGCCGCCGCAGGCACCATCTACGAGGACGACCCGTGGGTCCGCGGTGTGCTGCAGGTTTCGACGCCAGCCAACGTGGTGCCCCGCGCCACGGCCATGGACGTGACCGTCCGCCTCGACGCCGAAAACGCTACCTCCGTCTCCTGCACCACCAACGCCCACGGGCTGTGCTCCTTTGCGCTGCGCGTGCCGAGGGGCTGGTACACGCCCGGCGTGGACGCCACGGCCAATGTGACGTTCGCCTTCCAGGAGGCCGCGCTGCAGGGCGCCGTCGCCGTTCAGGGTCAGTCCAGCCGTCTCGTGACGCTTGCGTCCTCGGCCGTGTTTGTGCCAGACAACGACGTGTACGTGCGCCTGCCCAACCGGGACGTCCGCGCGGGCGAGACGCTCGAGCTGGAGGTGCTCTCACGCACCGCGTTCCCCATTGCCTCGTTCGCCGCCGTCGTCACCACCTCGGACGACTCGCGCCTGCGCGTGAACAGCCTCGGCCTCGACTTTGCCTCGTGGACCGGCACCAGCAAGGCGCCCTCCACCACCTCCGCAGCCGTGCTGGGCATTGCCTCTGCCTCTGCCCGCCTCTCCGGGCCAGCGGGCGGCGACCAGCTCCTCTTCACCATCAGCGTCTCCGTGCCTGCGAGCGCCACCCCTGGCCAGGCCAGTATCGACATCATCCTGCACTCGCTGGACAACGCCAAGGGCGAGGGCATCCGCCCTGGTGACCGCGCGCTGCCGGCCCGCGTCGTGTTTGTCGACCGCCAGGGCGCGGACGCCACCAACCAGGGCGTTGTCACCGTCAGCGGCGCTCAGAGCCAGAGCATCTTCGCCGCCCCCGTCTCCACGCTCCTCGCATACACGCCCACCATCTCTGGCGTGGCTGCCCTGCACCACGTGGAGCTGTTCACCATGCGCGAGTCTGGCGGCCTGGAGGCCCTGGATGCGGCCGACGTCACCTGCTCCTCCTCGCACCCGGCCGTCGTGGACGTCACCCCCACGTGCCACCTCAAGCTGGGCGCCTCCAGCGACCTCAACGCCTACGCCGCCACCATCACCGTGACGCTCGATGCCGACGCCGGCGTGACCACCGCCTTTGACGTGCGCGTGCTGCGCCCTGCCCTGCCTGTGCAGCTGACTGTGGATGACGCCGAGCTCAACGCCGTGACCGGCTGGCTGGACGAGTCGAGCAACTGCCGCCAGCTGTACCAGAAGACCCGCGTGCGCGCGTTTACCAGCTTTTCCGACGACAGCGGCCTCGTGGTTGACAACATTGATGTGACCAAATACGTGACGATGCACGTGAGCAACGACGGCGTGGCCACGCTGTCCACACCCACGCACGCCGGCCACGACTTTGCCGGCGTGTATGTGCAGGGCTTCCAGCCAGGCACCGTGCAGGTGTCGACCACCGTGCAAGGCCTTGCCTCCTCCGTCTCCGTGGTCGTGTCCAGCACCCCCGTCGTCGCCACCCGCCTCGACATCACCCCCGTGGTCAGCCTGGGCTTCTCCCCTGCCCTGCCCTCGGAGCTTGCGTCGCAGGCCGCCCTCGCTGCCACGCTGCAGGTCTCCAGCACCTTCACCGCCACCAACCAGCACGCGCCCGTTGGCGCCAGCGTCGTTCTGTCGGACGCCACCCGCTTGGAGCTTACCGCAGCCGATGGCGTGCGCCTCGTCTCCGATGACGCGGAGGTTATCGAGGTGCAAGGTCTGGCCCTCGTGGTTCGCTCCCAGGTGCAGACGGCCAGCGTGCCCGTGCTTGACGCGTCCTGGTCGTCGGGCGCCTGTGCTGCGCAGCCCATCATCTCCCGCGCCGTGCCCGTGTCGCTGAGCCTGCCCACCGTCGCCAGCATTGCCGCGTCCACGGAGCGCACCGTGCTTGCTGCCCCGGACAGCGCTGCAGCGGCCGCGCCGTTCATGCACGCGTCTTCCACGCCCGTTTTGCTCACCGCCACGCTCACCGGCGGCGCCCGCCTGGACCTCGACGAGACAGACAGCCTCGACATTGTGTCGCCCTCCGAGCTGGCTGTCACGGAGACGTCGACGGGTCTCCTCGTCACAGTGGCCAGCGGCGCCGCGCCGGGCGTGTACCACGCCATGGTCACCTACGAGACGGCCAGCACCAACATCAGCATCTCCGTCGTGGATGTTGCCGCCCTGCACGTCACATGCCGCCTGCACGCCAACGGCCACACGTCACAGGCCGAGGCTGGCGTGGTTGCCTCACTCGCGCCCTTCCAAGGCCTCAGCCCGGCCACGTTCCAGGCGTGCGCCGTGGACGTGCGCGGTGTGCTCAGCACAGATGGCGGCGCCACGGCCGTGCAGACCACCGACGACGTGGCTGCCAGCGCAACCATCTCTGCCGTCAGCGGTGCGCTTGCCGTGACGGGCACGATCGTCTCCGTGGCCAGCCCGACATCGCCCGTGCTTGGCCAGGCCGCCGTGGACGTCTCCGTTGTCGGTGTGACGACGCAGCTCACGCTCACCGTGTCCTCGACGCCGGTGTCCGTTGCCAGCGCCACCCTCACCTTCCCCTCGCAGCTGCGTGGACTCGCGCAGACGACGTCCGTCACGCCAGAGGCTGCCGTCACCTTCTCGGACAGCAGCGTCTTCGACAGCGCCGCGGTCCTGCCTGCCGGCCTGGTTGAGTTTATGCTGGAGGAGCCGGCGCCGCTTGGCGCGACCGGTGCATCTGCCAGCTTGCTGAGCGCAGCCACGGGCGAGGTGCGCCTGCTCGGCAACAGCGTCGAGAGGTTGTCGCTCTTCCTGGTCACCGTGGACGCTACGTCGCCCGTGGTCCTGGCAGAGGCCTCGTTTGCCTGTAACCTGCTGCCTGCCGAGGGCGAGGTGGACTTTGGCGTCAACAGCGGGCTTGCCCTGTCCGGCGCCACCGCGGGCTCGCTGCTCAGCTTTGAGGTGCGCGCCAACGCCGGCTCCGCGGACATTGACCGCCTCGTGTTTGACGTCCTCTTCAACGCGTCGCTCGTGGACTTTGTCACGGCGGGCGCCGGCTCGGACTTTGTTGGGGCCGTGAACGCCTTCTCGTCCACGCTGCCGCAGGAGGAGCAGGCCGCCTTTGCCACGCACTTTGTGCGCGTGACCGCAGAGCCCAACGCCGGCGTGTCTGGCGTGCCCCACATTGCCACCATCACCTTCACCGTCAAGGCCGACACGGCTGATGAGCAGGTCTTCTTCGCTGGCCGCGTGGCTGCCTTCACCTCCCGCGCAGGCGGCGCCATTGCCGTGGGTGCGTCCGAGTCCACGCCCATCGTCTCACCCGCCGCGTCCATCTCCACGGTGATTGAGGCGCCCTCGGTGATGAACCGTCGCCGCCGCCGCCGTCGTCGTGACGTGGCCACCACGGCCTGCCCGACCCCGCCGTGCGCCGTGTGCCCGAACGGCGACACGCACCAGACAGGCGATGTCAACGCCGACTGCGTGTTCACCCTCGACGACGTCACCTTCTTCATGGACGCGTACCTCGAGACGCTGCTTGACCCCAACTACTTCAGCACGCTGCTTCCTGTACAGCAGGAGCAGCTCGATGCGGACCAGGACGGCACCATCGGCGTTCTGGACGTGGATCTCCTGTCCCGCGTGCTCTCCAAGGACGTGCGCTTTGTGCGCGACGTCATGGTTCAGCCCGTGGACACGAGCAACGGCTGCCGCCTCGAGGTTGCGGTGCGCGTGTTTGGCGCCGGCAACGTGCCCGCCCTGCCCGGCTCGACGCACGTCTTCTTTGACGTGGAGTCCATGTCCGCTGGCTTTGACACCCTGTTTGATGCGTCTGTGGTCGAGGTTGGCCAGCGCATCAACGTGGACAAGGGCTCGAGCTCGCTGCAGGGTGGCCTGTGGCAGGCGGCGCACCTCGGCGGCGACGTGTACGGTGTCGTCGTGCGCACCCCCATTGCCTCGGAGGACATGCACGGCATCACCGTGTTCCAGCTGACCAGCGTCAACACCACAAGCGGCAGCGGCGGCTTTGTTGGCGTGAGCACCGACGCGCTCAGCTTCACCTGGAGCGGCCCGCGCGTGCCGCCCTTCAACTTTGCCGGGTACGACTTTGAGCTGACGGTGCCAACGATGCCGCCGTTCCAGTTTGTGCGCACGGCCGGCTACAACCCGTTTGCCACGTTCACCAACGAGCAGGCGACGGCGAGCTGCCACGCCACAACTTCGTGCACGGCATCCGAGTACGAGACGGCGGCCCCGACAGCCACGTCCAGCGCCGAGTGTATGCCCATCAGCACCTGCGACGCAGAGGAGTACGAGACGGAGGCGCCCACGGCAACCACGGACCGCGAGTGCGTGAACCGCACCGTGTGCAACGTGCCCGTCGAGTACCAGTCGTCTGCCGGCAACGCCACGGCCGACCGCACGTGCACCAACGTCACCGTGTGCCTGGAGGGCGAGATTGCGCTGCTGGAGCCCACGCCCACCTCGGACCGCGTGTGCCGCCTCGACGCGCCCTGCGACTACAACATGTACGAGAGCGTGCCCCTCACCCTGACCACGGACCGCGTGTGTCTGCCCGTGTCCGAGTGCGACCCGGGCTTTGAGGAGACGGCGGCGCCCACGGCCACGTCTGACCGCGAGTGCTCCCTCATCGACTACTGTGCAAACGACCCCTGCCAGAACAACGCCACGTGCGTCAGCTCCACGCAGCTGCTCACCTTTGTGTGCAACTGCCCTCCGGGATTCACGGGCACGATGTGCGAGTATGCCGACGCGTGCGGTTTGCTCGGCGATCAGAACCCGTGCGCGCCGGGCTCGCAGTGTGTGAATGACGCCGGCGGCATCCGCTGCGAGTGTGCGTTGGGCCAGGCGTGTGGGTGCTGCGACGGCTTTACCTTCCTGTCCTGCTCCCTGCAGACGCTGCCGGACACGGGCTCGTACTGCTCCGACCCGGCGACGGTGGCCGAGGACCTGGACAACCTGCAGTCGCGGCAGCAGCAGCAGAGCAGCGCCACTGGCGAGTCGCTGGGCATCATTGTCGGCGGCGTGCTGGGCGGCCTTGCGCTGCTGGTGCTGGCGGTGCTGGCGGTGACGTCGCTTCGCCGCCGCAGCCGCGACAAGTCTGAGGCGCTGGTCAAGTACGAGCAGGATCCATTCAGCGGCATGCTCACCAGCATGCGCAACCCCGTGTTTGCGCCGGCGTCGCAGTACCTGGCGGCGTTCAAGCGCGTGGTGTGCTTCTCGTTCCTGCGCTACAACAAGGACCTCGTGCTGACGGAGCCTGCGGAGGAGCTGGGCACGGTGTACGACATTCTCATGGTGCCGCGCCCGCCCAAGCGCACGCTGCCCACGCTCAAGGATGACACAAACATGTTCATGGAGGCCAAGGTCTCCGAGAACGAGCGCTCGCTCGACGAGGTGGTGGACTTCCTGAGCCTGGCTCTGGCGGACCTGGTCATGGAGGAGGCCATCGACACGGCCGCCAAGGAGCAGAGCAACGGCACGCGCCCGTACCGCGCCAACGTGCCCAACGACGCCTCTGGGCTCATCCCGAAGCGCTGGGCGGCGTACCTGGACCCGATTACGGGCCAGGTGGAGGAGCCCGCGTACGAGGACGCCAGCCTGCTGCGCGGCGAGTTTGAGGACGACGAGTTTGCTGTCGACGGCAGCGTGAGCCCGCTGACGTTTGCGCAGGCGGAGCGCTTCCTGGCGCGCCGCGTGACCATGCGCAAGTCGCAGATGCAGCGTGGCGGCGCCCGCGACAACGCGTTTGTGTACGACATGGGCGCCTTCAGCGGCGACGACGACAACGATGAGACATACTCCACGGCCAACATGGGTGACGAGCCCGAGCGCATGTACGATGTCGGCAGCAGCGACGGCTTTGGCGAGCCCGTGTACGACGAGGGCGACGGAGAAGGCGGCGTGCAGGACACGTATGCCTTTGCCAGCAACCCTGCTGCACTGGATGACCTCGAAGACTTCGCGGACGAGGAGGCCACGTACGACATGGCAGACGCCGACACGCAGAACGCGGTGCGCCGTGGCAAGTCCAAGAAGGAGATTGAGGCCATGTACTCGCGCGCCAACAAGGCGTCGGTGCGTGAGCCCAACTACGACAACGCCGCACCAGGCATGCCTGGCGAGCACGACGACGACGACTACGACAGCGCCAACAACCTCGGCCTCTCCGACGAGGAGGAGGACGGCGGGCCAGACTACGACAACACACTGCCCTCCGGGACGTACGATGTGCGCACGATGCTTACCTCTGGGCTGAACGATGACGGCGATGATGATGGTGCAGAGCCACAATACCTTGGCGGCAACGGTTCGCGGCGCCGCGGGTCGGAGCCCGAGCCTGTGTACGACCAAGGGGATGGCGATGTGCTGGGCGCGCTGCCAAGCTTCGACGAGCCAGACTACGACCTCGGCAACGAGGCACCCGGCGCAGAGGAGAGCGGCGAGCGCGACCCTGCGTACGACATGGCCACCGCTGAGGGCGACTCTGCCGGTGACACGACGGGCCTGATGAACACGGACCCGGACTACGACATTGGCGACGCCCCTGCGCAGGAAGAGGAAGGCCTCGTCAGCGAGCTGTTTGATGATGGTGCGTTTGAAACGAGATGAGGGTGGCTGTGGTGGTGGTTGTGTGGTTGTGTCCATGCGTCTGTGTGTGTGTGTGTGTGTGTGTGTCTGTCTGTCTGTCTGTCTGTCCGTCTGTCTGTGGGGGTGTGGGGATGGGTGTTGTGGTCAGCGTTGTAGTTGTTGCCACTGTTGTTGCTGCTGTTGACGTGAACCCTGGTTTACCTGTGCGACAATCATGCCGGCCGCATTTTCTTGGGTGGTTTGATGTCCCCTCGTTTGCGTATTGCACCTTTTTTTGTTTTCGCGTTTGCCCCAATTCACGTCTTTGCGACCTTTGTCCATTTGTTACCTGCCAACAGAAGAGGAGCACGAGCCCACGTATGCGTTTTCTCAGCCACGCAACACCTCTGTGCGTCCCCGCGCCCTGCGCAGCCTTCACGGCCGCACCCGCCCCGAATCCCTTGACGGCTCCAGCATCTAGTTGACTCCCACCCCAACACCTCAACAATCCAACACCCCAACACCCCAACAACAGCCGTTGTTCCTTGACTCTTGTTTCCGTTCAATTGGTCTTTTTTTGTGTGTTCAGCTGTTCTTTTTTTTTTATGTGTGTACGTGTATGTGTAGGCTCCGTCACACGCCGTGTGATGTCGTTTCAATCCCCATGCAAGCACTTCATCCATCTCCTTCCCCTCTTTGTCTTGTCTTTCCTTCTCCTCTCTTGCCTCTTCTTCCCCTCCCCTGCCCCTCGTTTTCTCCCCTCTTCTTTTCTTCCCACCCGTTTGACTGGTGTGTCTGCCTCCAATGAATAGTTCGTGTTCTGTTGGTGCTTTTCCTTGCCAACAAGACGCGTCCGTGAGCGCTGGCCCTGCCTGGCCACTCGTGTGGTTGGATGGTGTTGACTTGCTTGGCGTTGTTTTTGTTGTCTGTGACGTTTTTTCACCCCTGTTTCTCCCTCTCCCCTTGACCAAATACACGACCGCGTTGACAAGCCACCAAGCAAATCAGTGACAAGCACGCACGTCAGAGTCACGGACGCTGGCTGACCAGGCACACGTGTGTGTCGCGTGTGCATCGCCTTGTCCACAATTCCAAGCTGGCGTGCTGTGTCGACCAACTTCACAAACAAAAATAAACCACAACAAACAAACAAACGAGGAAAGGCGCGTTTTGCTCTTTGTTTCTGCACATTCATTTACACCTGCAAACCACTGACTGATTCAAGAACACGATCGCACAGAAGCAACAAAGCAACCAACCACAGCAACCAAGCCACACACCCCTCCCTCACCCCGCATCTCAGGAAGATGAGCGACACAAGAGGAAGAAGCGGCAGTGGCACTGCTGTGCCGTCCAAAGCCATCCCACTGCAGCAGGTGACGCTGTACAAGAACGGCCTGGCCTTTTACGAGCACTCGTGCGCCATTGAGAACGGACGAAAGACGGTATACGATGGCGAGCGCGCTTTCCACATCACCATCCCCAAGAAGACTAAGGACGTCGTTGTGGACACGCTCACCGTGTCGTCGACCGCGACCGGGGCGAGCCCACGCGTCAACTTCGACGCCGACCGCGCGGACGAGTTTGTGGATCGGCAGGAGGAGAGCCAGAAGCGCTTCTTCGACTTCTCCTTCTCCACCTACATGAGCTTTCTCCGCTCCTGCGTCGGCTCAAGCATCGATGTCACGTACGTGTGCACCACCACGCCAACTCGCGCCGCGTCCACGAACGGCCGCCCCACGGGGCCCCACACCACTACAGCGCGTGCCCAGGGCATCATCGTCATGGTGCAAGAGGAGGAGGAGCTGCTTCCCGTCGGCTTTGTCCCCGCAGCGTCCACCGAGCACGGCGGCGAGGCGCCCTCCGTGCCCGTGCCCTTTGCCAACATCCCCTTTGCCCAGGCCAACGCGCCGCTCTTTGCCCAGAACGCCGAGCCCATTCAGCAGCAGCAGGAAATCATGCAGGAGCAAGCCGTGGAAGAAGAGTACGACAACGACAACGACAATGTCGGTTCCTTCCACCTCTTTGGACGAGGTGGCTCTTCCGGCCAGGGTGGCAGAGGTGCGGCCTCGCACCGCACCTTGAGCATCCCGCCCGTGACCAAGGCCAAGGTTCCCGTCGTGTATTTGACGGAGGGCGGGGCCATCCTGCGCATCCCGCTCCGCTCCATCCAGCATTTGCAGATGCAGGACTCCGAGCTGCAGGCGCAGCTCATCACGGCGCTGGCGCACCGCCGCACGTCCAAGTTCCCGCAGCCCAAGGTTGGCAGTGACACGAGCATCTCCATCATCACCTCGGACCTGCACGCACACGCCAGCACGCCCCACACCATCACCACGTCGTACGTGAGCGAGAGCGCGCCGTGGACGTGCAGCTACCGGCTGGAGGCGCCGTCTGCAGACACGGTTGTCGTGCACGGCCAGCAGGTCATGGACATCAAGCGCGCAATGCAACCGCACGACGGCGACGATGACGATGATGCCACCGCCAGCAACAGCACCACCGCCACTGCTTCCGACGGCACGGGAGGCACAGCGCAGGTTGGAGGGCAGACCGCCGGTGAGCAGGACCTGGTTGTGCTGCACGTGATGGCGCGCGTGCAGAACACGAGCGACTACGACTGGAACGACGTTGAGATCAGCCTTGTTGCCAACGAGCTGCAGCTTGTGGAGGACCCAACGAAGATTGACACTTCGCGGCCGGAAAAAGCGCAGCGGGCTGTGGAGCGGCTGCAGAACATGGCCACCAAGAAGGGATACAGCAGCTCAAGCGCCATCTTCATCAAGGTGTGCATGTCTATGGGTGTGCTGGTTAATGTGTGTGTGTTTATGAATGTGTGTGCGTGTGTCTGTGTTTTTGCTTGCATACACGCATGCCTGTGTATGCATGTGTGAGTGTACATGTGTGTGAGTGTGCATGTGTGTGTGTGTGTGTGTGTCTTTCCGGCCTGTTGATTCCGTCCAATCTTCCTCCACATTCTTACTCACTACCACTGCTGACCTCCACTCTGCTTCCTTTGCAACAATGGCTCTCAGACGCTCACGGGCAAGACCGTCTCACTCGACGTGTCCTTCCGCGACACAATTGCAAACCTCAAGTCCAAGATCCAGGACAAAGAGGGCATTCCCCCAGACCAGCAGCGGTGCGGTTGCTTGCTTGTGTGTGTGTGTGTGTGTGTGTGTGTGTGTGTGTGTGTGTGTGTGTGTGTGTGTGTGTGTGTGTGTGTGTGTGTGTGTGTGTGTTTATGTGTGTGTGTGTGTGTGTGCCCTGCGTGTGTCTGTCTGTCTGTGTGTCTGTCTGTCTGTCTACAAGTGCAATGGCCTGTAATTCTGCCTTGTCACTGTTATGATGTTTCACTGCGCTCCTCCCCTTCCCCCTCGCACACACACACACACACACCACCACCACCACCACCACCACCACCACCACCACCACGCTCCCTCCCCCGACGCCAGCGTAATCCGGTCTGAGATTGACGGCAGCATCCAGATGAAGAGTTTCCTGCGCGGCTCCCCCGAGATCAGCATTGGGCTCAACGAGGACCTCATGATCGGCAAGGAGCGCGGACGTACGTATCACACACACACACGCGCGCGCGCTCTCTCACGGCCCTGTCTCCTTGTGTGTCTGTCTGTGTTCGCACCTGAGTGCGTGTGTGATTTTGCCTGTCGTCACAATGCCACTCTCAGTCCACTCAACCCACATCTCACCTCCTGCTGCGTCTCCTATTCGCGTCGCCACTGTGCATGCAGTGTACGGGCTCGTTCTTGACGACTGCAACTTCCACGAGTGCGTCAAACTCGACAGCTTTGAATCCCAGAAAGTGCTCAAGCTGAACCCGCCCGACGGAGAGGTACACACACACACACACACACATTGTGTTGCGTTGCGCTTGCTGAGTGTGCCTTTGCCGCTGCGTGTGCCTGTGGGTCGCTGAGTTCACATTCCGTCTTCACCAATGGCGCCTCCTTCTCCTCCTCCTCCTCCTCTGCAGTTTTCCCTCATGAACTACAGAATCAGCGGCGAAGGCGGAGGTATGTTGTTGTTGTTGTTGTTGTTGTTGTTGCTGTTGTTCTTGTTGTTGTTCTTGTTGTTGTTGTTGTTGTTCTTGTTGTTGTTGTTGTTGTTGTTGTTGTTGTTGTTGCTGTTGTTGTTGTTGTTGTTGTTGTTGTTGTTGTTGTTGTTGTTGTGTGCGTGTGTGCGTGTTGGCTTGTGTTTCTGGCTCGGAGATGGTTTTGCCGCTCCGGTCAGCGGCTCGCTGTCTCACATCCCGTCGCACCCGTTCCGCACGTACACATACACATACACTCACCTTTTGCTGCAATCCAACCTGCGTGTGTGCATTTACGCAACCACGTCGTCAGCGTTTGCGCACGCGCTGCCGTTTCGCGTCGCCGTGGTGCTGGAGGATGGCTCCGGTCCAGAGAGGTGTCGTCCACGTGTTTGCTTGCTTGCTCAGTTTGTTTTGTTTTGTTTTGTTGTTGTTGTTTTTTGTTTTGTTTTGTTGTTGTTGTTTTTTGTTTTGTTTGTTTGTTTGTTTTGATTTGGTTCCTGTTATTGTGCTCGCCGGCTGTGCTTTGCTTGGCGCTCGCAATTCCATTGGTGCGGATGCATGCACTCACCCCTTTTGATGTCGCTGTTGTCGCCGCAACAGGAAGGACGTGCTGATCAAGCTTGAGTCAGATCTGCCCCGCAAAAAGTACGCCGCACCCACCCTCTGGCATTGGTGGAGGACGCGTGCATGCATGTATACATTGCGCTCACTTGCACACACACACACACACACACACACACACACACACACACACACACACACACACACACACTTGCTCGCCCACTCACTAACACACGCACACACATTTGCTCGCCCACTGTCTAACACACACACGCACACTTCCTCACTCACTCCCTCACTCTCGCACTCACACATTCTTTCTCACACTTTTTTTGCGCTCTCAGCTTTGGATCCAACGTTGTCGTCAAAGGAACATTGCCCAAGGGCACGGTTGGGTGCGTTGCAGCTGCTCGCTGGTGTTCTCCTCTCTGTTGCTGTTCCCCCCCCCCCCTGTACCTGCATGTGCAAACATGTTTACCCTTGCATTGGACGCGATGTGCTGCCATTCTCGCTGCTCACGTCGTGCGTATTCTTCCTCCGCGCCACCGTTGCTGTGTAGCTGTGGGCACGAATTTGGCACATCGGGACACAAGTTTACCTTTAACAAGGAAGACAAGGTGAGAGCGGGCGTGTGCGCGGTGTGCTGGAGCACCCTTATTCTACGCATCAAACTTCTGCATACACCAATACACCGATGCACACACACACACACACACACACACACACACACACACACATGTGAACCCCGTCACCCGCCTCACTCTAACCCCCTCCTCCCGCTTTCTCGCCTGATTCCACCGCATGCAGACGTTCTCGTGGACAGTGCCCAAGATCGTTGGCGGTGCCTCGTGCTATCTACGCCTGCGCCTGTCCCTGAGCGATGGCCAGACGAACCTCGCCCGCGAACTCGGTCCCATCAGGTCTGCCATCGTGTCATATGTGTGTGTTGTGCAACATAGTTGCAGCTACTGTCAACGCTCGTTGCGTGTGGTCGGCTGGTTGCTCCTTCGCTTGTTCGTCGTGGTGGTTCTTCCCCCCCCCCATTGTTGTGGTGTTGCTGGGTTTCTTTCTGTGCAGGAGCAGTGAATGCTCGCCTTCAGTGCACATGCGTGCACGTGCAGCTGCCGGGCCTAAACCATGGTCTATTCGCGCCCCTCACCACACACACACACACACACACACACACACACACACACACACACACACACACGCACATACGCTCTTTCACAACATTTGCAGCGTGGAGTTTGAGGTGCCCATGTACGTGTGCTCCGGCATCAACCTCCGCTTCCTGCGTGTCACGGAACGCGGTCGCGCATACACCCCATTCCGCTGGGTCCGCTACATCACATTCAGCGACTCGTACGTGTTTCGGCAGTCGTAGCTTGTCCTTGCCACACTTCCTGAACGGGCAACCAGCAGCAGCTAAGCCCCACCCCACCCACACCCCCCCCCCCACACGCACACACGCTTCCGTGCATATTCGCATGCCCTGCTGTTCTGTTTCTTTGTTCTCTTTTCCATTACTTTCTTTCTCTTTTTGCCTGAGTTCGCATCTCAAAGTAACATACATAGCCGTGCAACAGCCAGTCACAATACCGCTCTTCTTTGAAAGGGAGGCTTGCTTTGTCTCCCCACTTTGATCTCGCTTGCTTCTTGGATTTTGTTGGTTGTTGGTTGTTGGTTGTTGGTTGGTTGGTTGGTGATGTGGTCTGAGTTGTAAAACAAGCAGCTGGGAACGAGCTTACAGTTACAGTTAGTTGCTTGCTTGCTTGCTTGTCAGTCACGTCGTGGCGCCGCTCAGATGATGCTCACTTTCAGCAATACTTTTTCCCACGACTTAATGCTGGATTGTGGTTCGCAACCGGCACGAGCTGTCACGACCAGACACCCATTGTCGGTTCCTTACGCAATTCGCCACCATGACGTCATTTTCAAATGAGCAAAATAGTCTGCAGCAAAACACCGCGTGAAATCTTTCTTTCAAGACAAGCCGTGCACAGCCTCACCCCATCTGTTCGTAGGCAAGAAGACGAACGGAGGAGCAACACGCACCAAAAGGCAGACCGTTGGTATTCGGCAGCATCACACAAACCCGCACACTCACATACGCCTCTCTTGCCTACCCACACACACACACACACACTTCGAGGTACACAAAGTTTGTTTGTGTCGCGGTCAACCAGCCATCAGCAAGACAACCCGTATATCTCTTCCTTTACGCCTCCGCCTACGCGTCACCTCACCCTCAGGATGTACGGCTTGCTGCACAAGGTGAAGAGAGTGGGGTGTTGCAACGTTGGGCGTACATGGATGGATGGCGTCATGAATGTTGTGTGTCTTGTCAAAGAGGATCACCTGCCTACTTGCATGTTTACGGGCTTGCACGTCGCAGTTGCCTTGTGATTGCCATGCATGCGAAAGAAGGGGCGCGCTGATAGGTCGATGTGGACGTGCACATGTCACCGTGCACATGCACACAGCTCCACATGCATGTCTTCATGCACATTCATGCACTCAGCACCTTCAGCACGTACACGAGCATTTGGCGCCAAAATATGCCACGCCACACGCATCAACACACACACACACATCCACACATCAACACATCAATACATCTACATACATTCATCAAGATACATCAACTCTCGCGTTTCATGCTGACAACTCAACCACTCCCTGCCACTATTCATGCTCGTGTGTTTGTGATGCCAGGCCCTCACCAGCTGGGTGGAATCCCTGCCCGATGGAGATGAGCTCTTGCAAGAGATTATGAAAGTGATCAACTTCTCCGGCCACCCGGACGACTTCTTCCGTTACTACTCTGACGAGCAAACCGCCCTGTTCCTCAGCACCGTTGCAAAGGTACACACAATCGTACCCCTCTTCACTCTGTGTGGTGTTGCCACTGGTTGCTCGGCCTTGGCATGCTTGGGCATCACTTTATGCCAACGTGAAGCAACATCTTTGCTTTTGTGTGTGTGTGTGTCTGTATGTGTGTGTGTGTGTGTCTGTATGTATGTGTGTGTGTGTGTGCGTGTGTTTCTGCGGTGCTGCAACAGCTTTCTCCTGGTTCACAAACGAATCTTCGCCTCCTCTCTACCTCTCTGCCCTGTCTTGTTTCCCTCTTGCGCCTTTGAACGATCACCACCGTCCATGTGCCTGTGTTGGCGCCCAGATCACTGGCCGCTCGGAGGAGGACTGCAAGTATGAGGCGGGCGGGTTCTTCCTTACCGGTATCCTGGAGAGCGGCTATGGCCATGCCTTGCGCACCCTGGGCGATGACTTCTTCACTATGCTGCAAAACCTCGACAGCCTCCACGAGTCGTTTCTTCCGTCCTTCCCCAAGATGCGCACGCCCTCCATCCGGCCGACCCGCAACCCAGACGGCACCATGACCATCCACTACTACTCTGACAGCGTTGGCCTTGCGCCCTTCATGATGGGTGCCCTCAAGGCGTGTGCCCTCCGCATCTATGACCTCGACATTGACATCCGCCATCGAACAAAGAAGGGCGCTGGAGACAACCACGACGTGTTCCACGTTTTCATGGACCCAAGGTGCTACTTCTGTGCACAATGTGTTTATGTGTAAGAGGGGGGGGGGAGGAGAGAGAGGGTGTGTGTGTGAACGTGTCTGTGGGTGTAGATGCACACAACTGTGTGCATGTGCGTGTCTGTATCACAATGCTTATGGTTCTCCCGAACAAGAACAACTGGTACAATCACCACCACCACCACCACCATTACCATCACCATCATCATCATCATCATCATCATCATCATCATCATCATCATCATCATCATCATCATCATCATCATCATCATCATCATGTCGCCCTGCTCCCCACTTTGTTCTTGCGCCCATTCTCACTCACGCATGTGTGTACCTGCATCAACCCAACAACAACCACAACAACCGCCACTGCCGCCATGGACAAGGGGATTTGGCATTGAGAAGGAAGTCGACGAGACAGTCAACAACATGTGCAACCTGACACTGTCGGGATCGCTCACCAACGACCTGTTTCCATGGCACTTTGCTGTCGGCCGTGACCTCAACGTCACGTCTGTCGGGAAACACCTTGGCAGCCGGCTGAAGGAGCCGCCCGTTGGTCGCCCCGCAAAGGCCATCTTCAAGATTGTCAACCCGGTGGACGTCACGTTTGACTTTGAGACGCTCGCCTCCCTCGACGGCGTGTCGTGCCTCTTCAAGATCGACGTGAAGCATCTCCGTGACCCGGCGTTTGCAACCGCAGGCACACCCGGCTCCGTGCACAGCGTGTCCCTCGGCGCCGCCTCGCACACAAGCAGCCAGCGCGCAGACGCTTGCCCCTTCTCGGGCAACTCCTCCATGGCATCGTCCAACATGTCCTCCAAGCGGTCCTCTGCGCTGAGCTTTGCGTCCCACCGCTTCAACATGCGCGCAGAGCACATCAAGCTGCACGGGCAGGTCACCTACCACGCCGACTCGGACTGCGTCGTGTTCTTCGGCACCCCGGCCCTGCGCTCCCTGGAGGAGATGGAGGCACAGCGCATTGAGCTGTCGGAGATGCCGCTGCACAGTCACGGCCGCGAGTACCTGTACGGCTCCATGTTCCAGTCCGCCTCTGCCAAGAACTCCAACGAGGTGGACAAGAAGCTTGCCGAGCTGGACCAGTCCATGGCAGAGGTGCAACACAAGAAGAAGGAGATTGACTCGCTCCTCCACAGCATCCTCCCACCGGTACAGTTGTGCCTGGGTGTAGTCATATGTGTCTCTGTTTTGTGTGTCGTCGTTGTTGTTGTTGTTGTTGTTGTTGTTGTTGTTGTTGTTGTTGTTGTTGTTGTTATTGTTGTTGTTGTTGTTGTTGTTGTTGTTGTTGTTGTTGTTGTTGTTGTTGTTGTTGTTGTTGTTGTTGTTGTTGTTGTTGTTGTTGTTGTTGTTGTGCGCATGCGCTTCTTCGTGTGTGCGTGTGTTTGCTTGTTGTTGTGTATGCGTTTCTCTGTTTGTACACACACTTCTCGGTGTCAGAGATTGCATGACGCCCTCAAGTCTATGCATCCACGGATTTGTCCCTCGCACTTTCGCGCCTACAAGCACACTCATTCACACACACACACGCACGCGCGCACACGCGCGTACATGCACACATGCACACAGACGGTTGCTGGTTCACTGGCCAGAGGCGAAATCCCTCCTGCAGAGCGCTACCAACACGTGAGTTCAGCATGCACGCAGCACTTCATTCGTCTGTAACATGCTCAGCCATACCAGGGAGTGAAACCCTTTCCCAAAGTAACCCACGCCAGTTCACACCGTGCCTGCCATACATGCACACGCATCCTTGACAGGTGACTGTTCTCTTCAGCGATATTGCCGGTTTCACAAACATTTCTTCGGATGTGCCGGCAACAGAGGTAACTTTGCTCATATCACCCGCGTGTTTTGCAAACTGACCGCATCCAACCTGCCACGCTTCTTCGCACACACGTGATTATCCTTCACATACACACACGCAATACTCGTTCACACACCCACAACCTTCAATGACACACCCGCACGCATACATAGGTGATGGACATGCTACATGAGCTCTTCCTGAAGTTTGATGACCTGGCAGACAAGCACGGCTGCTACAAGGTGGAGACAATTGGCGACGCGTACATGGTGGCTGCCGGCTGCCCGGAGAAGTGTGAGGACCACGCTCTGCGTGTTGCCCGCTTGGCCATTGACATGGTGCGCACGGCACAGTCGGTGCTGTCGCCACTTGACGGCGAGCCGATCCGCATCCGCGTTGGGCTGCACTCTGGCCCGTTGATGGCCGGTGTTGTTGGGCGCGCGCGTCCACGCTACTGTCTGTTTGGCGACACCGTCAACGTCGCCTCGCGCATGGAGAGCAACGGCCTGCCGGGATGCATCCAAACAAGCTACCGCTTCACGCAGGCGCTGCCACCGGACCATCCGTTGGAGATTGTGGCGCGCGGGCACATCGACATCAAGGGCAAAGGCTGCATGAAGACGTTCCTGGTGCTCGGGGCACACGACGACGGCGACCAGGAGCCACTGCTCCCGACGGAGAGCACGTCAGATGATCTTGCGCCAAAGCTGTACGAAATGATGGCTGGCAAGTCCAACGTGGAGGATCGCTTGGCAGAGATCAGCACGAGCGCAACCGCTCTTCGCAACAGGCGAAAGCAGTTGGCACGCTCCCACGTTGTGTAGCGGCTGCTGAGCCCACGAAGTCGGGTGTCAGTGCACGCACGCATTGTCACACACACACACCCATGTGTCTAACGTGAGCTGATTTGTTCGCCTGTTGACAAACAGTGTGTTACTGTCAGCTGCAGCAGCAACAACAACAACAACAACAACAACAACAACAACAACAACAACAACAACAACAACAACGTCATCATCAAATTCATGACCATCACCCTGCTTTTGTCTCAAACACTCCAGTACACCAATCAAGGCAACCTACCCTTGGTCTTTGCATTCTCCATGTGCGCGGCGTTTTGGTTGCCTCATTTCGTTTGATGTTTTGTTCGAGTTGACGTGTGAGCTTTCGGTCTTTACAGATTGTGCACTTCCCTTGCGTCTGAACGGTCGCCTTGCTTGTGACCAGCAGCACATGTTGACATGGGCACGTGCTGTCTGTGCTTCGCTTTCGCCTTCGTAAACAGCAGCTGCAACAACATATAGAGAGCAACCCGGACCATTCGTGGTTCAGTGCTGCACAAAGACAGTGACACGCCAACCCCTTTCATTCATTTACTTCTTCATGCATACGGAGGTGCGTGTAAGCCCACGCACCAGAGAAACAAAACGATGCCAACAACGCAGGTCCACATGTGGGTGATGGGCGAAGAGAAAGTCAAAAGATCACACCGCTAACGTGGCACACACATTGGCATTGGAAGCAAGGAAGTATAAGCAGGCGAGTCCGTTACGTGTCTGAGTGAATCAATCACACTTTGTCCCCACCCCCACCCCCAACCCAAAAAAAAAAAAAAAATCAGAATCCATTGCACAGGGGTCACACTATCACATGCAATACGCATGAACAAAACAGCAAGTCAAACAGAGCTGTTCCCAGCGAATAATATCGCTTGACACGCAGTTATCATGCATGCCATGCCAACTCCAGTTCGTTCCACGTTCTCCTTTCGGCTTCAAGACAAACCAGAACCAACGAGGTGCAGCCCTCCACCACCGCCGCCGTGACCACGGCCACTCCCGATGTTGCTGCTGCTGCTGCCACTGCGTGTGATGCCCCATTGTCGCCGCACCTGCTCATGTGCAGACACAGGCAACGACGTCGACAACACCGCGTTCGGTCTGCGCGCGCCATTGTTGTAATCGCGTGGGTGTGACCGCCGGCTTGGTCCAGGAGACCTGGAACCATAGCGCTGGCTGTTGTACTGGGTGCGGTGCTGTTGCTGTTGCTGCTGCCGGTGTTTTGCTGGTGGTGCCGCCGACTGCGAGCGGACCGGCCCACGCCGGCGCTCGCGTTCGCTGTATGACGGTGACGACGTGTTTGGCGTTGTGGTTGGACGATGGTGACGATGGTGGTTGAAGCGAGGCTGTGGGCGGTGCTGCACACGCGACACGTGCATGCGAGCAGGCGGTGGGGGCTGCGCGGGCGGAGCAGATGCGATGCGCCGCACAGGGCCATGTTGCATCAGCACAGCGTTGAGCCACGGTGCTGGGGAAATCTCTGGGAAGTGGCTCTGTGCGCCGGCCGCTGAAGATGCAGGAGGGGCGATGCCAGCGGGGCGCGAGCGGCGGCGCTGGAGCTGGTGTGAGCGGGTACGCAGCAGCGCACTCATGGACGATGTTGGCGACGGCAGCGACGATGGCGATGATGGCGACGACGGTGACGAGTACGAGGTCGGACGGCTCGGCCCGCCTGAAAACGGGAGAATGTGTGAATGTATGAATGTATGAGTGTGTGGATATATGAGTGTGTGTATGCATGTGTGTGTATGCATGTGTGTATGCATATGTGGGTGCGCATATGTGTGTTCGTGTGTGTTCGTGTCAGCATGTCGCGGCGACACCATCCGCTAGCCTCCAGCAATGACCACTCACTGAGCACGCTGCGGGAGAGAACAGACGATGGGCGGCGACCAGATGAACTGAGCAGTCGAACCGAACTCGGAGGGCGGGATGCCGACGGCGATGGTACACGTTCAGCGAGGGTAAGCACACGGCGGTGCTGCTGCTGCTGCTGCTGCTGCTGCTGCTGCTGCTGCTGCTGTTGTTGTTGTTGTTGTTGTTGTTGTTGTTGTTGTTGTTGTTGTTGTTGTTGTTGTTGTTGTTGTTGGAAAGCAACAGCAGACGCGTCCCGCTCCTGGTCTTTCTCTTCTTGCACGAGTTGCAGCGTGTCTGACCATTTCCACAGCAAGCAGCCAAGATCACCGCACACCAACCCAGATGTTGTGATATGAGCATGGCGATAGACGCATTTGACAACTATGTTGGCATGTCACAGCAACACAGACGACAGCGTCACAAACAAACCTGCGTGATTAGCGTGTGTGGTGCCGTTTTCGTTGCCAGTATTCGACCACGACAACGACGACAACGACGACGACTTCATCGCCCCCACATGGCTCGAGGTTGGTCTGGAGACCTGATACACAGACAAGACACCGTGATTCGCATGCGCGTGAGTCTTGGTCTGTGCCAGTGCAACTGCGCAGCTGTGCGTGTTGATGTCATCATGCCTTGTGGATGACTGCTTTCATGTTGTGCATGTTTGTGAGCATGTGCTTGTGTGTGTATGTGTGCTTGCATGTTTCTGTGTACGCGTGTGTGTGCATGCACATGGCTGGTATGTTCACAGAGGCATCCCACAGACGAATCCCTACCGGCGGCGTTTCCACAACGGCTGGGCACGGGACAACGACGTCGATGAAGCCATCGCCACCACTACGTGCACGTGCACGTGCATTGCTGGCGCCAGGCGAGTAAGAGGAGGAGGGGCGGACGTGCAGTCCGGTGCGCCCTTCGTTGTCATCTGCTCCAAGCATCAGTGGTCGCAAACGGGATGACTGCTGGCGATTGGGCGATGACGGGGATTTCGTGGCTGCTGCAGTTCTGTGCGCATTGGCACTCCTCGCATCATGGCCTTCGACATCTTGCATGCAGGCGTGCGACAACCCGGTCTTGTCGGCGATGGAGCGAGCGCTGGCAGTGCGAGGCCCTTGGGCCGCTCGATGGCTCCCAGGCCGACTGCCAGACGCAAGCGATGCAGTGGAGGTACTGCCAGTGCCAGAGTAACGGGCGGTTGCAGTGGCGGTGGCGGTGGTGATATGTTGAATGGTGAGTGACGGAATATTGTGTGAGCAAATAGCAACTACGAGACACGACGGCTTCAACACATTCAACCACAGCCAACGAAGCGCGCACCCTGTCAAATTTCGATCAGCAACGTGCACACACACACACATACACACACACACACACAAAACACGCACGCACACCCGCACACACACACACACACACACATTCACGCACACACACATTCACGCACACACACACATTCACGCACACACACACACACATTCACGCACACACACGTACACCGCAAACACACATGCACACAGGTACTTCTGTTGACGTACTGCGACATTGGGCGGTGAAGTGCGCGTGCAATGTCAAACGGATCCTCTCTGGGCAACATGTCGTCATCATCATCGTCATCATCGTCATCATTGTAGTCATCATCAATGTCACTTCCCGACTGGCGGCACCCACCACTTGCTGCGCTGCTCACGCTGTTGCTGCGCTGCCGGTGCAGCTTCTTCCGTCCCGCTGTGATGTCAAACGTGAACATGATGTTGGAGAGCTGTCCCGGTGGAAGAGAGTGATCGGGTGCCGTTGTTGGCCGTCTACAGCAACACAAAGGCAGGGCAGGCACGCGTTGGGAGGGTGAGGGGGGTGGTGCTCGCGGAGAAAAAAACGAGCGGATACAGACACACGTGCGTGAGCGCACTGAGTGGGTATTATGTGAGGATGATGAGCAGAAATATGTAAGGATAGGCGAGAGTAGAAATGAAGCGTAACACGTGCACACGAGTGCGATTGTGTCAAGTTGCAACTCACGATGTCGTTCCAGAAAGCGTCGACGAGAGCATGGACACGCGTGCACCACTGGTGGCCGTTCGCTTCACGTCCGCCGCCTTTACAATGTCGTCCTGGCCCGTGTCGTTGTATTGAATGCACACATAGTCCGCATCGGCATCTGCAGCACCACAGCCAGCGCAGGGCACGAATCGGTTGGCTCAGTGGACATGCGAACCCGGACACAACTACCTGCACGCCATGTACGTGCGAGAGGCGCGCGCACACACACACATACATACACACACACGCACACGTACGCATACACACACGTACGCACACACGTACGTACGCTCGCGCAAGCTTGCTAGCTCGAAGCCATTCACCAAAGCACACACGCAACACAAAGCCTCACAGCCACGCTCATGCAAGCACACACATGTGTATCTTACCAGAAAGGGCGGTGATTACAGTGGCCAACTTTCCCTTCACGCGAACAGTTTCGCCAATATCAAACGCCGGCCGCGTGTATGTCTGTGAGTCATGACCTCGGTCCGCATGACTCGAACGCCGCTGCTGCTGCATATCGCCCCTCGAATACCGAGTCTGTTGCTGCTGCTCATGATGATGATGATGATGATGATAATGAGAGTGATGTGCTGGTGTTGGTGTTGTTGTTGGCGATGGCGATGGCGATGGCGGCTGGTTGTGCACGCGCTGCGGCGATGATGGCGCGCTCGGCCCAGCCGAGGCCACACCTAGCCATTCCTCGCGATGTGACGGAATGCGGTGCGCTCTGTGGTTCTCCTGATCATGCTGCTGTTGTCTTGGGGAAACAGGGTGTGACTGTGATTCCGGTGGCTGCTGGTGGTGTTGTTGCTGCTGTTGCTGTGTGCGGGAGTATTGGTTGGGCTTTGTTTTTGGCGTTGTGGGCACGTACTCAATGCAGTCGCGAAGAAACACAAGCGCAGGGTGCAGCTCAGCCTGTGGGCAGGACAGGATTTACAGATCAATTTGGGGGGGGGGGTGGAGAAACACATGGATAAGGGAACGAAGCGGAAACGTCATCACGAAACATGAACCCAAACGCGCAACAACGTACACAAGCACAAACACCAAACGCACACACTCACGCACACACATGCACACGACAACGTACGCACAACCGCGGACATGGACGCGCACACGAGGCACAGCAGTCCATTGCACACTCTTGCACAACCTCTTGTTCGGTGTTGAAGCTGTCGTGATGTGAGTGAAGAAGGGATCGGGCAGCCTCGATTGCGTCATGACGTGATGGCATTGCTGCAGACAGCAAACCAACCACATCTGATATGTGTGGGGGTGTGTGTGTGCGTTGTGTGTTTGTTTGTTTGTTTCGTTGTTTGTGTGTGTGTGTGTGTGAGAGAGAAGGAAGGGGGCAGTATGTTTGTGAATGAGACAAAGAAGGAGAGAGAGAGTGTGTGTGTGTGTGTGAGTGTGTGTGTAAGTGTGTGTGTGTGTGAGTGTGTGTGTGAGTGTGTGTGTGTGTGTGAGTGTGTCAACCAAAACTTCAATTCCAACGCCCCATGTGAATGTCAGTCACTGTGTGAGAAGCCACGCTCAAAGTCTCAGGTACCGGTTTCACCGTCGAGATCCTCATGCAGCAAGTCCATGAGTTCTTGGGTGCGACAGACCAAACTTGCCAATGCAACGGGAATCATGTTGCCAAAATCAACCACGCGGGTGCGGTGCGACACCCTGGGTGTTGGCGCGTGACAACGGACAGCAGGCAGTTAGTGGCGGGTACTGTTGGACGTCAGGGAGAACAGCACGAATGGCCATACGCACCACAACCACACGCTCACATACACACGGGACCGGTCGCCATTTCACCTTAAACTTGACTTGCGCCGATGCGACTCAATATTTCGCAACGGAAGCGCCCTGAGCGAACACGCACGCACGCACGCACACACACACACACACACACACACACACACACACACACACACACACACACACACACACACACACACACACACACAACGTTCGGCGTGAGCACAAAACATGTGTGTGTGTGTGTGTGTGTGTGTGTGGAGCAGGAGCACATGCATGTGTGTGAGGAAGGTGATGCATGACATTTGAGCTGACCTTGAAGGGCAAAACGTATGACGGAGTTGGAGCTGCGCCGTTTGCTCGAGACAATTCACAAACTGTGTGTTCACTTGAACCCCAAACTGTGCAGCGCATTAAAATCACAGAGCAGGCACAACACCAAGTGGAGCGCGCGCGTGTATGTGTGCGTGCGTGCGTGCGTGTGTGTGTGTGTGTGTGTGTGTGTGTGTGTGTGTGTGTGTGTGTGTGTGTGTGTGTGTGTGTGTGTGTGTGTGTGTGTGTGTGTGTGTGTGAAGGAAACCAACGCATTGCGAGTGAGAAGGAGATGTGCTTTTTAAAATGAGCACGCATACATGAATGCACATGCGCACGTGACTTGAGCGTGCGTCTACCACGTCCACAGCCAACACTCACAACCAACACTCACAACCAACGTCCACAACCAACGTCCACAGCCAACACTCACAAACGAACAAGCAAACCAATCACCCAACCAGGCAGCCGCGTGCGACATGGAAGCGTGTGTGCAACAAAACTGCGGTGTTATAAAATCGCACCGTGCGTAGGGCAGCGCAGGTGTGCTTCTCCATGAGCTTGCATGCAGCCGTGAAGATGCAGTTGATAAAGCAGCGAACACGCGGGGGCGCGAAGAAGACGGCCATCACGGGAATGCCACTGCGGTGACCGCGAGCAAGTACAGCAACGCGAATCACGGATGCCGGTGTTGCGGCGGGGTGTGTGTGTGTGTGTGTGTGTGTGTGTGTGTGTGTGTGTGTGTGTGTGTGTGTGTGTGTGTGTGTGTGTGTGTGTGTGTGTGTGTGTGGTTGGAGGTGTATAGTGGGTGTAAGTGGTGGCTGTGAGTGAATTTGGGCGTGGGACATACACGCAACGGGGATTGAACACGCCACCAATTTGATGTGTCCTCGCTCATGGCGTGGCCGTTGCCAGTGATGTGCATCCACAACACACCAACACATGTGTGCTGTGATGCTACGGAGCTCGCACCTGATTGTCTCCAGTCCAGCGCGCTTGAGAACGGCGTGCACGAGACTTGCTGGTAACGCGTAGTCAAATGTGCCCTAATGATGATGATGATGATGATGATGATGATGATGATGATGATGATGATGATGATGATGATGATCGGGTGGAAGAGTGGTGAGCGAGCTGTGCGATAGCGTTTCAGGTACGTCAGTGAAGCCGGGGGCATACGCGTGATACAACGTGTTATGCAAGAGAACGACAATGAAAGTGACACACAGAAGCGCGACTGTGAGCTGTCCCGCACAGAAAGGGACACACGGCACGCAAACACACGTGCACACACACACACACATACCACGAGGATTAACGTAAGGAGGATGAGGTGATCGTACGGGCAGTCATCAAGCAACCGCTGCACCACAAAGCTCTGATGGGGGCGTGTTGGTGGAGGCATACAAAACCGGATGTGAGCGAAGAGATGTGGTGAATGGCTGCTGTTGTTTGTTGCTTGCATTGCAGTCATCCACAACAATTAGGGCATCACAATCACACCTCATGCACACGTAGGACCGCAGCTTCCTGCTGCTGCTGGTAGTGTTGTTGTTGTTGTTGTTGTTGTTGTTGTTGTTGTTGTTGTTGTTGTTGTTGTTGTTGTTGTTGTTGTTGTTGTTGTTGTTGTTGTTGTTGTTGTTGTTGTTGTTGCTGTTGTTTTTCTTCTTTTGCTTCTTCTTCTTTTGCTTCTTCTTCTTCTTCATCTTGTTGGTCTGCGCTGCTCGGTGCGGGACTGTGCTCCGTCTCTGCCTCGCCAGCGTCTGCCGGTGTGCCCATCACCACCATCATGTCATGCAGGTCCTCAGCCATCAGCCGCAGCCGCCGCTGGTCAATATCACGTGTGTGGAAACCGCTCACAGGCAGCTGCCCAAGCAGGTGCACTGCCTACAGGCCAAGGGGAAGGACAGGGACATTGCACGTGTGTCTGGATTAGTTGGAAAGAGAAATGTACAAGGTACGCTGTATACAACAACAGCCATGCCTATACGCATGCACATGCACTTGCAAACACCCAGTGCACCCTTGACCGTGCACAGCAAACACGATCCACGTGAAAATGACATTTTTTCTGTCAACCTTTGCGCCCTGGAGTCGCTGTCGCCGCTGCTGCAGTGCTGTTGTCGGTGTCGGCACCTGAAATGCGTTTGAGACGCAACACCAACATGTTGAAACGCAGCAACAGCACACACATAAGCTTTCATAGGTCGTCGCAGTGTCACACTTGGCATTTGCCTTCCTTACACGAGAGGAAGTGCGCCATGCCATGACGCCTTCACTGCAACCATCTCTGGTCATCACTGACACACACACACACGAAAATAGGAGCGCGTACACACACACGCACGCACGCACACACACACACATACACACACGCGCGCACACATACACACACACACATACACACATGCAAGCACGAGCACATACGCGATGGAGTGCGCGCTGGCGGTCGACGGAAGTAATGAGGCGTCCGTCAAGCATCCACAGATGCGGCAGAAACGCGGCCACGCGCTCCCGGTCTGCAACAAGGCAGCGGCGGCGATGACGGGTGCAGGAATGAGGATGAGGTGGAGGTCATGGGAACATAAAACGGCAATCCAAGAGAGGGAGAGAGAGAGTGTGTGTGTTTGTGTGTGTGTGTGTGTGTGTGTTGCAGGAGCGTCGCTGAGCTGTTTTGAACGCAAACAACGAGTGTGTGCGTGTGTGCGTGCATGGAGGCATAGTGCTTTTGCCAAACAACTTACAGAGGGGATCGCTTTCCACGGGGTTGCCATAGAACATGGCAGACATGATCTGCACATCATGCAGCTTTGCCAGGCTATCAAACGTCAACTGGTTGCCGGGCAGCACCACATATCCCAAGCACCCGTACGCAGCGAGCCCGTCCACATCTTGCAGCTGGCACGATCGATTCGTTGAAGCGAGGAATTCGGGGTGTGGGATTGCAAGCATGTGAGGCTTTGCGCATGTCACACAACACATCCCGAACAGCAGGTCTGACACACGCACACGCACACACACACACGCACACACACATACACACACACACGCACGCACGCACGTACTTGGTTGTTGCTAAGGTCAATGTACCACAGGTTTGCACAGGGGAGGGAGGGCACGTGTCGGATGAGGTTGTCGCGGAGAATGAGGCGCTCCAGATCAGGGTAAGCGGCCAGCTTGTCAATGGTACCTATGCCACCGAACGCAGGAGAGCGAGTGTTGGTGAGCAGCGTGTCACATGTGACATGGCAGCGAACAATTAGCAATGTGGTACCCTTCACATCACATCACATCACATCACATCACATCACATGCCACATCACATCACATCACACCCTTCAGCCACACGCGATGCCAGGAGCACATGAGCTGACCCAAGTTCTTGTGGGGGCAGAAGATGTCCTTCTTTCTCCCGCCTCGCGTTCGCTCGCCCTCAGCGAGGATCTGGCACATACACGATACATGAGCCGTGAATCAGCAACACGAAGCCAAAGGGACACACACGCACACGCACAAACGCACACACACACACACAAAGTACGAGCCTGTTCACACACACACACATAAAGTACGTGCACACACACACACACACACACACACACACACACACACACACACACACACACACACACACACACACACACACACACACACACACACACACACACAGGCTCACCTTCCGCGACATGCGCACGCTCATGGCGACGAAGGTGCTTGTGTTCTCTTGTGCGTCGCCTGGGTGTGCCTCAGCCCTTCACAGCAGCTGTTTGCTTGCATGCCCTGCACCACACAACACCACACGACACCACACACACACACACACACACACGCACACACGATCCCCAACACCACTGCAATCAAGGTCTCCTCTTGTTGTTTCCTTCTGCTCTTCTCTCTTTTGTTTTTTCCTCGCGATTGACAACAAACGAATTGGAAGGACTGTGTAGCACACACGCCCGTTGCGCGCACGCTTTGGCATGGCTCACGTCTCGCTGCTGCTTGTTGCCGGTGGTGGGGGTGACAATTGGCAGGAAGGAGACGGTGTTGGAGGGTATGATGTGCAGTGCAGGGAGTGCATGATGCCGGCGATGCAGCTGAGCGCGGAACAGGGCGGAGAAGGGGAAGAAGAAGAACAAGGCAGAGAGAAGGAGAAGGAGAGCGTTGCGGATGAACAAGAGGACGAAGTGTCGCCTGCGAAACCACATGTGACCATCACGCCCATACTGGGCTGCAGACACGGGCCGGCGTCAATTGCAGGGCACGTCATGCTTGCAGATCACACCAGGGTCGCTGCTGCCAGCAGCAGCGGTGGCATTGCCTCTCAGGCCGAAGAGGCACATGCAGTTTCAGACCGCCGCTTACACCGACAGCACGTCCTCTTACTGGGCTGTCCACCAAACCAACCTCCGTGAGTGAGTGAGAGTGTGAGTGAGTGTGTGAGTGAGTGAGTGAGTGAGTGAGTGTGTGTGTGTGTGTGTGTGTGTGTGTGTTGGGGGGTTCTGCTGTGTCTACGCTTGCATGGATGCAGGGACAGATGCACATGTACTCGTGCTGCTGTGCTGTTGTGCTGTTGCATTTTGTGTTTGCCTTCCCACACTCAACCTCACCAGTCATCATGCGAACCATCCCCTGCATCCACACGTTCTTAGGGAGAAGTACCTTCAGTTCCTGGGCCCAATTGAGTGTCAACTCCACTCTGTGACCTTGCTTCAGTTCAGCAACGCACCAACACAGTCCCCAAACGCAGTGGTGAGCCAACCAGTTGTATTCGCGTGGCGTTGTCTTGCGAACATTCACTCAGTCATGTTTGCACACACTCACGCGTGCATGCGTCTCCTTCCCTTCACGCAACCGTTTGCTGACATTGCCAATCCTGGACTATTACCCCCCCCCCCTCTGCAGATCATCCTCAGTCTTGACGGTGCTGCTGCGTGCAAGGACATCTGTGACACTTACACGGGCCAGAGTTTCCCCGGCGCTGATGCCCGCTACGTCTGCCTCTGCTTGCCAATGATCAACTGCGTGAGTCTCGCAGCGAATGTGTGTGTGTCTGTGTTTGTGTGTGTCTGTGTGTGTGTGTGTCATGTACAACTAGGGTTATCCCAACCAGCACTTTGCTCATCGCTGTACGGTGATGTGCTTGTCGTTTCCAGATGCTCGTGCGCGATGTGGATGTTCCTGTGATTGCGCGAGAGAGCAGTTTGCGGGCTGTCCTCCCCGGTGCCCTCCCCTGCTTGCTCCTCCTCGACGAACCCGTGGCACACATCGTCCCAACCATGGTGTGTGTGTGTGTGTGTGTGTGTGTGTGTGTGTGTGTGTGTGTGTGTGCGTGTGTCTGTGTGTATGTATGTGTGTGTGCGCGTGTGTGTGTGTGTGTGTGTGTGTGTGTGTGTGTGTGTGTGTGTGTGTGTGTGTGTGTGTGTGTGTGTGCGTGCTGCGTTTTTAGCTTGAGCACCCAGATGTACTGCTCCCAAACGCTCAACACCTTCCCGTTCTCCTTCTTTCCACCACACACGCGCTACGCACTTGACCTACATGGCCGTTTGCATCACGCCAGTACCGCGAGAGAAGAGACGCAGCGCTCGGTGACGGCACTGCCAGCCCGGTCGCATGCATTGATCCAGCCGCTTCAACCATGTGTGTGTGTGTGTGTGTGTGTGTGTGTGTGTGTGTGTGTGCATTGCACCGGGTTTGTCGCGTATATTGGACGCAGATGTTCGCATACAACCACACATGCACACACACGCTGTAGTCTCACATCAGCAACTGCCTTGTTCTGAACGCGCGTGTTACATGGCAGCTCACCCGTGTGCGAGGTGTGCAAGGAAGGCCAAGGCGTGTGCATGTGCTTGCTGTGCGGTCGCTATTTCTGCGGTCGAACCAAAAACGCGCACACCGTCACCCACTTCAAACACACCGACGCACTGCATCGATTCGCGTTGGAGGTGGGTGAAGACGGAGACGAAGAAAGCACAAGCGCCCACTTGTCATCGCGCCAGCCTATCACTTGCATCCTTGATCTGTTGCCTCAGCCCTCAACGGCTGCCTGTCGCTGCACTCCTTCCATTGCACACCACCGCAACAGCTCGAAAACGGGCGAATCTGGGACTTTAGTGGTGATCGCTACGTGCACTACTTGCCAGGCGGTGGTGGCACGTCCGGCAGTGTGTGTGTGTGTGTGTGTGTGTGTGTGTGTGTGTGTGTGTATGTGTGTGTGTGTGTGTGTGTGTGTGTGTGTGTTGTCGGGAGGAAACGATCATGCCTTGTTTGCACGGTGTATCATTTCACGCTCTCAGCTGCCCCACAACCGTATCGGGCCCCTGCTGGCGCGTATTCAGTGCGAGGCGGTGCAGGACAAGCAGAAGCAAGAGGCACTGCTTGATGATTACGTGTCGCTGCTCTCTGTCCAGCTCTCAACGCAACGCGAGTTCTACATTGGCCGCATCGATCGTCTTCACAGGCACCTCGACACCGGCGTACGTGGTCACCACTGCACACGCCATTCTGTCCCGAGCACACGCATTCAACACGCGCACTCCTGAGAATGAGAATGCGCCTTTGTTCTTGATTTGATTGATCACTCGCACACTCCCACGCACATTCACTCACACACACTGCCAAACACACTCCCACGCACACTCCCGCTTTTTTTCTCCCACCCACGCTCCCACACACGCTCCCACACACGCTCCCACACAATTACAGTCGCGCGAGCTTCAGCAGGACATTTCGCAGATGAACGCCATGATCGCGTCTGTGTCGTCGCAACTGCAAGCGCTGCAGCACCAGGAAAAGAACATGGAGGCAGAAGTGGATGCCCTCACGGAGACATTTGGCCAAGAAATGAGCAAACTCACTGCCCTCAAGAAGGTGCGCGCATGTTTGGTGTGTGTGTGTGTTTGTCTGTGTCTGTGTGTTTGTTTGTCTGTGTGTGTCTGTGTGCATTTGTGTGCATTGGACCTGACTCATGCACGCATTGGGCGATTGCTTGAATGTCCCTAGGAGCGCCAGCAATTGCAGGCTGAGCGAGAGGCAGCCGGTGCGCGCGTGTCGCAGGAACGCACCTCCACCAACGTCAGCATTGCGCAACTAAAACGTGATATTGAAGCAACAAAGGCAGAAATCTCAGACTTGCAAATGCACCTTCGTCAAGTAAGTGTGTGTGTGTGTGGGGGGGGGGCTTTGGTTTGCAATTACCCAAGCACGGGTCTGATTCATTGCTGCCTGCCTCCACTTCTCCTCCACTGCAGTCGAAAGCGTTTGCGCAGACGGGCGTGGATGGCTCTGCCTCCGCACTGCTCATCACCCAGGAGCAACGCAGGTCGTCTTCGTCGTCTTCATCCTCATCGTCGTCGTCAAAATCACGGCACAGGCGACGGCGGTAATGGACACATGCACACATCCGCACGTGCGTGAGTTCGTTTTGTCTGCGCGATTGTGATCACGACCATTGGCTCTTCGCTGTGGGCTGGACATTAAAAATTGCAATGTCGGTTTATGGATTCGTCGATACAGTTCCATTAGCAAGAGGGAAGCACATGAACTTTTCGCCAAACCAGCGCGCGGCAGTAAAATAGACACAGAGATGCAACAAAGAGAGTGTGTGCGTGTGTGTGTGTGTGTGTGTGTGTGTGTGTGTGTGTGTGTGTGTGTGTGTGTGTGTGTGTGTGTGTGTGTGTGTGTGTGTGTGTGCAATGTGTGCGGATGTGTGTGCATGCGCGCAATTTACGCGTGCAACACAGTCACCTGAGCAGACGCCTGAAGAATGGAACAGACACTTCGACCAAACTCTCCACCATGATCCCAAGGGCATCCGCGTAGAACGTGTATTCCTTGTTCTGCACATTGGACAATGAAACCAGCATGACGGTGAATACCAAGCTGACACACACACACACACACATACTTGTGCGCGCACAACGCCATGACATCAAGCAGCGTGCCGTTTGCACACGCACACACGCACACGCACACGACACACACGCACAGGCACACGACACACACGCAAGCACTTCGTACGTCGCGGTTAAAGACGCGGCAGTTGATCGAGATGCGAGCGACATCCAGCAGAAATGGGCTCCAACGCGTGTACTTGCGGCCCCGCAGCTTCTTGTCAATCGTCTCAAAGTCTGCATGTGTGTGTGCGTGTGTCAGAGGTTGTGCGTGCATGTGTGAGGGACAGGTGATGCAGGCCAAGAACCGGTTGCACCAAACGCACTCGCCAACAAAGCCACTTCTGCTTCCATCCTCCCACGCACATCGTGAGCACACTGCCAGCGCGCCCAAAGCGTCAACATAAACATAGACATATACTCACACACCCACACACGTGCACGCGCACACCAGCGTACACACCCATGGGTTCCTTGATTAATTGTAGATACGCGACGCGGGCATCTGGGGCCAGCAGCGACACGACCGGTGGTCCAAACACTTCCAGCAGAGACACCTGCCTCGTGCTTTCATGCTTCACCTTCCTCTCCTGCACACAAAGCACGCACGTGTGTGCACTCGAGCGATGAGCAAACGGCACATCACTCAAAGATACATCAACAACACCAAAGCCAAACTTTGGCTGGATCAACCAAGAACGCCACCACTACCACCACAACCACCACCACAACCACAACTGCCACAACTACCACCAACACCACCACCACAAACCTTCATCTTGGTCATGGCAATGCGCAGCCACTCGTAGTCAATCGGTATTTGTGCATCACATTTGTCGCAGAAAAACGCCGGCTGCGTGTTGCATCGTGCAGCGGCGAGTTGCACATCCAGAATGCACAAAGGTGAGGGGTTCGCGGTTCACTGGCAGCAATACACAGCTGCTCCGCGCAGCATAACACTTACATCACAGTCTCCCACGCACGCAAAAAGCACACACACACACATGCCCTCAAGCATCGAATGTACACAAACACCAACACCTCACACGCCCAGTGAACAGCTACTGACCATATTGGCAAAGAACACGCCAACGCTGCAGTCTGTGTGGTACCACTTATCGCACAAGGAGCACGCAATGTAGTTTCTGTTGTGAAGCATGCATGCGCAGTGAAGCAAGTCAATGGCGTATTGGCGCAATGTGAGGAAACAGCACGCGCTGCACGTGATGTGGTAGATGGTGTTCGCCACAAGGGCTGGTGGGCCAGTGCATGTTGAAAATGCATGCACGGCCTGCGTATGTCCCGCAAGCGAGTACACACCCTGCTTCGGAGTAGCGAGCGGCCTCGCCAAGCTTGCACGCGTCGCTGCAGTACGGCGGCCCCGTCCCCGGCAGCGACGGCTGCTGCTCGCGCTCGTACAGCAGGCGGGCACCCTCGTTCACTGCACAACGCGTGTGCACGTGTGTGAGCAAGCATGCGTGGGGGGGGGGGTGAGGAACGTGCTGGAGTAAGTGGAGGACAGAGAACGAAAAAGAGAGAGAGGGGGGGAGGGAGAGAGAGAGAGAGAGAGAGAGAGAGAGAGAGACAGACAGACAGACAGACAGAGAGAGACAGACAGACAGAGAGAGAGAGAGAGACAGAGAGAGAGAGAGAGAGAGAGAGACACAGAGAGAGAGAGAGGCACAGAGAGAGAGAGACACACAGAGAGAGAGAGAGAGAAATAAAGGTCACGTTACACACACACACACACCAATCATCTGGGGCGACATTGGCTTCAGCTTCTTGTTCAGCTCAGCTGCGGAAAGCAAACAACAAAATGACATCCACACAACCCCCATCATTCATCAGTGTGTGCGCTTATCACGGAGACACATGCAATCCCACATGAAATCCACACGCATGCACGTACATGTACACATGCACCTGCTAGCTCATGCACGACGAGCTTGTTTGAAGCTCAAATCAGTTCGCCAACCCATCTGACACACATACCCAAACATACACACACTCACCCACCCACACACACACACACTCACCCACTCACACACACATCAACACACATATCAACACACTACACAGGTACACGCGTACACATGCGTACCGAAGACGGAGCGTGCGTGCGCGTGGCGGGGCGCCTTGGGCGTGGACCCTGCAGATGCGCTTGTGCTCCCCCTTGTGCTGCCTCGGTCTCGTGCCGCCTTCCTCTGCTTGCCCTCCGATGCGCGGGGTGCAGCTGCGTCTGCTGTCTTGCTTCGCTTTGCTGGCGACGCCACGGCCTTTCCGTGCGCCACTCCCTGCTTGCTCTCGCGCCGGCTCTTGCTGCTGCGATCAGGGACCAAAGCAGACGCCTTGACATGTGGCTTTGGCTTTGGCGACGGCGACGGCTTGGGAGCAGGCGCCTTTTTCTTCGACTTCTCTTTGGCTGCTGCTGATGACGACGCTGGTACTACGGGTTGCGGGGTGAGGGTGGGCTGAGCTGGTGTCAGCATTGGCAACGCCGACCCCTCCCTCTTCTTTCCTTTCTCCACCTTCTTCTCCTCCTTGACCTTCGTGGCATCCTTCGCCTCCTTCGCCTTGTCCTTCCTCTCTTGCTTCTTCGCTTCAGTCACGCTTGCTGCTGGCTTCTCCCCACCCACGGCCTTCCCGCCAAATTTGATGCTCAGCTTGAGCTTCTGCGGCGCCGCTGCTGCTGCCGTTGCTGTTGTCTTTGTCTCCTTTGTCTTCGCAGGGGCAGACAAAGGCACAGCGGGTGTCACTGCCTCCTCCTTTGTGCGGGCTGGCGACGCTGCGGATGGTCGCTGCTGCGGCAATTTGGCTGTTGGCCGCGCAACACCACTGCCTGCTGCTGGCGTGGCGGGGCTCGCACGTGCCCGCGGCGGTGATTCGGACGCCGCTCCGGGGGCAGACGCCGAGGTCGACGACGATGACGGTGCTGGTGCGGTGCTGGCGGCTGCATGTGACAGCGCGGCAGGGGATGCTGTCTTTGCTCGCTTCGTTGGTCGCTCCCCGTCGCCTGACGCCCTCCGCGCTGCTGGAGACGCCTTTGGCTGCGATGACGGTGACGGTGCGGCAGCAAGCTTCATCTTGAGCGGAGCTCGCGACTCCGCAGCCTTGACAGGTTTGGCCGTGGGGGTGGCTGCTTTCGATGCTGTTTTCGATGCTGTTGTGGCTGCTGTGGCGCTGGCCGCACCCCTGTCTTTGCCTTTGCTTTGGCTGGTTGATGCTGGCGGCACAGCGGCTGGCGACTTTGTGCGGCTCTTGTCTGCAGGCGTCGGGGTGGCGGTTTTGCTTGCGCGCGTTGAGGAGCGGCCAGGTTTGCTCGTCTTCGTCTTGGACGGCTTGTGGTGCGGCGCGGGCTCCGTGGCGCGTGTGGGGCGTGGCGGCGAGAGCGGGACGGGTACAAACTCGGCAGGTGCATCGTACGCCGGGTTGTCTTCGATTGTCGGCGGCAGCGCAACGCCGTCCTCAATCTGAACCAAGGAGGTTACGTGTTGTGGTGTGTTGTGTTGTGTTGTGTTGTGTTGTGTTGTGTTGTGTTGTGTTGTGTTGTGTTGTGTGCAGGGGAAAGGTGAGAAGAGGGAGGGGCATGCGATTGTGTGAGGTGATGCCAGCGAGAGATGCGAAACAAGGCTTGCAGGACACACAGGTAGCTGTCAGGTACACGACTGGTGGTTGATACCTTGACGCCCTCGTCTTCGAGCGACCGAAAGAAGTCATCAAATTCGTCAGACGGCTTCGTTGTGGCTGTTGTACTTGTGGTGGTGGCTGCGGTGGTTGCAGCCGCCGGCTCCTGCGCTTCATGTGCGGCCGGTCGTGTTGTTGCTTCTTCTTCTTCTCCTTCTCCTTCTTGTTCTCCTCCTCCTCCTCCTCCTCCTCCTCCTCCTCTTCCTCCTCCCGCCGTCACTGCTGCTGCTGCATGCTGTGGTTGGCGCTTCCCGCCCTCTGTTGCCTCTGCTGTTGGTATTCTGTGCTCCTCCCTCACGTCCATCTGTGTTGCTGCTGATGGTGGCGGGGATGCACGCTGCACTGCTGCTGCTGTTTTGTCTGCCTCTGCTGTTGCCGTCTTTTCTTTGTCTGATTCCTCACCCGCTGCTGAGGGTTCGGGCGATTTGGAGGACTTTGCGCTGTCTGTTGTGTGTGGGAGCGGCGGCAGGTGGGCTGGTGCTGCGCCATGATATTGGGGGAGGTCACATGTCATGTGCGAAAAGGCGTGAAGTTTGGGGTGTGAGAGACGAACACCTTGACTGGGCAGAGCGTACACGAACTGCATGAATGGGCCTATGTGTGTGGATGCGTGGGGCGAGAGAGAGAGAGAGAGAAAGAAAGACAGAGAGAGAGAGAGAGAAAGAGAAAGAGAGAGGAGGGAGGGAGGGGCGAGACAGGGCAAGATAGAGACAGGGAGAGAGAGAGAGAGAAAGAAAGAAAGAGAGAGAGAGAGAGAAAGAGAAAGAGAGAGGATGGAGGGAGGGGCGAGAGAGAGAGAGAGAGCGAGGTAGACAGGCAGACAGACAGATAGGCAGACAGGGGGGAGAGGAGAGATAGACGGACAGACAAAGAGGGAGCCACACACACACACACACACACACACACACACACACACACACACACACACACACACACACACACACACACACACACACACACACACACACACACACACACACACACACACACACACACACACACGCCCACACACGACACATACACAGACAGATCTCGTGTGGGTTGTGCGAACGACAAGGACAGTGGCAGGGGTTTGCACTGATGCCAGCACAGAACACATGTTGGTGCTTGTTCATACGTGGTGTGTTGCGGAGTTGGGGAGTTGGTGTTGTCGAGACTAAAGCAGACGGAGGTGTTGTTATTCTGGAATCATGCGTGTGTGCACGTGCGTTTGATGGAGGGGAAGAGGAGTGAGGTACAGGCACCAGAGCGCACGACCGTTGCACAAAGACGCCATTCCCCTGCACAAAGGCATCAAAGCACCAAAAACACACAAACAAAAATGTATCCAACACACACGCGCGTCCACACATTGAGTGTCTGACCTTGTGTGGGGATTAGGTTTTGGCATGTGCAGGAAGACGCGCTCATTGGGTTGCGGGAAGTTCCTGAGCTTGACGCGCATGTTCAAGGAGGACCACATGATGGGTGATTGGATCGTCATCAGTCGGGGAGGAGGAACATGAAACCGGGTGCGTGTTTTGTGATGTGCGCTTGCGAGTGGTGTGTGCATGCGCGTGTGTGCGTGTGTGTGCATGCGTGTGTATGTGCATGTATGTATGTGTGTATGTAGAATGGGGTTTTACATGTGCATGTGGAGCGCCATCAAGCGCGCAGGTGCGAAGAACTTACCGCCTCCTTCCCTGTTTTAGTTCTTCGAACTTCGAGGAGGAACCAATTAAGGCTGGTTGGATTAACGTTGACACTCTCCATGGCCGCATCGACATCGTCCGCGTTGATTTCATGTCTCCCCTCTGCAACCGAGCGCGCGAGACAAGCGTTGTGGGTGGGAGACGAGGTGCATGCACGTACGTGCGTGTGCGTTAGAATGGACACGATCAACGGCCCCTTTTGGAAAAGCGACTGCAAACTCCCACATACACACAGGTGGACACAGACACACACACACACATATACACGCATACACACACACACAAATCCACAAACACACACGCACACACGCACCTTCGTTGGCGTTTCCGAGGGCGTTGATGGCCATTTGTCGGATAAAGGCCTGGGCAACTGATGCCAGTTGCTCTGTGGCGTTCTGCTCGGCATGTTTGAAGCCCGCCTTCTTCGCAATGGCTGTCACCGCAGCCCGCGTCGCCTTGTGGTACACCTGCTCGTCCATCCGGGCACCACCAACCAATATGACAGCAAGTGCGACGAGCGAGGGGGAGAAAATGCATGGATTGGGCGAGCCGCTCTTGGTGATATTTTGCGAATAATTTTGCATACTTATCTCCAAAGAATTGTGGTGTCGCAGCAGCCTTGTTCGCTGTTTTCTCTTGTTTTGTTGGTTGGTCCTTCCACTCACACCACAACAGCACCACCCGCACCTTCGCACGTCCAAGGCATGCCTCATCTTGTGTGTGCTGCTCATTTCCTCGCAGTTGTTGCTGTGGTGGCACTGGCGCTGTCGACGGCACGCTGTGGTGGTTACGACAGCAATGACGCAACGTCCTCTTCTCCCTCATGGATTCACACTGCCTCCCAACAAAGTGCACCCGACAGCACCGCGACGCCGTCACAGCGTCCTACCCATCGCCAAAGCGGTTGGACCGCTTTCGTTGGCTGCACATCCCCAAAACAGGTGCATGGGAGACAATGGAAGGGAAGAGAACATCTTGCACAACTTGCTGCACGCTCTCCGAAAGGAGGGCATACCCTTGCTTTCCCTTTTCGTGGGCTTTGTTGCGGTTAGGAGGTTGCTGCCTCCTTCAGCTCCGTTTCACTGTTTCAACTCTTCAAGTCTTCACCCGAGCTGCACCTCCACAACTCTGTGCCTGCAGGCACGTCCTTTGCAGCGACCTTGTACAGCTATGCATGCCCGCAGCTACCTCGAAGTGAGAAACAACACACCCCTTGTAAATTGGGATCGATGGGTCGACCTGTCGTGTTCTTGCAGGAGCGGTGTTTGTTGTGTAGTTGCCAGTGGTTTTTGATGAGGGTATTGCAACTGATGGCATAGCTGCCTCTTAAGTCTTGAACCTCGACTTTGTGACTTGCTCTTTGTTGGAACGGGGTCGCAGATGTATCGCTGGCGCTACCGCCTGGACTGCGTGGAAGTCTCGTACAAACGTTTGAGCAGCTGTATCCCTTTGAGCAATCTTCTTGCAACGGCAGTCAATGGATTGGCAAACGCGCTGGCCACTCCCCCATCACCCCAAAAGAACTCCGCACTGGCGAGACGCGGTCAGTGGTGTGTGTGTGTGTGTGTGTGTGTGTCTGTGTGTGTGTCTGTGTGTATCTGTGTGCTTGTGTGTGTGTATGCTTGACTGGATGGATATGACTGAACTTGGGCCATTCGGCTAGATGTGTGGCGATCTCTTTGTTGTTGTTGGTTCATCCTTTCTTTTTGGATTGGCTTTCCTGAGTTCCTGTGTCGCTGCTTCGTTGCTGGCCGACCCACATTTCCTCCTCCTCCTCCTCCTCCTCGTCCTTGTCCTCCTCCTCCTCGTCCTCCTCCTCCTCATCATCATCATCATCATCATCATCATCATCATCATCATCATCATCATCATCATCATCATCATCATCATCATCATCATCATCATCATCATCATCATCATCATCATCATCACACACACACACACACACACACACACACACACACACACACACACACACACACACACACACACACACACACACACACAGGGTGGAGGACATTGTGACCATGGTGCGGGACCCGAGGCTTCGGCTGTGGAGTGCATATCGGTACGGGAAGCACGCGCACGGCATGCTACAGCCGGAGTGGGAGCGAATGGATGCAGAGACGCACAGCGTGCGCGAGTTTGCTCGGTGGCCAGGCGTTGCCGGCTGCCAGGTGAAGATGCTCACGGGCCACGTGTGCGCTTCTCGCGTGGACGTGACAGACGCCCTGACCGACGAGGCAATACGGGTGATGCAGGCGGCTGCATTCGTCGGCATCACGGAGCTCTGGGGGGAGTCCATCTGCCTGTTCCACGCCAAGTTTGGTGGGCGCGTGCACGATGCGCAGTTTGTCAACCTGCGCAACACGACCACCTTCCAGCGCGTGCTCCCGCGCCGCCCGCCACGCGCACACAGGCTCACACCCGAGGACGATCCGCACGACTGGCGCCTCTTCCAAGCCGCCATGCAGCGCTTCCGGCGAGACCAGCTCACATACGCCGTCCCCGTGCCCAGAGGGACATGAGCAGGGGACTCTAGGACTAGAGGAGGTTGTTATCACAAGAAGGAAAGTTCAGTGTTAATGTGTCAATGTATGGCGCGGAGGGCTGGAGGGAGAAAGGCTGAAGGGCTCGAGGAGGCTTGGGGAACCTGGGAACGAAGAAGGAAGCCATAGCTCAGCTGTGCGCTCCTGCATGCAGCGCAAAAGAAGCATATTCCTTGTCTCTCTGTTCATTAGACTGTTAGACAGTGAGAGCCTGCTAGTAGCCTGACCCAGTGACCTCTCCTTTAGAGGCTTGGGATTTGCTTGGAAGGTGGTGGGGTCGGAGTGCTGAAGTGGATGAACAGCAGAAAGCGCAATTTAGCTTGCTTCAAGGCAACAAAACCAACAATGATGAGAAAAGCGGGTGCTTTGGCGCTGGTGACGGCGCTGGTGGTGTGCTTGGCACCTGCCGCTGTGGAGGCGATGCACCGGGCGTGTGTGCCTCGTGGGACCAAGCTGAAGACGTCCAAGGGCGACTTTTGTGTGTGCAAGCCCGAGTACAAGCCGCGTGGACTGCAGATTCTGCAGTTCTACAACAACAATCAGCCATCCGGGCGTGGGTTCAACCCCACTTGCTGCAAGCACTGCTACTGCGCCACCGATAGCGACTTCCTGCAGGGCCTGCACAAGGGGCAGCGCAACAAACACACGCGCATCGACCCCTTTGACGCAGAAGGGGACCACGCAGAGGTCTACAAGGACCTCATCTTCCAGCACACCGTTAACGACACCAGCGCGCAGGGGATTGGTGACTTTGCCTACTTCAAGCGAGACATGTTCCCTGCTTGCCAGGCATCTCTACCTGACACGCCCAGTACGCAGGACGCCGTTGAAGTGGCGTCCGCATTCATCGCCAGTTGCTCAGCCAAGTGGCAATGGGTCAAGCGCTTCCACGACCCTCAAGACGTACGCACACGTGTGTGATGTGTCCTTGTGTGTGTTTGTGCGTGTTTGTGCGTGTGCGTGTGTCTTTATAAACCTTCGTGCGTATGTGTGTGTGTGTGCGTGTGTGCATGTGTGCGTGTGTGTTCTCTACTCTTCCTGACATAACGTGAGCATGCGACGAAGCACCAACTCACACAACTCAGCTCCCACACACGTATATGACATGATACAGCGCGCGGCAGTGGTGTTGTCGTCGTGGCTCAAGTTCAAACCGGGCGAGTCTGCAGTGCCCGATCAGCCGTGCACGAATATCAAATATCTCTCCAGGTCAGGTCATCGCCTTGCTATACACACACACACACACATACACACACACACACACACACACACAGAGTCGCACACTTACACACTCACACACACATACACACACACACACACACAGAGTCGCACACTTACACACACACACACACACACACACACACACACACGCACACACACACACACCCATGCACACACACACGCACACATGCACACACACACATGCACATACACACACGCGCGTGCGCGCGAATGCATCTGAGGCTGCTTCATCAACTCGCCAAATACGTTCACGCCACGCTTCACATGACGTTCACCTCCGCCTCATTCTCCTTTGCCGCCTTCGGCTGCTCATTCTCAGGTGGTATGAGAGCGTGATGACGCAGGGGTTGAACGGAGTCATCCTCCACGACTGCCTTCCACGCGAGATTGTCGACGTTCTCCAGAACGACCGCATCAAGTACGTGTGTGTGTATGTGCGTGAGTATGTGTATGTGTATGTGCATGTATGTGTATGTATGTGTATGTGTGTGTATGTGTGTGCGTGCGCGTGTATGTGTGCATGTGTACACATCTCTGTACCTCCTGTGTACCTCCTGCGTGGACCCCTTGTGTACCTCCTGTGTACCTCCTACGTGCGCCAATGTGCACCAAAAAGGGACTCACGTGCCACATTTGTCCCTCACCCCGCCGGATCTCGCTTGTGCAACCGCGTGTGCAGGTTTGAGAAGGTGCAGCTTGACCCGAGCTCCGACATCCACTTCAAGCAGTCGCCCAACGACGTGCGCTTTGTGCTCTTTAAGGAATATCTCGACCGCTCAGACGCCGTCTACGACTTTGTGCTCATGACAGACCTCCACGACGTCAGGTGTGTGTGCCTGTGTGTGTGTCTGTGTGTGTGTGTGTATGCGTGCGTGTGTATGCGTGTCTGTCTGCTGGTCTGCTGCGTTGTTCTCGCCTCTTCCACCACAACTTCCCTGATTGTAACACACACACACATGTACATACACACACAACGACCATCCATCCAACTCATCCACTGCCCCGCCTCGCCCCATACCGTGCAGGTTTCGCCGCGATCCGTTCTCTGCAATGCGCGCGCGCCCGGATATCGAGATCTTCATCGGCGCAGACCGTTACGCCTACAAGAACAACCCGTACGTCGTCTGGTGGTGATGAACAGCAGAGCACCTGCTGTGTTGCTGCTACCGCTCTTCACACGAGTACCGCTGCATGCCTCGACCTGGCACACATCCACGCAAACACACACTTACGCACACACATCACACACACACACACGTACGCACACACGCATACACATCGCACACACATCGCACACACACACACACACTTACGCACATCACACACACACACACACACATACACATACGCACACAGGTTCACGTGGGAGGTGCTGGAGTGGTGCGCGGAGGCGTATGGGCAGCTGCCCTATGAACCATGGTTCGGGGACGCCATGACCCTCAACTGCGGTGTCGTCGGCGGCAAATACGACGCTGTCCTCCGCCTGCTCACACACGTTGTCAAGCTGTATGAGGAGCGGAAGTTCACCAAGTTCCGCTGCTATGAGCCATGGCAGCGGCACTGCGACATGGCCATGTTTGCCATCGCCCTCATGACCGGATACGAGACGATGCACGAAGACCCATGGGCCGACTTGGCGGGGCCGTTGTTACGACAGCCGTACCGGTACGACAGCGGCGCGCCCTTCACCAGCTTGTTCACAGAGGGGCACGACATGCACCCCAACTATGTCATACATAAGTAGCAGCTCCCGCATTCGTCGCTGCCGCAAGCATGAAGCTTGCACGTGTGTGGACGCGTGCGCATTTGTGGGTTGCGGTCGCTCCTCCCGTGGACCCATACTTGACAGATAGATGGTATGTGATTGATTGTACATGGAGTGTTGTTTTGTTTGCGCTGATGGTGCGGATTGCATTGCTGTTGTATACGACGGTGGTTACGGAAGCTGTAACATAACAAAATAAACACCAAACACCAACATACACCTGTGCCAGCCAGGGAGACAACGACAATACATACTTCAACAAGATCGATGAAGATCGAAGCCAACACGCAAACACACAAATACACATAGTAACACACACGCAAACACACAAACACACATAGGGACACAGTCACAGCACACACACACACACACAATCATGCACACACGCACACGAACCATGCACGCACGCATATGCACAGAGGCAGAGCCAACACACGGCGCACGCACTGCGCTTATGCAGACTCGAGCATGTCCTCGAGCGAGATGTTGTCGAGCGGGCAGGTGATGCCGTAGTTCAGCAGCCAAGCTTCAATGCAGTGGCAGTGGAACACATGTCCACACGGCAGCTGCTTGACAACCTGTGACGCTCCCATCGCCTCCAAGCAGATGGGGCATTCGTCCGCAGCGTGCCGTGGCTCCACGCCACGCTTACGCACCTTGCTGCTGGTCGTGCTCTTGCTGTTGTTGTTGTTGTCGTCGTCTTCCGCACTCGCTGCAGGGGCGTCATTGTCACCCTTTGCAGTTGTGCTGGTGTTGGTTGGCGAGCCAGATGTTGGCGTGGGCCCACTGCCATTGCGGTTGTCACTCGTGGGGGTCTCGACGGTGGCCGCTGTTGGTGCCGGTGCTGGCACTTGGACGCTGGGCACAACGTCACGGAACTTGGACAAGGCATCACGAGTCAGCGTTCTGATGGTGGTGGTGGTGGTAGTGGTGGTGAGCGTGGCGGTGCAAGCACACGGAACGAAACGCACAACACTACAGTGAGTTGTTCCTCTTTCCATTCACCCTCACACCAAGCATTCACGCTCATCGGGAACGTATACATACCCCTCTGCTTGTTCACACACACACACACACATACGCAGAGTGTGTGACACAAGCCCACAACCACGGCCCGCAAAAGCGCACTTTGGCTTGACTGATTCGTCGAGCTGGAGCAGGAGCTCGTAGTCCTCTGGTCGCGCGTCCCTGTATTGGAGGTCAACAAGCAACCGCTCTAGTGGTGTCGCTCTGTGGAACACACACGCATGCATACATTGTGGAATATATCAACCACAGTCAATCGTAGACGCAGAGCACACGTCCACACACACGTCCACACACACGTCCACACACACACACACACACACACACACACACACACACACACACACACACACACACACACACACACACACACACACACGTCCACACACGTCGCCCCCCCCCCACACACACACACACACAAGTGCATACCCTGCGGGGGCGGTGTTGCGTGTGATGGCTGTGGTTGGTCGTGCGGCTGGCACTTGGTAGCGATAGATGGCACGTGATTCGCGCTGCACTCGCTCGACTGGCTCAACAACGCCGCCGTTGTACGGGATCACATCCACCCAGTTGACTTCGTTCTGCTGTGTAGCTGGGCCCCGCTGCCACCCAAAGTTGAGCGATGCATCGTATTCCCTGCGCTGGGCAGAAATGCCCTTGTGTGGGTGCTCGAGCTTGTTCGTGGCAATCCTCGCCTTCTTCTTCTCAAGCCATGCGCTCTTGTGCTTCTTGCAGCGTGCTGCGCGGATGTCGGTGCGCTCGAAGCGTCGCAGGTGGCTGTTGCGGCGTGTTGACCGGCACACGTTGAATCCGCGCTTGCGGTTCAGCGCATGCACCTCCCATCGCTCGCCCACCTCATCCCACCGATCCCACAACTTGTGTTGCGCTGTCTCCTCCACCTCAGCATCCTCGGCATCCTCATCATCCTCATGCAGCTGCGCTGCGTTGGCGTCATCAGCAAGCGGTGTGGACGGCGAGCCTTCTCCGCTCATCGCTGCCGGTGCCCATTGGGAATCGCCAAGTACCTCCGTCAGCTGCGACTGCAGCACCAGGAGCGCATCCGCCGTCAGCGCACACACGTCCTCAGTGTGTTGTTCGGTGGGTGTGCTGCAGCTGGTCACTGAGCTTGCGTATGTGTGGCGGGGGAGTTTGGTCTCGGGTGCAAAGCGCGGGTCATTGCGGAGTGCAGCCGTGAGCAGGCCTTCTGAAATCCTCTGGCGCAGGCGCTGTTCGCCGAGCAAAGGTGCGTGGTTGTCGTCTTCCAAACCGACGTCATCATCGACGTCATCATCATCGTCATCATCCACTTTGTCATTGTTGGCGGCGTTGCAGTTTAGCGTTTTGTTGGTTTTCTCCCATGCCTGCTGTTCCTGGTGTTTTGGGGATTGGGCGTCGTGGTGGCGGTCGTGGTGGTGGAAGCAGAGGGAGGCGACTGAGTCCGAGTCGGAGCTTGATGTCGTGGAAGCTGAGTCGGCATCATCACCACTGCCTTGACAGGTATGGGTTGCGTGCTTGGCCCAGGATTCCGTGACTGCGTCCAAGAACGGCAGGAGCTGGTGCCAGGCGGTGGCGGCGCTCACACGCTGCGTCTGCCTTGTCAGCACAGTTGTCGGTGGTGTTGTCGGTGGTGTTCCTGTCGGCTGCGGCCTCACGGGCTCCGTGGCGCGAATGCCAACGCAAGCAGCATAGCTCATGCTGTTCTTGCCACAACTGCCCGTCATCTTTCACAGGGGGAGGGGACAGAAAGAAGGAAGGAAAGGGGAGAAAGAAGGAAGGAAAAGGGGGGAGGGAGGGAAGGAAGGAAGGGTTCTGTGGGTGTGCTTGGTGTTCCCAAGCGTTCCTGCGACTTGCTTGCTTGCTTGTTGGTCTGGTGTTACAACAGTATGTTGGTGTTAAATGTGGCAGCTGTGCTGGCCTTGTGGGAAATGCAGAGTTGTGATAGGGGTGTGTGTGTGTGTGTGCACACCACCATGGATGGAAGGGATGTGTCGCTGGTGGAGTGTTACAAACACCCCCGACTGTCGTGCAGTCGTGCACACGCACAGTTACACAACAGAACGTCATCATCATCCTCGGTTTGAACTTCCCGGGTGAAACGCGGAAATATGACCCAAAGCATTCGTGAATCCTCGTCTTTGCGATGTTGCTTGTGTGGCTGGCCTGCTTCTGGGCCCGTCCCACACAACCACCACAACAAAACATCACAGGGAGCAGAATAAAACAACAAAATATTTTGATTCCTCTTCCTCTCTTCTGCACCAAAACAACAAACGGAAGAAGAAGAAGCAACCGACCAACCAACAACCCAGAGCAGCCGCAGCAGCATCGCAGGTGAGCCAGCCAGGCTTCTGTGCTTCCGACGTGCTCGCCTTCCTTCTATCTACACAGAGAAAGAGAGAGTGAGTGAGAGGTGTGTGTGTGGGTGTTGTGTTGTGTTGTGTTGTGTTGTTTGCGTGTACGTGTGGCTAGTCTTTGGGCGTACAGGTGCGTGTTTGTCTGTTGTGTGTACGTGTGGTTGTTGGCGTTTGATTTGTATTGGTTGGTGGGGTGGTTCTTGTTTGGTTTCTTCTGCGTCTGAAAACATCAGCCGATCCTGATCGCTGCTGTTGTCGGTGGTGTTGGTTGTGCCTGGTGTTGGTTGTGGGTGGCGCTGGTGGTGGTGGGGCTCCTGCTTGCACCCTGTTGTTGTTGGTGTGCTTGTGCGTGTCTTGACGACACAACACACACACACACACACACACACACACACACACACACACACACACACACACACACACACACACACACACACACACAAACACACACACAAACACGGCATACACACACAAACACACACATATGGGCATCCTCGGTGCAAACACAGCCAGCGAGTGCACTGCCACCGTGGACTCACTCGCTTTGCGTGGCTGCCTTTGCGTTGATCGCTGATTGTAGCTTTGTCAGTGGGCGCCTCTCCCTTCCCTTTGTCAGTCGACCCAGGGTCTGCCGCATCTTGTAAATCTGCATTCCATCCGCCACCATGCCAAAGAAGGTACAGGCAGGCTAGCCCCTGACCGTGCGTCAAAGCACATGTTGGGTCACCCTCGTGCTCGCCTTCGAGTGCGTGTAGATGCGGGATGCGTGCACTGCTGAGGGAAATGCACTTTTGCATCAGCTTGGTTTGCAAGTGGTGCTTTCGTGCATGCAAGCAGCCGATCACATGAGCCTCTTGAGACACTGACCGCTGCTGTTCATCCTGCACGTGCATTGGTTGTGCTTGCGTGCTCTGTTTCATCGTGACGTGATTGCTCTCGGGTGTGCCAGGGTTTGGGAATCCGCAAGTCCATCCACGGGAAGAAGAGCAAGAATGCTGCTCCCCCAGTCACCTTCCCGCCGAAGATTGCGGCTGACCGCATCCCCATCGTCAAGAAGGATGGCCGGTGTGTATGTGTATGTGTGTGTGTGTGTGTGTGTGTGTGTACGCGCGTGTGTGTGTCTGTGTCTGTGCGTGTGTGCGTCCGTGCGTTTGTGTGTTGGTGATGTTTACGATTGACATGATGATTGCGGGTCAGCGGAAGATTAGCGCTGTGGCACGACTACAAACTGTCATCCTCTCACACAAAACCGGCGCATCTCCCATTGCACAATGCGCGGATGTGTTAAGCGCAGCACAAACTCCTCCCGATTCCGCTCGACGAACAAGACAGAGTTGACCAAGCTTCCAGCTCTCATGAGCGCCAGCCTCAAGGACCGCCCCACCCTCTTCATTCAGAAGGTATGCTTATCGTGTGTGTGTGTGTGTGTGTGTCTTTGTGTTGTGTGTGTGTGTGTGTGTGCGAGTTGCGTGTGCGTTGTGTGGTCGAACACGTGGTTGTGTTTGTGTATATGCGTGCCTGCTTTGTCTAGTAGTCGAGGTTTTGCGTGGGCGGGTGACCTCCATTCATTACCCCCTTTGCCACAAGTGCTCATCTCCACCACCACCCCCCCCCCTTTCATCGTTCGACGACGACAGATTCGACAGTGCTGCGCCGTGTTTGACTTTACGGAGTCGCTGAGCGACCTCAAGTCCAAGGAGGTCAAGCGCTTTGCACTGAACGAGCTGATCACGTACCTCGCCGAGATCCCAAACGTGCGCCTGCGCCTCCCCTCTTTTGGTTTCGTCATGTTCTCTCTTCATGTGGTGCATGCACACACACACACACACACACACACACACACACACACACACACACAAAATGCATGCGCATGCTCACGCATTCCATATGTTCATATACACACGCGCGCGCAAACATGTGTGCGTGTGCGTGCTCGCGCGCCTTTCATGACACCACATGTGATGACACATCACAGGCGCTGCAGCCGGACTACTACCCGGAGATTGTGAACATGTTCTCGATAAACCTGTTCCGCACGCTTTCGCCGCCGCTGGACCCAAACGCCGCCCTCTTTGACCCGGAGGAGGTGCGCTCCCCTGCTCATGCACGCACACGGGCGTGGCCAGTCAAAACAAAGCCACCACGACAAGCACACACACACACACACACACTGTTGAAAGCACGCACACACAAACTCTCTCACATTCACTCACGCGCGCGCATATGCCCTCTCCCCCCCCCCCCTGTCATCTCCAACATGCGTTGCCTCGACTGGTTCGCAGGATGAGCCGACACTGGAGGCTGCGTGGCCGCACCTGCAGCTGGTGTACGAGCTGTTCCTGCGCTTCCTCGAGTCAAAGGACTTTGAGGTGCCCGTGGCCAAACCCCACATCAACCAGAAGTTCATCTTCAACCTTCTCTCCCTCTTTGACAGCGAAGACCCACGCGAGCGCGACTTTCTCAAAACCACCCTCCACAGGTGCGTATGTATTTTGTGCGTGCGTGTGTGTGTGTGTGTGTGTGTGTGTGTGTACTTGCGGGTGCTTCACTCACCAGGCGAGCTGCAGTGTTATCGTGCTGGTTTCGGGATGTTACGCTGTTGTGTCCTGAACTGCTATTCGCATCACCTCTCCTCACCCCTCCTCTCCCTTTTCCTGCTCGACCAAACAGGATCTACGGCAAGTTTCTGTCGCTGCGCCCTTACATTCGCCGCAACATTTATCACATCTTCCACCAGTTCATCTACGAGGTCGGCCACTGCTTGCACGTGTGTGTGTGTGCGTTGTGTATGTCCTTCTGTGTGTCTGTCTATGCGTCTGTGTGCGTCTACACATGTGTGCCCACTCATGTATTCGGCCATTGCCTCGTTTGCCTCGACCTGTCTACGCCTCCACATTGCACGCCATTCTGCACCTTCTGCCCATCATCTCACCGCGACCACTTGTGCATCGTGTCAGACGGAGCACCACAACGGCGTCGCCGAGCTGCTTGAGATCTTCGGCAGCATCATCAACGGGTTTGCCACCCCGCTCAAGCCAGAACACACCCAGTTCCTCCTCCACGTACGCCAGCACACACACACACACACACACACACACACACACACACACACACACACACACACACACACACACACACACACACACACACACACACACACGCAC